>NC_061118.1:71796164-72107637 GCF_002878395.1 Capsicum annuum | reverse complement strand
CAAAAGTAATTTTCTTTACAAAGGCATGATTTTTATTTTATTTTTATGAATTTAAAGCATGAACCCATATCTTATGATGATTATTATGAAATCTTGATGTTTATGATTTTGAAAGATGAATTTACATGTGTGGAGATATAAAGCATGAATCTTCAATGATATTTATCATGATTTTGATATTTGGGTCGTGAATCCCCATTGGAAATTGTGTTTTTTAAGAAAGTGTGTGTTATAAGCACATTTATGTTGAATATTTGAGGTATTTTGAATGATTTGACCATCTGGTCTTAATGGAGTTGTTTTGAACTCAAGTGTGGAAGAAATCCACAACGTGGTTGATTTTGATAAATGGGAAGCATAATGGCTCCCGCTGTATATTTATATATTACTGAAATTGTTTTGTTGTGGATTGTCTTTGACATGATCTGAGCTAAGTCTGAGAGAAATCTTTAGCACCGAGTGGGAGGTATAAAGAGACCTTACTTCCCTAGAACTACGTGCCCCTATAGGAGTGAGCTTGAGGCTGATTTATATAGTAATCACTAGTTTATGTGTATTTGATATCGATAGTCCTACTCCGATGCCACGGATAGGATAGATCTCCCCAACGTGGGTTGTACGTTGGACTCCATGTAGCTTACATGGTGTATTTCGGTTATAGGATCTCCCAGTGTGTGTGTGTTTCCTTGTGTCTATGGTGAATGGTGAAGTGATTTGAAAGTGGAATTGTGAAAGTTATTCTTTCGAAAGATTTAAATGATATTTACATTATGAGAATTGATATTCTTGATGAACTGAAAGTGATTGACAAATTATATGATGACTCACATGTGTTATTGTATTTATTTCATCCTCTCATGATTATGATGATTTTCTTCGGGCTCTGTGAGTCTTTCATACATCCTGCATATTTCTTACAAATATTTATTATGATGATGATTATACAACTGCATACACCCCCATATACTCGGTTCCTTTCCATGGTACTGACCCACATGTTCGGATGTGGGCTGCATTTTCTCGGAATGTAGGTTCAGGTGCTCAGTTCCAGGTTCGACAGTGATTCTTTAGGCATGCTTTTCAACATCCTCTGTTGTGGTGAGTCCTCATGTTCCTAGGACGTGATGTCTGATGTTGGGTTCACAGAATTGTTTACATTTGATAACTGCGTATGAGTCAATTGGGGCACGTCTCAATGGATCACTGGTTTTATTGATTTTCTTAGAGGCTTGTTAGACTAGTATAGATGTTGGGAGTTGACTAATAAGTTGCATTTTATTATCTTTCTGAAATTCTTTTATTCTTGGATGATGATTACTCTGTTGGTATTTGAGGGTTATTTATGGAAACCCTGTTGATTTGTGTTGAAATGAATGAAAATGGCTCAAAGGGCTTGCTTGGGGCTACTCGTAGCCTCAAGCACCGTGTGATGCTCCGGGACCCATTTTTCGGGGCGTTACACTTAAGCAAGGGGATCCTCTTTTACCTACTTTATTAATTATTGTAGCAGAGGTACTATCAAGAGAATTGAAGGAATTGATGCTCAGGAAAGAGTTTAAGACATTTGGCATGCCTAGAGGGAGTCCTAAACTCAACCATCTTTCTTTTGCAGATAATATTATCATTCTTTGTAAAGTTGAGTTGGGTACCTTACAACTGTTGACAACAACCTTGGAAATACATGAGCTAGTGAATGTACAGAAAATAAATAAGGAGAAGAGTGCACTGTATCTAGATAATAGTGTGTCCAATGGAGAAACAGTTATGGCAGAAGTGGCTACTAGAATCATGAGGACGGAATTCCCATTCAATTATCTAGGTTTTCCAATATTATATAAGAGAAAGAAGAAGATTTACTATCAACAACTCATGAATAGAATCAGCAAGCATGGAAAGGTAAGATTTTATACTTTGGGGGAGAGCTATTTGAATTAAGCATGTGCTTTAAAGTATACCTATACACTGCCTATCAGTCATAAATCCCCCCTAAAAATATGTTAGTTGCTCTTTAAAAATGATTTGCTATGTTTTTCTGGAGTAGTAATATAGAGGGGAAAGGTAGACATTGGTTAGCTTGGTCTAAGTTGTGTTTACCAGAAGAGGAAGGAGGTCTGGGTTTTAGGATGCTAAAAGATGTATCCACAACTCCCTTTTGCAAGATATGGTGGAATTTTAGAACCAAAAACTCTATATGGAGTGAATTCGTATTAAATAAGTACTGCAGGAAGCTACATCTTGAAGAGGTCATATGAAAATCAGGAGAAGGATCCTAAGTTTGGAAAAAAAATGCTACCAGTAAAGGATCATATTGATCACCTGATAACATAGAAAATAAGGGGAAAAGATGCACATATTTGGTATGCCAATTGGAGTGGAGTAGGATATTTTTACTTTGTTATGGAGAAAAGCAGGGAATGGGATAATAGATAACAAAAGGTTAAAGAATTGATGAAGGATGGGCAATGGAATGCAGAGTTGTTGAATGAATTATTTATAGAGGAAATTGTTGATCATATAAGGCAAAAAGTGTCTCTTCCGCAGCAAACATTACAAAAAGACAAAGCAGTATGGTCAGTAGAAGCAGAAGGGAATTTTAGTGTCAAATCAGCATGGCACTATGTCAGACAAAGAGAGAATTCTAATGACTTCTACAAACAGTTTTGGATAAAGGGTTTTACTTTCAAAATAGTATGCTTTATATGGATAATGTAGAGAGGGAGGATAGCAATAGACACTACCATCCAAGTATTGGTGCTGCCAACAGTGTCTCATGTGTTGTAGAGATCAGATTATACTAACAGGACTTGGTCCTACTTCTCTTCTTTTATAGGTATAAAGATTCAAGGTCTAAGTTTGAGCAATATAATATATGCATGGTGGAATGCAGATGTAAAGCCAAGGGAGAGAATCTATTTAAGAGCAATTCCAGGGATAATAATGTGGGAGATGTGGAAGAGAAGAAATGAACTAAATCATAAAGGGCATGAAGTGTCAGTGCATAAGCTGATTATGAATGTTACCAGACAATTGAGGATACTACTTAAAGTTAGAAAACCTACACTAGAGTTCCCAGTTGAATGGCCAACCATCATGCAACAACTTAAATAACAAAATCCTAAAATTAGGGTAATTATAGTGCTATGGGAGTTTCCATAAGCAGGTTAGGTTAAATATAATACAGATAGTGTATCTAAAAGAAATCCAGGAAGGAGCTCCTGGCTTTCTTTCTAAGGGACACAGATGGGGATCTTATACATACAACAGATCAGTAATTGAAGATACAACTATCTTGGAAGCAGAGCCGTTAGCTATATTACATGTAGCTAGACATTACAATGCATCAAAACATGATAAGGTAATCATTTAGACTGTCTCTCTACTAATTCAGAAGATGTTAAGTTTTTTAATGGGAGATACTTTGGAAAGTAGAAGACCTAATCCTGCAAATATGGCAACTACTCGCACATAAGAAAGTGCAGATAGTTTATACATACAGAGAAGGAAATCAATTGGCCAACGTTTTGTCCAACATGGCATTGAAGATAAATACATTCATATATGCAACATTCCATAAGCTTCCAAGTATAGGCAAAAGAATTCTTAACAGTGATAAGTATCAATCGTCCTACCTGAGGCTAGCATTATTAAAGAAGTGGACAAATTAGAGAGACTAAATCAAGTTTATCCACATACATCAAATTTACATCCAAAGAAGGTGAACAAAAAAGGTAAATTACTACTTAGCCTAATTAAACCAGCCAACTAAAAGGACTCTCAGTAGATTAGAGGATCAAATAGTCAGTTCTTCATTGCATGTGACTAAGGAATTTAATAGAATCTACTTACACGAGAGTATGAGCATCTCACAATCTTTCTCATTTCCATAATTGGTCAAGAAGTACAAGGTTATTTTTTAGGTTAATCAGCAGAATCAAGAACGACAAAGGGAGAAGCTTACCACGAATGCATATCAAATCTTAGTGGACTAGACCCTACTTCTTAGCACCAAAAACACTTCATATACCCATACACTAGAGATCTCAGTTTGAAATAGAGAGAAGACAGTGTTAAGCAAGACTCGAAGAAAGGGTGTTAGCTCAAAAAGGAGAAAACAACTTACTGTTGTAGTTGGAGAAAGATCCACCTTAGTGAGACCAAGGTACAGTGTTGATTAACCACAAATGAAGCATCTCAAATTGAAGATTGGAGAAGTCAAGCATGGTGGAAAAGGCGGCAATCTAAAGAGGAAGGAGCTGATCTTAGCTCAATTAGGAAACCTTACTCTATTTATTTGTTTTTTATATGGATCGGGTCAACATTTGGGCTGGTCTGGATTGTGGATTTGGCCTACTCTCAATTTGATTTTTTTTTTGTGATTTGGATGGGTTGGTTCATTCATACTTTTTAATTATTAATAAAATTCCAAATTAAACAAAAAAAATTCATTATGGATGGTTTCACTTGGTTTTATGACTGGCATTATTTTATCTTTATCCTGAGATTCATGCTAGCGGTCACTTACTAACCCCATATATTGATGGTTGTATACCCATGCTATGCAGGAACCATCTAATCTACTCATTTTGTTTAGCACACGGATTTGGTATCAGCATTTGAACTGAAGTGGTGAGCTTTCATCTTTTTGGAAGGCATCATTTCATGCTATGGATTTCTTTAGATACTTTTCTTTTATTTTAGATATTGGTTTTGGACATGGTTGGGGGCATGTCCCAACCAAGTTTCTTTACTCAGTTAGATAGAGGCTTTGTGATACTTCTGGGGGTTAGTATGGGCAAATCAGTATTGGTGTCAGCCTTGGCATTAGAAAAAACCGGTGGGCTAACATTATTGGACGATATTATTGGTTTTTCCATCATACTATATTTTGGGATTGATTTTCATATTATGTTTTAGTATTCCCTTTCGTTAATGGTCTGTGTTTTATTTTGGTATGGTTAGGCGGTCGGTGTGGTACAGTTGGACTTAGTTGGATCGATCACAATTGTGACCCAAACCCAGAGTCTTAAAGAGAACAATAATTTTATCTTGTTATATGTTCAAAATTCAGCCCATCTAAGGTTGGATATAGATAGTTGGGTTGGGTAACAGGGGGCGGTCCCCATCCTGGTTGAACTTAGGATGCCCATTACGACATCAGGTCATGTCACTAGGTTAGTAGGAACCATAACAGATTAACAAAATAGTGTTCATAGTACGAAGTAATTCTCAAAGAGTGCTTGTGCATATATTTTCATTCTCTTTAATTTGATTTATTTTTTATGATGGAAAATATTAGAACTTGTCTTATATTTGAATCTGGACAAAAGGATTAGTAACAAACGGGAAAGGGGAGTAAACAATAAAGACTTAGAGTTGTCTACCTTTAATTAATATCTAGACTTGATAATCTGGGGAAGATAATCTGAGATCCAAGATAGGGATGACTAGAGTAAAACTCAGGAGAAGAGAAAACTTACTTGTGAATAGTTACTTAAACAAGTGCATAAAGACATAGATGAACATAACCTATCAATTGTACATGTCAAGCACCTAAAAGAGATAACCAGAATAAAGAACCTATAGAGTTAGAAAGTTATGCAGAACACAGTCCTATTACCTCTCTCATATTGATTACAAACCAAATAAAATCAATAAGTGTTACTATTTGAAGTAATAAATCCAAAGCCCCCTTATAGTAAATTACTTATGATTGCTTAGACAGCCATATTGATAGATATTTCAGCCAAATTCTCATGGGATCGACCACAACCTAGATAGGTTTTACATTTGATCAGTGATTGTTTTATACTTTATTTAGAGGTGTAATTTGGGCTACATCACTTACCATATAAATAATGGATCTCAGAAACTCCACTGAAGATAAAATATATGGTATCAGTAAGAACCCAGTTGGAACCATGATTTCTACTAGTGGAAGATCACCGATAAACACTCACAACATCAAGAAAGGTGGAGTGTTAAAATAAGATCGTAGATGCAGATTTAAAGGTATAATTATTTAGAAATGACTAGATTAATAAATTTGCTTATTGGTGTTGTTGTTTATTAACCATTTTTTAGGGGGGGAGATTGGGGTTGGTTTAGGTTGTTACAACCAAGCCCAATGTTTTTTCTTGTTTGAACCTTTTCATTTTATAGGGGTATCAAGTTGTTAAGTCACACTATGAATATTTGTAAAAGGGTGGTGGATTTGAGGTTGAGGATGAACATTTCTATTTTAGAGAATCATATCCGATTCATGCTAGGTAGTTTGACTACAAAAGTTATTCATCTTATATAGAGACTAGTGGAGCAGTATAGAGAAAGGAAGAAAGACTAAATGTGGTGTTCATCAATCTAAAAATAACTTATCACATAGTCCCCTAAGAGTTTCTATGGAGGCTCTTTAAGGATAAATATGTTACTATGGCATGGACTAGGTTGATAAAGGACACGGCTCTTTAAGGATAAATATGTTACTATGGCATGGACTAGGTTGATAAAGGACACGTACAATAGAGCTAAGACTTGTATGTGAACTATGAAAGAAAACTTAGAGTACTTTCTTATACTAATGAGGTTCCATTAGGGATTAAATCCTAGACTATTTTGTTTTCCTTGTTGATGGATGTTTTGATGTGGTTAATTTAAGGTGAAGTATCATAGTGTATGTTATTTGATGATGACATAGTTTTGATTGACGAGATCCGAGAAAGAGTTAATGTTAAGTTAGAGGTTTGGAGAAAGACCCTAGATCTAAAGGGATTAGGCTGAGCAGGACAAAGAAGAAATATTTGGAATACAATTTTAGTGAGAGGAAGCATGAGTTTTATATGGTCGTGAAGCTTGATACTTAGACCATTTAGAAGGTAGATATTTTTAAATATCTTAGATCTATGATTTAGGAAAATGAAAAGTTGATGAGGATGTCACTCATTGTATTGGTACAAAGTGGATGAAATTGAGGCTTTCTTTTTTTGTCTCGTGTAATAAAAAGATACCTTCAGAACATAAAAGCATATTCTGTGGAACAATAATAAGACTAGCTATGATGTATGGGGGGGAGTGTAGGGCATTCAAGAACTCTCACATTTAAAAAATGAAGGTGGTGGATATGAGAATATTATGATGGATGTGTGGGCTTACTAGGAGATATAAGATTAAAATAAGGTTATCCAAGACAAGGTGGGAGTGGCTTCGATGGAAGATAAGATGCGGGAAGCGAGGTTGTGATGATTTGAACATGTGATGAAGAGGTTCCCAGATATCTCAGTGTGAAGGTGTGAGATATGGAATATGGATTGATTCGGGAAATATAGAGTTCGATCAAAGAAATATTAAAAGGAGATAATTTAATAACATAGAGCAGTTATAGCTTATCGAGGACATGACCTTAGAAAAGAATGTGTAGAAGATGCAAATTAAGGTCGGTGGTTAGTAGATAGGAGTGTGACATTGCTAGTATCTAGGTATGCTTTGTTTTGTTATCCCTTCCAATAGTCATGGTGTTTTTCTTGTAGTATCTTGGTCTGTGAGTTTTAGAGATATTTGTCATTTTGGATAATTCAAATGTAGTATTTCTAAGTGGTTGTCTTAATCCTATTATTATCTATTATTTTATTACTACTTATTATTTCTTATTCTTATGTTATGTATTTTTATATAATATTTTTGTCTTGATTCGGGGGGTCAATAGAAAATAGCCTCTCTACCTCACCTTTGAGATAATGATATGGACTGCACACACTTTACCCTTTTGCACCTTACTTTATGGTATATTTGGGTATGTTATGTTGTTGTTGTTTGATGTTTTGTTGCTACATATTGTTTCTTGTTCTTATATTAGGTCATTTTTTTAGATTACTTTTTTCTTTAGTTCGAGGTCCATCAAAAGTAATCTTTCTACCTCAACTTTATGGTAGTGGTACAGATTCTATATACTTTATCCTTCCCAAATATTACTTTGTAGGAATATAATAGATATATTGTTGTTGTTGAACCTTTATATTTTACAGTAATAAAAATTTGGCCCAACAGGCCTTACTTTATTTTTTTCTAATAGTACTACGATTCTTTTTCTCTCTCATTTAAAATTTGGGTAAACAACAAAAATATAGCACGTTTAAACCCTAATTACTTAGAGGCACTAATATTTTAAGATTACGAGATTTGTCTAAAGTTTGTGTGTCTATATCTACAGGTTGTATATCAAGGAATGCATACCTACAATAATATATGTGGATTGTGTATCTGGGACTAAGTATCTAAAATAATTTAAAGCTTTGTGTATAGGAAATAAGTTTAGCTTTGCGTATCTTAGATATATTAAGTCCTATGTATCTTGAGTAGTTTAAGGCTTTGTGTATCTTAAAAATTTTAAGGCTCGTGTATCTTAATATTTTAATATGTGAATATCTTAAATATTTTAATGCCTGTGAATCTTAAGTTTTAAATCTTATTTATGTTGATTAAAAATAGAAGACATCAATATATAGTAACGGTTAATAATACATATATAAGGAAAGATATACCATCATTGCTTGCTCTTGCTAGTCGAAGTTTTTAGATACATAAGCAAAGATACATCATCATTACGTACTTGAGCTCGCCAGAGTTTTCAATTACGTGAGAAAAGATATTTTGTCCGGCAAACCATCAGCAACCACCCTCTCTTTTTCCATCCAACCCACCACTCATCTCTGCCAAACAACCTCCTTTTCATTTTATTTGAACTCTAGCCAACCAGAACTCCACAACCATCCACTCCAACCAACAAACCTTATTTTTTCAACGAACACTTCACCAAACATCACCCAGATACACCATCATAAACAACCCCTTTTCGATTTTCCTCTGCTCTTTAGCCAACCACACAACTCCATAACCATCCACTCTGACCAGCAGACCCCTTTTTCTAGTGAACAACCCACCGAAAACCACATAACACCGCTCTTTTTTAAACATCTCTCAAATAAGTTTCTCTGGATAAATAATCCACAAACTCCGATAAAAGGAGGAAATGAGAGTGGAGTAAAGAAAGGGAGATGGCGTCGACGAATTTGGTAGTGAATGGACACTCGATGCCGTGGAGATGGAGAGCAACCTTATCTTTACTAAAGATACACCGCCGTAGGGGTGGTAAAATGGATAAATAATATGGTTATCCATCTATTTTATCCATGTTAAATAGGTTGGGTATCCAACCTATTACATAATTGGTCAACTCATATTATCCATTCTAAAATATGGATAACCCATGGGTATCCACTAATTACACTCTTCTTATAGTATGACATGTGAAATGTATCAATCACTAAAGTATACTTATTAAGGGTGCGTTTGGAATGAAGAATTTTTTTTTAAATAGAATTTATTTTAATTTTCCTAATTTTTATTTTTTTAATATTTTTTTTTAAATTGACCTTTTTCATTTAAATTATTTGAACCACTCTTCTATTTGTAACTTCTATTTCTCGTTCTTTTTTTTTTCATTTTATTCTCTCGTTTTTTCTTTTTGTATTTTTTTCTTTTCCTTCTGCCCCCTTCCCTCCCTATTTGTAGTTTGATATTTTTCTATTTCTATTTTTTTCATTTCTTTCTTTCGCTTTTCTCTCTCTTCTATCTCTAACTTTTATTCTTTATTTTTTTGTCTTTTTTATTTTTTTATTTTTTGCTTCCTCATTTTTTCCTTGCTATTTTAATTTTTTGTACTTTTGAAAAATATTACTACGTCAAGCACAAAAAATACCACAATCGTTTATTGTATTTGTATGTGTACAATCATTTATATTTTTATATTTTTTGATGCAATTATATTTGTATTTTATAGTTTGCATTTTTAAATAATTAAAAATTATTTTTTCAAAGTATTCATTGATACAAATGATAAATTATACATATTCACGTCTAAACTATTCAAATAAAAATATCAAATTTATTTGAAGTATATTGTATGATACAAATAAATATAAAATACACACAAAAAAATGAGAGAAAAAATGTAAAAAAAAAAATAGATGACAAAAAGAATAAACAAAACAAAGAAAAAAGAAAAAGAAAATACAATAAGGGAAAAAAAGATGACAAAAAAGAAAACAAAAACAAAAAAAATAAAGAAAAAATAAAGAAGAGATGAAAAAATTGAAAGGAAAAAATGAGAAATAATGAGAAGGAAAGAATGAAAAATGAGAGAGAAAAAAACGAAAAGGAAAAAAGAAAGAAAAACGAGAAGAAAAAAATCTAAAAAGAAAAAGAAAGAAAAAGAGAGAAAATTAAGGGAGAAATAAATGAAAGAAATTATAAATTGTATTTAATTAGCAAGAGAGTCTATGCATTGTAACAAATTAAAACTAAGGCTAAATTAAATTATTCGAAGATCATGTTTGCCAAGCCATGTAATTTTTTTTGTAATATAGGAGTCCTTTTGTCTTTACATAATAAGAAGTAATGGATAATATGAATATCCATAGTATCTATTGGGTTTATCCATTTTATCCACATTAAATATGGGTCGGATCAGATATTTTATCCATTTTTACATGACCTATTTTCGACCCGTCCATATCCGATTCGACTCGCCTGTTTGCCACTAAGATTTTTGATTTTTTGTAATTAATTTAAAATTCGGTAGGCTTGTGTAGACAGTGGCTTATATTCGTCTATTTCCATTATTTTTCCTTTAACTTTTGGCACGCTCATTAAATCATATGGGATATTTAACTAAATTATTCTTATATCTTTCTGACATTTTAACAGAAATGGTCCGTAAAGATTAAGAATAAGTCAATTTAGTCTTTCTTATATTCATCCGATGACATATGATCCTTTTTTTTTCGGTTTCCCATTTGGTGTTCGGTGTCTGCATTGGAGCCCCGACTAATCCAAATCACGCGTTGCAGGGCCCATTAAGGTGGAAGCGCTCTCAACAGAGTTTTTTCCATACCCAAGGTCGAAACCTCGACTTCTGGTTAAGGATGGAACAGTCCCATCCACTGCACCACAACCCATGTTGGTGACATATGATCCTTAAGTTTGCATATTAGCACAAAATTAACATAAATGCAATATGTTATCTGTTTCCCAAGCTAAATAATGTTTTTGATGGGTCGTCTTGCCCAATTTCATTTTCCCCTAATAAAATAGAAAGAATTAAAAAAAAAAGAGAATAGATAATCTTTTTTTTCTTTGCCAATATGGTGAATCTATTGTTTGGTCATTCTATTTTGTTGCATGCAATAAATGCTGAAATTAGAGGAAAATGAAATTGCAAAATAAATATCTCTATGGAGTTCGTTCCAACTCTAATAACGTGAATAAAATATGTCACATTTTTTGTTACTTTCTATTAGCACTTTATATGATTGGTAAGTTGGACCAGAAGTACTTAGTAGGTATTTCGCTATGAATATTATTCATAATATATTTTAAAAAGTATTTTTATTTTATTTCGAAACACTTATTTGGCAATAAATATTTCAGAATATGTTTCCATATGTTTGAATTTTTGAATTGTTTTTACTATTTTTCAATTCACTTTTTGCACTTTTAATTTATTTTTTCAGAAAAAATCTAAACATTTTATTTCCATAAAATAACCAATTTTCATAAAACTATAATTTTTTTGAAATTTATTTCAGTTTTTATATTTTTTTAACTTTAAAAGTACCCCATTTCCAAAATACTAAAGTGAAACAAAACTCAACTATATTTGTAATTTTAAAATATCAAATAAAATGAATATATTTTCTATTTTTATGGACAAACGAGTCTGTAGATTATATAAAAATGTAAGAATCATATTTCATTAGCACATCACACGCTAAATTGGAAAAAAAAGAAAAAAGGCAATCACCAAATGATGCTAACGTAACCTGAAAAAATGATAGACTAGGCCTCTTAAAAGTTAATTAATCATTGATGATATAAGAAGCCACGAATATAATAAATTTATGCAAACCTGGCCTCTTCGCCATAACATAGAACCTTAATTCATCCCTATAAATCTAACATCTTCCATTCTTCTGGTTCTTAATAAGACATACCCCACCCCACCCTATTGTTGCCGTTTTTATGCAAACATAATACCTCTTATCTTCTCATCAAATATCTCAGTTTTTTATTCTCCAAAACTTCTTGTTCAAGATTTCATCATGTGTTTGGTTTACAAGACAATTTATGTGCATCTCCACTATTTCTTCAGGTATATGTTATTTTGTGCCAACACAGATATAGCACAATGTCTCTTGTCTACTCATAATGCCAGGGCCCGCTGGTAGTATATAAATATTAGGCAATTGCGGGGGCCTCATTTTTCTGGCACATGTATTGATAATATAAAAAAAAAATGTAATTTTTTTTTAAGATGATGAATAACTAAAAAAAAAATAAAAAGAATTTGATAAAAAAAAATGTAAAAGTTTCTTGTTTTTATAATTTTTAACGGATAGATTTTCTTTTTACTTTTTTAAATAACTTTTTTTACGCCACTTTTCATTTGTCTCTCACCTACTCGTTGTCTCTTTACAACTGGTCTCCATATTTTTGGTTGTAAAAGATCAAGTTCAAGTGTTCAACCCATTTTTTCATATTGTCTGATTATTTCTCTCTCACGTAGGGCTTCTATCTTTCCATCTTTTCTTCATTTTTTTGTTGTCATTTTCAAGTTCAAATATAGAATTGGAAAGAGCTCATATCAAAATTTAAAAATTATTGATAATACTTTGAAAAAAACATTTTCAAGCAGCTAAACGTTAGCACTTAGTTGGGAATTGGGATCATCGATCAAGTCTTCAAATTTCTTGAATCGGGTAATATCATTCTAACTTTTTATATTATTGTTGTATTTTATATTTGACATTTTTTTATTTAATAGTACGGATTATTTTTATACTACTAGTTACTAGTTAGAATTTAATATGTCAACTAGAAAATATGATTCCGGTTATTCAAAACTTGTAAGAGTTGATAATTTGATAAAATCTCAAAAAGGAGCTCTTGATAAATTTTTGACAAATAATACCAATATTAAATCAAAAAATTTAGAAAAAAGCTCTTTAGATGAATAAGTCACTGATTTAGTTGAGTTAGATGATGGTATAATTGAAAAAGAAGGGGAGAAAATTTATGAAATGTCAGACATAAATTCTCAAAATAATCAAGATCTTAAAAATGAATCAAATAATTGTTCTCCTAAAAATATATATGATCCTAGTCAATGGAATAATATTGATACAAAGTTAAGAGATTTATTAGTAAAAAATGGACCAATTAGAATTACTGACATAGATTTTCCAAAGGATGAATTTTCAAGACATTTTTCTACTACACATTATTTTCAAAAATTAGCAAATGGAGAAAGACATGACAAAAAATGGTTAGTTTATTCCAAAGATTTAAATAAAGTATTTTGTTGTTGTTGTTGTTGACAAAGTAAATTCTTAAGTGTGGGGTGAGAAAAGTCCCATGTTTCATGTGAAGTGATGCTATAGGGTCTTAATATCAGTTGTTTTCTTAGTTTGTTTTGTGTTAAATTTGAAAAAATTAGAAAAAAGATTTTGCTTTTTAGTTTTTCGTTTGTGGGTGTCAGTTTAGTAGGTGCACAGTTCACCCACCCTATGGTTATTTTTTCAATTTTTTTCATGGGGGATAGGGGGGAAGCTTTGAACCTAGTATTCCTTTTCTTTTTAGGAGTAAATTTTAAATTTTTTTGTGTTAGGTAAGTGATATGTTCTTATTTGTACTATGAATGATTGCATGATGAAAATGGGTTTGTATGAAAAAGCATATTGTTTCTGTGAATTACTACTTTTAAGACACCTATGCTCATGAAGAGGACTATTTAACGTTGTTGGCTTAATGTTGAATTCGTGTGATTTATTGGTTGAGAGTCTATGATATCCTACTTGGATTGAGCATGTGCCATGTGTGTGTGAGCCTTTTGTGTATTCCTTGTTGCATTTGATGTCAAAAACTTTCCTAGTGTGTGTGAAAAGTGAAATAAAGAGTGGGTTTAGGAGATGGCATAGCCATTTCTTTGGTAACCATATTTTATACCTCTCTCTTTTATCTACCTTTATTCATAATCCTAGTTTGCCAAGTTGAGCCTTTAGCCTATATTGTTTGGTAGCCTCATATGTAGCCTGCTCCCCTTCCTTGATTAACCTTAATTTGATCAAAAGCTCCTAAGAACTTTAGCTAAAAATTAATGAGGTTAAAGAGTAAGAAAAATAAGAAGGAAAAAGGTAATAATGAATCCCTAAGATATTATGTATTGGTATTGAAACAATGATAAGTTGCGGTATGAGTTGTGTAATGAAAAGAGAGAAAAATTGAGCAAAACTTTGATCCTGAGTTGATGAATAATCCTTCCTCCACATTATATCTGACTGGCTTAGTAATATGGGTCAAAATAAAAGAAATGTTTAGTTAGAAGAGGTGAAAATTATTTGTTAATAGAGAGATCTTAATTTTCATATAATGTATTAAAGAACTTAGGGAAGTTAGTCACTACTCTTGGCCAAAATAGTACCTACCGGCCCCTTAGCTTACATTACAACCCTCGAAGTCCTAATTGATTCTAAGCTCCAACATTCTGATATTAGTGGAGTACTACACCATGGTAAATCCTGTGGTTCATCCTGTGTAACTTGTGAATTCATTGTGATGAGCTTAATCTGATTCTTTTACCCATTCGTATGATAATTGCATCTTAGTGAGTGAATATGGGTAAATCTCTTATAGTGAGGGCATATGTTTAATGATAGTTAGATGAATTTATGATCTCCATGATTGAGTAATGTTCATGAGTTTGCCAAATTGGTGAGTCAACTCTTGATGTTTCTTAATTGTACAAGACATGCTGGTGTGCAAAACTGGCTTTCTGTGTAGTCATAATTGTACTTGCTTGAATATATTGCTTGTTGTAGAAGTATGTAATCTTTTTTGATGATTATTCTTAGATTAAAGAGTTGTTCGAAGATGAACAGGTCTTTAACTATGGGGTAGTGATCTGAGGTGGATTTATGTACCTAAGTATTGTTATTTGATCTTAATTAGTCTTGTTTTGAGGATTTATATTGTGCTTAATAAGTTAATTCTTATATAAATAAGCATCTAAGTGTTATGTTATGTAAATTTAGTGTTTACGGTGTGTTTGTAGTGCGTTGGATTCCAAACACTAAGTTAAAAGTGCAAACGACAAAACTAGTACTCTTAGCTTGAGATATGTTCTTTACTAGTTCATCGTCTTGAATTATATATGGGTTTGAGCTCTAAATTGTGGTGTTTGATGTTGTAGGATACTTTATGGGTTGATTATGAGGATTAATGTATGTTATACAAGCTTTAAATCAAGATAAAACAACACCACAAAGCTTGGATTTGAAGGACAAAAGCATGGGACAAACATGGTGTAAAGTTAGACATTTTAAAGTCATTGGTGTGCCATACTGACTAGGTTCCACGTTAAGGGAGTGGAAAGACTTTGGTTGAAACTAAAGATAGCACAAAACAGTGTGCCTCTATGCTATGCCATAGCCCCTAAGCCACGCGATAAAGATGTGGTACGGAGGCAACTCCAAATTGGGCAACTATGTCCTCCTATTAATAGGACATTTGAACATTATGTTATACACATTG
This sequence comes from Capsicum annuum, assembly GCF_002878395.1. Taxonomy (NCBI): domain Eukaryota; kingdom Viridiplantae; phylum Streptophyta; class Magnoliopsida; order Solanales; family Solanaceae; genus Capsicum; species Capsicum annuum. The sequence continues at coordinate 72,092,001 of NC_061118.1, read as the reverse complement.
GACGAACTTGGGACTTCAAGGGAGGATGAAAAACAACTATTTTAGGATTCTTATTCCATTCCATTTATTTTTTTTTATTTATTTTAACATGTATTTTTCATTGTGATTACGGTTATGTCCATGATCGGTTAAACACCATTTTCCAGGGTTAAGGCCAAGAACATGAGTATTATTGTTATGAATTGACTAGTTTTTTTATTTTTCATCAATATTTATTGTTTATTTATCCTTGTTATCACTATTTCAAGGATTCACAACCCTTAGAATACATTTTAAATCATCTTGTAATCTCAGGAGGAGGAACGAGAGGATAGAACATGGGATAAATAGAATAATACTGTAATCTTCTAATTGAATGAATTTATAATTTTCATTAACACTAGGAATATGCATAATTTCCCTATTTTGTTCAATTACAGGATGAAATATGAATGCATTTAACTTAGTACTCACCACATTCGTGTTGAACAATGTAGTTACGGGGCTAAGTTAAGTAGGTGATTATAGGTTCGAAAGAACATAGTCAGAATATCAACCCCATGATCCAACAACCACGATAATTAACCTAACCAATAAAGTTCTTAACATAGTATGATTGTATGTAGTGCCTTAATCTTGGGTTTCTCCCCATTGATTGTCCAAGAAGTTTAATTTACTGCATTGCTTTAGTTTACTGTTAGTTATAACTTTCAAACACCTTTTGGTTACATTCGCACTGATTAAATATTAATCATTGGACTTGAATTATATAGTTGATTAACACGCTACAACAAAAAGGTCTATTTAAGAACAACATGCAAGGATGAGTTAGTAATTTGATCTCTAAATGTATATTATTGGGAAAAGATTATATGTCGGTCCCTAATTATGTATTTTATTGTGAAGGTATAAAATATGATCCTAAGAAAATTACTAATCGGTCCCTACTAATAATTGATAGCCTTGAGTGGGAAAAGTACCACCAAATTTTAATTAAAAAATTTAAGAAAAAATAAAAACTTTTGTTTTCACTGCCAAAACATATATATTCTAAGGCAAAAAAAGAATTTATAAAAAAAACTCTATTTTCTCTTCAAAATATAGCTCATCCCTCTAAGCTTTTCCCTAATGGTCTTCGTGGCAGCTTTGCTAATTTCTTTTTGCAATTTAAGTTTGCCCTAACTCTCTTTTCTATTGCTTCTTCTCACAACTTTGTCAATTTCGTTTTTCCATTAAGTCTTTACCCTAATCTCAATTTCCACCGTAGCTAGCTTCTATAGCAGCTCAGGTATGATTTCTCATCCACCAAGTTGTTTGTTTATTCCACTTTATTTCGATGATTTCTTCTTTCTATTGTTTGTTTGATTCCAGTTATTTTCTTCTTTCTGTTCTCCCTTTTTTTTCTTTAATAATTAGTGAAAAGTTTATTGGTCTGGAATTCTCAACTAATAATTTAAAGTTTTTGAAGTGTCTTCAAGTTTGATTTATTAGGGGTTGTTTAGAGCAAAGTGAAGTTGTAGTATTGGGGTTCATTAAGTGAAACATGATAATTTGCTATTGAGTTTTTTCTCTGTTTGTGGAGTCGATTGCATTTGCTTAAAAAGGTACAATTTTGTGTGCGACAATTAGATAAGAATACGACATTTTTGATAAGAATGTACGTTTTTAATAAGAATGTCAGAGAATAGAAGTAAAGTTTATAATATCCATGGTGTCTAGGAGATTGATAAGTAGACAATGAGTGAGATTCTTTTACTTTTTGTGAACTTTGACTTGTTTTTTATCTTGTACTATTGCAGTCAAAACTCAACACAGTTGTACATTAAGCAAGATATAAAGCTTCAAACAATAATCAATCATTTCCTCATTGGCCTGAATCTGTTCCTATGAGAAAAAGTTGATGCAAATGTTGGCTATGTATTTGCGTCTCTTAACGTAGGTTTCTGCTATTGATTTATTATGAACCATTAACTGTGTAGATATATTAAAATGGTTGCTAAATATAAGGTGCTATATCATAATAGAGAACTCAAATATTGGTTTCGTTGAGAATAAATTTAAGTGGAAAATTATTAGATTTCTTTGTTTTCCCATATTGATTATTGGGCTAAAGAGAACAAACATCATACGATTCTCTAAGAAACACAACTTTCTACCTTTCTCTATGATATTATATATCATCTGATCATTGATAGGTTGGTTGGTTGAACACCCATTACCTAAAAATTATGAACTATACGTAATCTTATTACACATGATAATACAAATATTATTCATCATGTTGGCTATTAACTGTCACACATGGTTGAATATAGATTACATGAAAAATGAGTTATTCCTATTTAGATATTGGAGTGCATGGTTTAATAGCATATAGCTGTCTAGCAATATGACCTGTTGCTTCATCAAACATGTATCTCTTGTATGACATGCTTTACTATAGTATCTCGAAAAGACAATTTCACCCAGAATGCTCAATTTTTTTATATCCCTCCATAAGAATTATGCCACTGCAGCTATTGTCATCTTGTAGACCATATTTTACACCTCCCTTTAGCATGGTTACTAGCCCTTTTCACTTTATAGTCACATTTCCCTAGATTCCTATATATGCATTGCTAGTGAAGCAACTTCATGTACGTCTTGTTTCACGTATGTCCTATTGAAAGTTATTCCTAGGTTCAAATGCATTATTCTGATGTCTTCATTTCTTTTCTATCATGATTTTGATAATTCTGATATCTTTTTTGAAAAAAATCTCATGTTCTACATGGTGATAAGAAATAGTAGGATTCTATTTTAACCAAATGAACCAACCAAAATAAATATAGAAATTTGTATATTATGTAGTGCTTGTACAAAAACCATGTAAATGCATATTTTTCAGAAGATCGATTATTTTAGTCCAGAAAATTAAATTCTAGATAGCATTGAGAAGCAAAAAAATTCACAAAAGATCCCAATATGTTCAAGTAAAGTTTTCGCTGAATATTTCAGCATTTTTTATTGCCAGTTGCAGCTTCCCAAGCTTGGAAGATGTGGTTTACTATGTCTTCAATGTGATAGGACAGTTAATATGCTAACGGGACTGTACTATTATATTGGCCTATTTATAACGTCAAATTATCAAGCATGAAAAGGTCTTTTAATTAATAGGTTAGTAATGCATATTGATAGAAAAAAGAAAAGAAAAATCTATCACCAAGTTGGCTCTAGTACATTTACATAGTCATATCCTTCCTACCAAAAAGAAAAGAAAAAAGAAGGGTTCCTTCTATGAATTCCTATCCTTCTATTGAATTAAGGAAATCAACGAGCTATTTTCATCTTTGACGTCCTGAAGATTACACAAAAAAATCCATAAGCATCTAAACTTAATCTTCTATATTGAATCTACTTTTCCTTCAAAACATCATACATTTTCTTTCCTTCCATAATATTCGAGAAACACAAGATGGTAAAGTTTTCCAAATCATTCTCATAGTTTCCTTACTTCTTCAAACCCCCATACCGATTTGCTCCCACAGCTAATGCTAAATTATTTATCACAAGGAGGTCTGCTTGTGTAATTTTGGGACCTCTTTTTCTAGGAATTTTATCACCAGTTGAAACATTATTATGTAGATTATGTAGTTAGCATGCTCTCTGTTAAAGTTTGCTGCTAGATTGTCTCCACCAAATTTACATACATCTGCGTTGTATAGATTAGAAAACTCCTCAAGATGCCCAAGGTCAATGCTTATATCTTCCCTAATAAAAGCATGTGGTCATCCTCCTATTTCTACAATTCAAATCCTTTCCTCTGATAGTACACCATGTTTTATTAAGAATTCTCCATCTTATTCTAAATATATCATTTGTTACTGCTGCAAAACTATATTTTTACCTTGAGAGCTTATATAATTCTAGTATAAGAGTTGTTTTCCTAGTGACCAACAGGGCCACCAATTCTAATAGTAAAGGCTCTTGCATTGATGTTTCTGTCAGTAAGTAGAGGTGCTCAACTATGATGATCTGAAGAAGCCATTTGATTTGTTCGGAGAGTGGAGATTTTCAAAGTAACAAAAGAGAGATAAGATTCTAAATCTACCGCCAAGAAATAGTAAGATTCATTTATGGATCCACATCTCTTTTCTCGATCTAGATCTTTTTTATCGGTTATTCTTATGCTTTGGAAAAAAACTGAATGTTTAATAGGGTTATTTTAATGCTTACAAAATCATAGATAAAGAATGTTGGATTGAAACTTAGTAGTTATCCAACTAGTTATACAATGAAACTTATAAATTTTTAGTTGAGGTCATATGTTAAGGCATAATATGATTAGTATATCAAATATATTTCTCACCAGTTCATCAATTAACCACATATTCTAGTTTCGTGTATATTTCCTCTAAAAGCTTCCAATAGTCCTGTATTGCTTTGCAAATATAGAGTTATATACGACATCAGTTAAGAGTTTTAGGTTAGTATAGTCATCTTCTGCTAAGAGCTATCTAAGGCACCCATTTCTGCTAATTTAGTTCCTTTTTTAAGAGCTATCTATGGAATCAGGAGTTTGAGTTAAATGTATCCAAAATTCTTTTTAAACTTTGATGAATTCAAGACTCAGTTACTCGAAGTTAACTCTTTTATGAATAGACAGATGAAAAAACTAAAGCATAGTAAATAGAAATCTTTATAAGAGCTTAACAGTAGTGAAAAAATTGTATATAAGATTTAAAGGGATCATTGTCGCCAATAAAATGGCTAGTGATTCAGATATGGGATACATATCTTGTAAAACCAACTCCTACTATATTCTATCTGAGTCCATCTATCTCAAGTCTCAGCCTATATGACCAGTTAATCATTTAAAGATTGATGTAATATCCTGATATAGCTGGACTCCAAAATTTACCATGGTTTAGTTGTTGTGACCATCTCTGGAGGTCTGTGAGACTTTCCAGTTTGTCGAGGCCTCGTGGCAAAATTCCTCTAAAGCTGTTACTAGAGAGATCCAGTTGTCATAGGGATGTGCAATTTAGTAGCTCCAATGGGATGTTCTCAGATAACTTGTTGTCAGTCAGAATAAGTAGGCTTAATCTTGAACAACGAAAATAGAAGTTACTCGGGATGCTTCCTGTTAAAGAGTTTCCAGAGAGTGCTAAAGTCTCAAGATTCTTTAGCTTAGTGTTGAGAAACCTTATGGTTCCTAAAAGGTTGTTGTTTGATAAATCGAATGTTTCAAGATGAACCAACTGGTAAAGCTCAAAAAGAATTTTGCACTCCAATTCATTGCCAAACAAGTTTAAGTACTTCAAACTTTAGAGATGAATCAGTTCAACAGAAATTGAACCAGAAAAGTTGTTGTTTGCCAGGTTCAAGATTTTGAGTGATTCGAGCTGACCAATTAATGAAGGAATCTATCCTGCAATATTGTTATTTGATGCTGTAAAATTTTGAAGATTTCTGCAGCCGCCAGTTACTTCTGGTATGTGGCTACTAAGACTATTTTGCTGTAAGTCAAGATTTATCTGATGCTTCAACTTACCAACCTCATATGGTATCTTTTCACTAAATTGGCAATAAGCAAGAGAAAAGACACTCAACTCAGGCAAGTTACCAATTTTTGGTATCACTTGTCCTGTCAGAATGTTGACTTCAAATCTAAGAAATTGCAGCTTTCTTAAATGACCAATCTCTAGAAGAATCTCACCAGTGAGAAAATTGGAGAAAAGATACAATTCCTCCAAGTTATGAAGCTCTCATAATGCAGTCGGGATTGTTCTATTAAGAAAATTATTTGAAAGATCAATCACTCTATAGCTGGGCTCTGTCAATATTTAAGTATTATCTATGAGAATAATTGGTGAACTCTGATATGCCTCTTGTTTCAAGTTCAGGCCCAGTTTCTATGGCAGCTTCTTCATAAAGAGAATATAAGGATCAATGTTTTCTTAATTTTGTGAAATTGGATTTTGGTTAGTTCCTCTTATATATGACCTCATGAATTTTCTCCTTCTCGGAGTTAACATTCTGGAAAAGTTCCTTGTTCTTTAATTTAAGCTTTTAATTTTTTTTTATTTTGTCATTGTAGATTGCAAGGAAAATCTTTGTGGGGGTCCCTAGATGGTCTGTTTCAAATTGACCAAATGACAGTCAATGGGGAAGGTCCCTTCAAAGTTTCTATTGAAGATTTGTTGCATCTGGTTAAAGCTTTAATGTATTATCTATTTCTAAGAAGCTGATTCTAAGTTAGTTGGGTTCTTTATCTTGTTAAATCCTAATTCTCAACACCCATCCTGCAAAATAAACATATTGGTACAGTCTTATGTAGTATGGTTATTACAGAAATTTCTCCAGAATGTGCTATGATGGCCCTTGAGGTAGTATGCTTGCCATCTGTTGCTCCATTACATGTAAGATTCCTTTTTAGTTTTGATGAATGGTAAAATCAAATTGATGTCCAATCCTAGTAGTGTGTGGCTGCTACTGAACATGGAACCCCTCTTATACCTTAGAATTACTGTGATATCATCAATTTTATATGGGATGACTATTGTGTTTTAAGTCCCAACATATCTACAATATGAGTATCACATAAATACCAATGTTAAGATGGATGTGCAGTTGATTTTCCTCATGAGGTGAAGCGATGTACTAAATTTCTATTTTACTGTTGTAGGAGGTACTTGATTTAGGTAAAACGGTAGGAACTAAAAGTCGAGGACTTGATTATTTTTTGGCCCTGCGATGGAAGCTAGCAATTTGAGCTGAAAGTGGAGGACTTAAACAATAGAAACATGCGTTACTTGATTATTTTTTTTCTAGGTATTCAAATGTTATGGAAAATTTGATATCATACTCTAGCTTGATCGGGATTGTAACTATATTTTTTGTGAAACAAATATTGAAACTAATAACATGGGATGTTAACTAACTTTTCTGGTCTCTAATTATATCATGTTTTTGTATTGATATTCTCGATAGCATTTTGGTATTTATTTGATGAAATTTATTATTTTGTGATATTAGGGTCATTTGTGGTCAATTACAGACTAGAAATATTGCTCGTCTTTAAATATTTATCTAGGATGAGATGTTTCTCGTGGCTCATCTTTAAAGGTTGATCTAGGACCAAGATGTTGCTCATCCTTAAAGGTTGATCTAGGAAAAGAATTTTGCTCGTTGCTAAAGGATGATTATGACCAGGTAGTTAGTTTATTTGGGATGAGAAATACCATCGCAAAAATATAATTACGATGAGGTAGTTTGTCTATTTATGATACGATATACCATCACTAAAAGATAATTATGACCATGTAGTTAGTCTTTTTGGGATGAGAAATACCGTCCCAAAAAGATAATTAGGACGAAGTAGTTAGTCGATTGGGACAAGATATACCATTGCTAAAAAAAATTATGACTAGTTTTTTACTGTCTCAAAAGGGTTTTAAGGACCGGCTTATTAGAATCGCCGCTAATGACTTTTTGCGGTGGAGCCTGTTAGGACGGGTGCGATCAGATTTTTCCCGTCCTCAAAGACCAATTGGGATAAGATTTGGACTTTCTGGGACCATATTTCCTTTCCTTATAGGCTGTTTTTCTTGTAGTAGGGTTGATACTTGGATTTTGAAAAAGCCACTGTATTACTTGAGTGGACCATGTACACTTGTGTGTTTGGGTGCAGTAGTATCCTCTTGAACCATATATTAGGTTGCTTGTTTGGGGGTACTAGGTCTAGTTTAGGAACTCTTAGTATAATTTTGGATAGTATTCCGTGGTAAATGGACATTATTTGTCTGGGTTGCCTTTTTATGCTTTGTTTTCATATTTTCTTGTCATATTATGCAAATATGAGCTTGAGACCGTGAATTTCTTTGGATGGACCTCAAGTTTCTGTTAATTTGCTGTGGAGGGTTATCGTAATTAGTGTATAATCTCTCTCTCTCTCTCTCACACACACGTGTACACACATACTTAAGCTCGCACGTATTAATTAATTTATTTGTATGCATAGATATGGAATACAATTTGGAGTAAATCACCAATTTTTGTTTCAAAAATGGTGTCGTACCACTCTTACTATTGATTTTTGATATTTCAACAAAAATTGTGCCATTTTATTATGGAGTTACGATTGTCAAGGGATTTGGATCATTTCTACAGATTTTTGACTTTTAATTATTGTATCACCTTTAAATTTTTGATCGAGGTATGCTTCAAACCAATTTTTAGTTTATTCTCTGCAGTTGATCTCGAGGTACGATTCTGGATGTTCCAATATATATTTTCTAGATTCTCTATTTTATTATGTATTTGAGAGGAGCTCGCAGAATTATCAAGCAGATATTATGATTCTGCATGGACACACATTGCATTGCATCATCTCATATTACATTGTACCTGCCATTTATATGTATATGAATATATGTGTGTGTATGTATAAATATATATATGTATGTATGTTGTGTTGAGACTGTTAGATTAGCTCCCCGCATATAGTCTCCTTATCTTGGTATACTTTATATTGTTCTTCTGAGTCCAATCAACCTATCATGACTATTGAGTACCATGTATTGTTGTACTATTGTACTTCTACATCTTTTTCATATATCTAAGTACGAGTCTTCACCATTTATTCTACTTTTCAGTAGTCCCTTGCTCGGAGTTATGTTGTACACTTGGCATTTGGATGCTTACCTAGTTCCTTCCTGTATTTAGTTATTTTTATTTTGTGTATCTTATACAAACATATATTAGTATAGTGTGTATCCTGTTGTTTCTCGAGTTTAGTAAAATCTATATATTTTCAACAATAACTTCAAACACATGTTCAAATTAACAACAACCAAATGAAGTTTAAACTCTGTATTTATAACTTTAAACTTTTGACAATAAGTTTAACCCAGCTTATGAACAACCAAAAATGAAGTTCAAATTATTTTTTCTTGAAAAATAGAAAAAATCAAATATTAAGAACTTCAACACAAGCTCAACCAGCTTATGAACTATCAAAATAAAGTTTCAAGAACTTCTTCAAATAGTTGAAGAACTATCTATATGAAGTTCAAATTGTTTTCTAGAAAAACAGTAAAACCAACTTTAAGAAAAAGAGATAAAATAGAAAGATTCAAGTCCATCAAATTCATGGTGTGTCCTTAATAAAATCATTTCCCTCAAGTACCCAAGGTTATGGAATATATCCTCCTAGGATGAAATGAATCAGTTTGACAAAATAGTGGTACCATAAATTCTATTGAAATATGAATGCCTTCAATGGGAGAAAATCATACTAGAGTTTTTTCAAGAAAGAAGAGTATTTTTTCTTTAAAATTTCATGTCTATACCTGAGTATAAATTTAGGTATTTATATCCATCAAGGTATTTCTTCACGAAGATAAGCAATGGTTCAGAAAGGTGCACCCTTTCATAAAGGTACAACTTTTCAAAAAAGATACAACCCTTTAGAAAGGCCATAACCATTCAAACCAAAAAGGTGCCTATTCAAACACATACATTATTTCTCTTATTGTCTTTTTGAGAAAACAACTATTCATTTTCCATTTGCACCTCTTACAAACCCAACAATCCCCCGCATTAATGGGGAATGACCATTTTATGAAAAACTTATGGACAGGTGTGTGATTTACAAGCAAAGATTAGTTGCATCTAGATAAGTGGGTTTTCCTTCAAACTTTCCACAGTTGACTTACATCGGATACACTCGGTCAATTGGTAGATGTGATATCCTTGAATAGTAGAACTATAATGTGCACCTAGATAACACAAGTCATAAAACTAGCCTTTTACCATATATGGTTCACACGGTTTTGTTTATTTTAGCCATGAACACGTCCTGGTTTCAGGAGAGCTTAGATAATAGGACTTTACTAACATTATCCTTGAAGCGTCTTCCACTTCACCCTCACATAGGTGGTTCCTAAATGTTTAATACTATATATCAAACTATTTGGTCAAGCCTGCCAAACTTAAAAACTATTAAAAAGCTTCAAACCATAAGCCTTATCCTTATTCTCTTAATATTGTCTTCATCATGAGAATAGGTCAAGTATATTGACAATGTTGAACCATCATTGACAATTTTGTTTGATCTTCTTAAACCCAGCTCTTGGGATATCCAGTCTACTAGGTAGAGTTACCGCTATGCTAACTTGTCCTAGGCCTTAAACCCATTTCCTTCGATGATCTCTCAACTCCCTCTCTAGATAGACCTTTTGTAAGTGGATCCGACTAATTATCCTTTGACTTTACATAGTCAACAATGATAGTTCCACTAGAGAGCAGTTCTCTAATGATATTATTTTTTCATCTTATATGATGAGATTTACTATTGCACATCATGCTCCTTGTCTTACCTATCACCACTTAACTATCATAGTGTATACATACTGGTGCCAAAGGTTTGGGCCAATAAGGAATATCTTCCAAGAAATTTTGGAGCCATTCATCTTCTTCACTGGCTTTGTCTAATGCAATAAATTTAGATTCCATTTAGAGAAGGCAACACATGTCTATTTTGAAGATTTTAAGAGACTGCTCCTCTAATTAAAGTAAATATATATGCACTCATGGATTTTACTTTATTCGATTCGATGATCCAATTTTCATTTCTATATCCTTCAATTATAACTAGATAATTATTATAATGCAAAGTATAGTCTTGAGTGTATTTTAGATACCTCAAAACTCTTTCCATTGCTATCCAATGAATTTGATTGGGATTACTTATGTACTGACTCAATTTTCTAATAGCATATGCTCTATCTGGTCATGTACAATTCATGATATACATCAAACTTTGCAACACTCTTAGATTGTCCAACTGTGAGTCACTTTCACCATCATTCTTTTGAAGTGCAAAGCTTGTGTCTAATGGAGTCTTGGCAATATTGAAATCCATATACTTGAACTTGTGGAGTTTTATAGATTCTTATTCTTAAGATCACATTTACAACTCCAAGGTATTTCATATCAAGCTTGCACTTAAGCATTCAATTCATAGAATTTATAGCATAAATGTCTCTACTGATGATCAACATATCATCTACATACAAACAAACAATGACTTTGTGATTTGGAGTGTCTTTAATGTAAACACATTTATCACATTCATTTATCTTGAAACCTTTTTCTAATATGGTTCGGTAAGCTTTGCATGCCACTACTTGGGCACTTTTTTAGTCCATAAAGTGACTTAACAAGCTTTCACACTTTCTTTTCTTTACCATGAACCACAAAACCCTCGGATTATTCCATGTATATTTCTTCCAACAATTCTCTATTTAGGAATGTGTTTTAACATCCATTTGATTAATTTCAAGACCATACACCATCTCTAAGGCAACCAACATCCGGATGGACATTATCCTAATTACAAGGGAGTATGCATCAAAATAATCAAGGCATTTTTTTTATTTAAAGCCTTTCACCATAAGTCTTGACTTGTATATTCAATCGTACCATCGACTTTTATTTTCCTTTTGAAGATCTATTTAGAACCTAAAGATTTATTTCATGAGGAAGATCAGCCAACTCCCAAGTGTGGTTGCTTAAGATTGATTTAATCTCACTATTGACTGCCTCTTTTCAAAAGGAAGCATTTGAAGAAGACATTATTTCCTTAGATGCTTGAGCTCATTTTTCAAGAAGAAATGTTACAAAATCTGATCTAAAGAAAGTTGATATTTTTTGACGTGTACTACGCCTTGGGTTCTCATCATTAAGAACATTCTTATTTGGTTCATCTCACGGTTGTTTAGACACTCTACTAGACTGCTCATGTCCAGTTTTCTACGGATAAATATGTTCAAAGAACTCAACGTTATCTGATTCAACTTCATTATTACTATTAATATTAGTTTTTGGATTTATGAACAAAAAAAAACATGTTTTACTAATTTTAGCATATCTAATAAACACACAGTCCATAGTCTTAGTTCTTATTTTTATCCTTTTAGTCATAGGAACTTGGACTTTCGCTAGATACCCCCACACCTTGAAATATTTTAAGTTGGGTTTCCTCCCTTTCTATTTTTTATATGAAATTGAATGTGTCTTACTATGGGCGTACTCTATTGAGTATTTAATTTGCTGTATGGATATCCCCCCCGCCCCCACCCATAAGTTTTTAGGTAAACCTGAAATTATGAGTAAGGCATTCATAATTTCCTTCAATGTTTGGTTTTTTCTTTCTGCATACCCATTTGATTGAGGTAAATAAGGGACAGTAATTTGATATACGATTCGATTTTCTACACATATCTCCATAAAGGGAGATTTATATTCTACACCCCTATCACTTCTTATGGTTTTGATATTTTTATCCAACTAATTTTCAACTTCTATTTTATATTACCTAATTGTGTCTATTACTTCATTCTTACCATTTCGAAAATAAACATAACAATATAAAGTGCAATCTTTAATAAGCTTTATGAAATACTTTTTCCTACCACGAGATGGTATTGACTTCATATCACAAATGTCTATATGAATTAAGTCTAAGGGATTGAAATTCCTTTCAACAGACTTTTATGGATGCTTAGCATACTTAAATTCCAGACATATTTGACACTTTGATTTATTACACTTAAAATTAGGCAAAACTTCAAAACTAATAAGTTTTAAAAGGTTTTGTAACTGACATGTCCTAAACGACTATGCCATAAATCATTTGATTGTAGAGAGTACGAAAAGGCCTCAAATTTCTTCTTTTCAATAGCAATTACATCAAGTTTTAAAAGGTCCTCATTGAGGTAGTCCTTTCCTACACATGTTTAATTCTTGCTTATTACAACTTTCTCCAAAGCAAACAAACACATAAACTCATTTTTAATAAGAAGTGTTGTCGATACTAAGTTCTTCATAATATTAGGAACATGGAGATTATTGCTGAGAGTCAACACCTTGCTAGAAGTGATTTTTAGGAATATCTTTCCATTTCCTTTAACCTTCATCGTTGCATTATTTTCCATGACAATCACTTGTTTAAGACCAACAGTATCATAAGTAGCAAAAGCTTTTTTGTATGTACAAACATGTCTAGTGGATTCTAAATCAAACCACTATTCATTTAGATTTCCAACTAGATTGCTTTAAATGATCATAGCACATAGATTTTCGATCTTTCCCATTGTTTCCAACATGCTTATTAACACAATCCAAACCAAGTCCTAGTCGTTACGGGTATCTTAAGTCCACCAAGGACCGAAGACCACTCCCATTAACCGGGCAAAACATAATACATATAGCAGCAGATGAATTCCAAATATATAACAAGATAGAGCTGAGTTTCGAACAGATAACAAGATAGAACCTAGTTTCGAACATATAATAAGATAGATAAACCAAATAAATAGGATCTAGGAATCAACAATACCAAATCCACCCACATCCTGTCCACAAAGCCCCTAAGAAACCAAACATCAACCAAAGTCAGGACTTGCCCCCGACCATAGCCAAAAATCCACCAAAATTGTCGAAGACATAAGTAATGACAAGACATGAAATGATGGTTTTTCAGAGAATGGAAGCTCACAACTTCAAAGCTGACTCTCAGACAATCTAAAAATTACCTACTACTGTACAAGGAAACAAAAGTGTTTTTAGACCCAGTATCGCACGGGGATACAACCTTCGGGGTTGGCTTGCAGGGTGAGCGCTAGCATATAACTCAGGGGCGAGATAAAATAATTCCATGACCAATCATTCCAAAGTCTTTCGAAAACCATACGCACACATACATATATATATATATATATATATAAATATATAAAATATGTCAGGATAGGGAAAAGGTTTAGAATGAGAGTTAAAACATTAATCTAAATTGTGTAGCTCTAACCATCCTATAGGTATCCACTAGATATATAGGTTTAGCTCCCCCTACTGGAAGGGTCTAGTGAATGTTAGCCGCACTAACAAGATATATCAAATGAAGACCAGGGAATTCTTTGACCCCACGTCAATCCAGGATGCATGTATATATCGATAGTGTGAACTGTGCACACGGTCATCAGGACACTTATGTCAGCAAATGTGGTTTCCAGTGTTCATCCTCCCTAGGACTCACACCTTCACGGTGAGCTACACAACCCCCCATAAAGACCAATTAAAACATTTTCACAGAGCCTAGCCATTTAGCCAAGGAATTATCCATTAAGGCATATATCATAGGTATCGTCATAGTAGCATGCTTGCAAGCTTATAACTATGCGATTCAAATTCCATCAATCTTAGGGAAATACCAACCCTGTTTAGTTTATTAAATCAAGTTGGGGAAATACCAAGGCCCCTAACTTCTACTTTAAAACTAAAAATCATGGCCAACAAGGCCTTCAGAATCCATTTTATTCGTTTAACTATTTATGAAATGCCTTTATTTTAGGGAGTGTGCCAAATAATGTGATTATTTATATTTCAAAGTCAATTATGAAAGTAGGTTGAGGGAACACAATTTTCAAAACCAAATTCCAAACTAAAATCATCAAATGGGAGGAATGCCTTAACACCCATTCCATTCACCATTCCATGCACCCCAATGGTTTCAAAATGCATAAATAAAGAATAAACAAATGCATTATAGCCATGAAAATCTAATTCAAGTTACCATCATTCCAAAACACTAAACCAAAATCAATTCCACATTTAAATCCATATGAATAACAATAAAACCCATGCCTTTAGAGAAAATAAGTTTAAGGAATGAGATGACATGCCTGAAGGTATCACAATTATGGAGGGAAATAACTAATTTCACCTCTAATAACCAAATCCTTAGAGAACCTAGATATCTTTGCTTAGAGAACTAGAGAGAGTTTAAGAGTATTTTCAGATTGATTAAGGAGTTATGGGGTCCCTTGGGTATTGTAGGTCATGGGTTATGATTGGGGAAAAAGGGAAATGCCTAGAGTGTCTCCAATTATAATAAAGAAAAATTATTTCCAGTCGTTACGGGTCACGTCACAACTGGATATGAGTTATTGGCTAGATCATAGTCTGGGAAGAATTTTAAATCCCCTTTACTAGTTTTGTCACGAGTCACACCCTATGACTCGTGAACTTACCTTAAAACTCGTAAGAGTCTAGTTGTGAGGTCAACAAAATCTTAGGCACTTATCATTGATTTGCCTACGACTTAAACCCTATAGCTCATAATAAGTCTTCACGACTCGTGAGGTACATTTCGTACTCAAGACTAAAACTTTGGTTACTCTATTGTTTTGGCCATGAGTCCCTTCTTACAACTCATTACCTCACCTTACGACCCTTGAGGTGCCAGTCGTAGCCTGGGCAGTGAACTCAAAACTCAAAAATTTTTCAGAGGCAAAAATCTAGGGTGTTACATTACCCCCTTCCTCTAGGATCATTTGTCCCTAAATGAGGAGTCAAGGCATCCTTTAACACGAATGTAAGTTAGGAATGCAATTACAAAAATCTTTAATAAAGTTAGAAAACAAAGAAGTTGGAAAACACATACCTTAAGCACGATTATCCAACTTGAGGAACAAGAATAGATATCTGGACTTCATGTTCTCTTCAGCCTACCAAGTATCTTCTTACACCTGATGGTTCCTCCAAACAACCTTTACCAGAGTTACATCTTTAGTCCTTAAACAATGGACTTGCTTATTGATCTCGCTCACCTATACTATAATTTTGATATAGGATGATCATTTCCATTAAAGCTCAACTCATGTTGAGGTTAAATCCTTGAGGAGTGAATTTAGTCTTCAAACCCTATAGGTGTTAATAGTGTCTAAGTGTATGCCCATAGTGTAAACAAAATAAAATACCTGAATTAAAATGGATTGATTGGTTTAGAAAGTTCTTTTATCAAAATCAACTCAAACTACAAACTCAAAGCAATAATTATGGTTAAGATTTCAATATGAGACAAGTCTTAGGATTATGTCTTCCTAGGGTCAAATAATACAATGGTTTGTTACAATTTGATGTAAATTCTAGTTGATGATTACATGGGTAGGCTAGGTTAGTGGTCCTTGATGCTAGTTTGTCAACCAAACCTCTATCACCCATGGACCCTTTTGGATACCTCTTGAATGTGGCTATTAAATAAACCTAATACCTCAATTGGGCATCCCTATTTCTAGGAAGATGCCCAAGACCTATCTAATGCTTAATTCATACTTATGTCTAAGATAATGAAAAGAGAATAAGCTACATCTAAGCTATCGTTCACTAATGCCTTGTCACCCATATCCCTCTTTCAAGGATGACATAGGATCCAAAAGTATACTCATATCCCTCTGTTAAGGATGATATAAGGTTTTGGAAATTTGGGGTTTTCACCCATAAATCCATTTAGGGGAATTTAGAGGTTTTCACCCACAAATCCTAACTAAATCAATCAAGCATTAGTAAAACCCATCATTAACAACCAAGAATCGACACTAATACATCACAACCGACACATATTTGCACCATATTTCAATATAATCCCAATATAAATGTTTAGTTACTCATAAAGTTAGGGAGAAAAAATATACCAAAAGGATCATTCAATGCTTCCATGGAAATTTCAAATAAGAATATTCTTCAATTTAACTTGAATTGCACTAAAGTCAAATTAGAAATTTAAACACAATAGTTTCCCCAATTTGGTAGGTTGTCAAAGCCTCAAAATTAAATTTTCAAAGAGGAGAATACCAAATAAAAAAGGGTTTTTGCCTTATAAGGAATTTCGGGTCGGCAACAGAAAATTACACAATTGCCCCTGGGAATAAACCCTAAATGCCTTGATCGCGTCTACCATGATCGTCGTAAGACCATATTGAACGTGGACAGTTGACCAAGCTTGAATTTTAGTGATCCCGATGCTCAAATCCCAATCACGATAACTAAGGGTCAGATCCATCTCCTATTTTTCCAACTTTTGCACTTCTCTTCCCCTTTTGATCCTTTTCAACTCATTTTACTCATTTTCTTCTTATCACCTATATATATATGCAAAATGTGGGAATTAGTGCATTCAAATGACAAAATTGTCTCCTTTATATCATTAGATCACAACAGTGTGTACTAATTTGGCAGTAAATGAGTGGTAAATTTACTACTCATCAATACCCCCAACATAAGCCTTTGTTTGTCCTCAAGCAAGACTAACTCTTACTTAATGAAGCAATACAAATTTAAGCCCATTTATACGACCAAATGATCACAATGACTTCAAACTTGATTAATACCAATATATAGCTTTCAAACATGGGCAAAGTTATTCTCTCGACTCCTCTCAACATTAAACACCATCTCAAGGATGCAAACGACTTCAAAGAACTACAATGAAACAATTACTAACTCTCTAAAAGTGACTCCCTAGGCATAGCAACTCGACTACCCTTGCCTTATTTTTTGGAAGATGATAATTTACCCACCTCAATTAGTCTACTTGTATCCCCACGAGAAAGAAATCCCTCATACTAAATTATCTATTATAAAATAAGGGACTTAAGTGAAAACACCCACTATCACAAGGACTGTCTCAATGCTAATAAGTACCATAGCATATGCTTTCCCTTACTTTCAATTGCCACTATAATGACTACACTAGGTTAGAGATCTCAAAGGATTTTTTCAAGCTTGTAATGTAGATTTAGGAACGGGTATGATATCATTTGGATACAAAGTGACTACACCCTCCTTTTCCATAGACCACTTTATTTATTTCTAAATTCACACATGCCTACTTTTACTACCTTAATTTACCCAATTCTTTCAAAGTATCTTCTTTTGACTATTTTCTTTGCACTCCATGCTATTCCTTCTTTTGATGATTTCTTTTTTTCACTTTTTTAATTTCTCTGTTTGCTAGCATCATAGGAATTCTCTTACATTATCATGGCCCAATATCATCTCTTTAAAACTTACCACTCCCAACTTAGGCATTTGGACTCAATTTTTATTTTCCAAGTTCAACGAGGATTGGATTAAAAAAAGGGAAAATCTTTGAATAATTCAAGGTTTGTAATGTGGTTGCCAAAGAAAGGCTTGAAGGACGAAAATGGGTAACTAAGGATACTATTCTATGTATGGGTAGGCTATTTAGGCTAAAGTGGTCTCCTAATATTCACCAAGAAGCTAAGATCATTTCACCAGCCAAGTATAATCACAATTTTCCATGAGAGACTAACGGGGCAAGTTCTAGATGGTACGAGTATGCATGAGAGTTAGAAAATTTTGCTCACAACACATGGTATGCAAACTCTTCAAGGGAGGCTCAATTGCAATTCCTACTAGAGACAAAATGGAGTATTTACCAACTTCTACGAGCTAAAGACTTCGCAGTCACAAAAAGAGGTAAACTATTGTTACAAAATTATTCACGTCCATGCCCTTGGTTTTCAAAAATTTTGGATGGAAAGGGGTGTTTTCTTAGCATTTACACCATACATGATTTGCTATTTATGGTACCAAACTAAGCCGTCATCTCACATTTTGGCTTTTACTGTGGAAAACCATATGGCTAGTCAGACTTCACCATACGTATAAGGGTAATCGTAAATCTAAAATGCCACAGGTACTCAGACTTTCCCTGCATCCTTGGCTCAAAACCCAATCACGATGATTTTACCTTATGAATATCGTCACTTAATCTATCATAGATAAAGGCTCATTCAATATTATCATAAACAAGATAAAAACAAACAAACTAAAAATGAAACAAGTAACTAATCCATGAAATATGGAAACCACTAGAATGCCCTAATATTATAACCCAAAATAAAATAAAAATCATCCAAATCAACATCAAAACATCCAAAAATATATCAATAATACAGGACAAATAAATGAATACGGAGACAGGCACCCCCAAGTAAAAAGCTTACAGTGTCCTCACTGCATAATCAATAAAGTATAAAAAAGAGTAAAAGGGCGCTCCCTATAACTGCATCAAGAGTTGTTGTCTCTCTTAAACTCAGCATCACCTCTGGCATCATTAGAATCAAACCACTCAGCTGGGCCTTATCATCACTATCAACTCTAGAAGAAGGAAATATGTTTCTGTGTTTTAGGACCTTCCAAAGGCCCTTTATCCCCTTCCACATCTTGGTGAAGAACTTGTCTCTCTTCTTCTCCCTTTTCTCATTTCACTCCCTAAGATCCTCGTGAGACTCTTCCAAAGATGAATAAGCCCTCTTAAGCCTAGAAATAGTGGCTCCCTGCATTCTCTGATCCTTCAAGTACCTCTCATAATCAGACTAAGCCACATAAGAATGTTTGGTGGTGGAAGACTCTCTCGGCCCCTGAGGAAAATTAGAAACTAGCTCCCTAATAGTCCTCATATCAACAAAGATCTCATTAAGTGACCCTACTGTGGATGGCCTACACGAGTCTGTGTCCTTATATGTCGACTTGCCAAAGTCAATCTTTCTCTTCTTGCTCTTGCCCAGTGCTTCCTCACCCTAAATCTTAAGAGGATAAATGGGGGGGTGTTCGGGAGAACCCAAGTGTCTCTGGGGTATTCCTCAACTTTGTCTCTCCTACACAACTCAATAATAAAAAAAATGAATAAGAAGAGTGTACCACTGTGGATCTTGAAGTTCCTATGCACATGGCCACCATATGGAGAGACACTAAGATGGATAAAACCCTTATCCAAAAGATCCTTTAATAGATCCTTATGTTCTTTCAACTCAATAGCCATTGTATATAGAGGAATAGAGATAGGTTGGGTATCCGACAGAAGATCAATCGTAAAGTCTATTTACTCATTAGGAGGAATACCAGGAAGATCATCAGGAAATACCTCGGGAAACTCATTAAAAATATGGACAAATTACAAGGAAGGAATTTTAGAAACAAAATACTTAACCCAAACCCTTGGAAATCAATTTTCGGTCTCTAAGATAAGATATAAACATTCTCTTAAGTACTAAGTAACTTCATTCCCATTTTATTAATGATTCATTAGAAAATTGGAAATTGACCGTACTAGTTCAATAATCTAGAGAAACGTAGCACGAAGGGAGCTAATCTATCCCTAAGATAACATTGAAATCTACCATATCCATCTCAATTAGATCTACTAATGTCTCCTAACCATAGATAGATATTACATAACCCCTATAGACCTTTCTGGCAAATATAAAATCACCTATCGGGGTAGGCACATAGAAGGGATTCAAAATGCACTCAGGATAAAAACTAAATAAGAAATAACATAAGGGGTCATATAAGAAAGGATGGACCTTAGATCAAGTAGACAATATAAATCATGAGAGAAAAGTTTTAACGTACCAGTAATGATATCGGGAGATGCCTCAGATTCCTGATGGGTGGAAAGAGCATAAAGACAGTTCGGATCAGTGGTAGAACTAAAAAAAGCACCCTTTGTAGGAGCTGAAAAAAAGAAACCAAAACCTTATTAGCTCTAGTAGCTACAATTTCTGATAGACAGTTACTCTAAATATGACTAGGATAACATCATTTGAAATAAAAATTCCTTCCCTCATCATAATAACCATGGTACATCTGTCCACATAATCTGTAAGGAGGATAAAATGGGCCTGACTAAGCCCCACTAGCCTTAGACTAAGCACCTTGTTCCCTACAACTACTATCAGTCTAAAAGCGATATTCACCAGAGTACTTAAGATAAGGAGCACAAGCCTCAAATGTAAACTAGAGTTTTCCCAAGTCTTTCTCTTTCCCCACTACCTATAATCTTTACTACTATTCTGCTGGCCTCAATCCTACTTTAAATATCTGAGCTTCTTATTCTTCCTCTCTCCTATTTCTGCTTATTTCTTTTTTTCATCTTCAAACTGCTACATATATATTACAAATCTCAAGATGTCTATGTCATTACTCAGCATTGTGGCCTTACAATCTTGTACAAAGTCTTGAGACAAACCTAAAGTAAACTTCCTTATTCTCATTATCATACTAGACACAATCTATAGGGAGTAACAAGATAACTAGTGGAATTTCAAAGCATACTCCTTCATAGTCATCCTTCTGTGCTTCAAATTCACAAACTCCTTGGCCTTAGCCTCCCTTAGTTCCTGAGGAAATAGAAGATCAAAGATAGCACCTAAAAACTCTTCTAACATAGGCTGCTCGACACCATCACCACTTGATTTCTCCCTCTACTCATCCACTAATATGTCACATTCTGATATACAACAAACTCCACACCCTTCATAATAGTAGCATGTACCACCTTAAATATCATTTTTATTTCATTAAAGAACTCTTAAGGATCCTCTTCATCTTTAGAGTCTGTAAAGGTTATAGGGCTCAACCTCATAAACTAGCCAACCCTAATAACCTCAGAAGATGGTGCAACAGAACCAACATAATTAGGATGACGATATTGAGAAATCACCAACTGAGTTAAGAAATGAATAGATCGACGAAACTCGACATTAGAAATGTCTCCTTGGGGCAGTGTGGCAGGAACATTATTAGCTCAAGAAGCCTAAAAAGTACTGGTAGGGACCTGTAGAACTCCATAAGGGGCCGTACAGTTAGGAGCAGGGAGCCTAAATTGGGTCTGTACTTCATAAGTAGAATGAGTTCAATCCATATTGTCCTTAGATAGGATAGAGGAGTTTTCATGAGCGTTAGATCTTTAGGGAGGCATGATCTAAAATGGGAGAAAACAAAATTAGAGGATATTTTAATGCCCTAGACTATATAGCCCAAAAATAGAACACAAGAAAGAAAAATATTACTAAATGTCTTATAGCATATCGCTTATAAGTGTGGTGCACTACATGTCCATAAAAGAAACTCTACTTGATACGACTTTGTGGACACCCAATGATCCTGAACATAGGATTTGATACAAAACTTATCATGAACGAAACTAGGGACTAGTTGTGATAGGTATCTTAAGTCCACTAAGGATTGGAAACCACACCTATTAACCTAGTAAACTAGAACATAATACATCTAGCAATAGATAAATTCTAAGCATATAATAAGATAGACTTGAGTTCTGAACATATAACAAGATAAAACTGAGTTTCAAACATATAACAAGAGAGATAAATTAACTGAATAGAATCTAAGAATCCATAATACCAAATCCAGCTACATCATGTCCACAAAGCTGCTAAGAAACCAAATATTTAAAAAAGTAAGGAAATGCCCCCAACCATAGCTAAAAACCCACTGAAATAGTCTAAGATATAAATAAAGACAAGGCCATAAAATCAGGGTCTTCCAGAAAATGAAAGCTCACCACTTCAAAGATGACTCTCGGGTAATCCAAAAATCACCTACCACTGCGCAAGAAAATAAAAGTGTCTTTAAAACCTACATAACATGAGGATACAATGTCCAGGGATAGTTAGCGGAGTAAGAGATAACATATAACTTAAGGGAGGGATAAAATAATTCCATGATCAATCAGTCCAATATCATTCCAATACCATATGCAAATAATCATACACACACACACATACACATATATATATATATAATATGATGGGATAAGGAACGAGGTTTAGCATGAGAGTTAAAATATTAACCTAGAATATGTAACTCTAATCATCCTAAAGGCACACATGGGCTATATAGTTTCAACTCTCCCTTCCAAAAGTGCCCTACTGCATATTAGCTACATACACTTGAGAAATCTAATGAAGACCATAGAATTCCCCAACCCCACATTTATTCAGGATGCATGTATATTTTAATAGTATGAACTATGTAAACGGTCATCAAGAGCCCCATATCAGCAAACATGATTTCCAATGTTAATCCTCCCTAGGACTCAACCTTCAGGTGAGATACACAACCCCCATTACTCTTAATTATAATATTTTCACACAACCCAACCATTTAGACAAGGAATTATCGATGAAGGTATATATCATAGGTATCTCGATACAATTATGCTTGCAAGCTTATAACTATGCCATTCCAATTCTATCAATCTTAGGGGAATGCAATGGACCCTTTAGATTATCAAATCAAACTAGGGAAATACCACGACCAAGAGGTTCCAGTTTAAAGAAAAAACCATGTCCAACAAGGACTTCAAAAACCATTTTTTCTATTAAACCATTTATGTAATGCGTTAGTTTAGGGGGGTAAGCCAAATTATATGAGTATCCAAATTTTAAAGTCAGTTATGCAAGTAGGTTGAGAAAACATAATCTTCAAAACAAAAATTATCAAATTAGGGAAATGAGTCGATCCCCATCTCATTCATTATACTCATGCACCCTAACAGTTTCAAAATACATAACTAAAGCATAAACAAATGCATTATAGCCATGAAAATCTAATTCAAGTAACCATCATTCCAAAACCCTCAATAAAATTAATTCTATATTTAAATCCACATAACTAAAACTAAAACTCGTGACTTTAGAGAAAATAAGTTTAAGGAAAGAGATTACACACCTGAAAATATCACAATTATGGAGGAAAATCACCAATTTAAGCTCTAAAGGCTAAATCCTTAGAAACCCTAGTTGTCCTTGCTTGGAAAATTAGAGAGAGTTTATGGAGTATTTTAATATCGAGTAATAGGGAGTTGTAAGATCCCTTACTATATTTTATGTCATGGTTTATGATTGAGGAAAGAGGGAAATAACTAGAGTGCCCCCAATTAAAACATAGAAAGTTATTGCCAGTCGTTATGGATCACGACTCATGACGACTACGTATGAGTCGTTGCCTAGATCATAGTATAGGTATACTCTTAGACCCTCTTTACTGGTTTGGTCATGAGTCTTACCCTATGACTCGTCATCTTATCTTACAACTCATAAGGGTCCAGTTATGAGATTAACAGAAATTTGGGCACTCTTCACTGGTTCGCCTATGAATTGATCCCTACATCTCGTATTAAGTCTTTATGACTTATGAGGTTCATGTCATACATAGGACAAAAACTTTGTGTACTTCCACGGGTTTGGTTATGAGTCCCTCTCTACAACTCGTGACCTTACCTTATGACTCGTAAGGAACCAATCACAGCCTGGGCAGTGAGCTCAAAATGACATCATTTTTTGTCATCTTTAAAATGATAGATTTTTTTATTTCTCTACCATTTTCATTGCTAGAGCAATATCTGAACAACATAATGACGAAACATTGATTGTCTTTTGGACTGTCGAATCAATTTGTTATTTAGTTTCATTCTTCATTTTTCTATCAATCTTTGACATACACTTTAGTATTTTAGAATATTAACAATAAAGGCTTTAATATTTATTCAACTTATTTCTAGTCAACGATGAAGTTTTTATATCGTCAAATCATCAACCTAATGAACTTTGAAACCTAAAGAAGTTTTTATGACTTTAAATCAGAATCAAATTCAAGAAGAGTGAATATCCACAGGTTTAAAACTCCCAAAAACCAATACGAAAATTTTACCGAATCAGTGAAGGTTTTATATTCTTTGAACTGAATTTCCAAACTAATTTCTCAGTGAAGTTTTTATATTCTTCTAATAGAGGAAGTAGAAATCAAAAGATTTTGGTCTCCACTAAATTAGACCTAATATAGATTAATCAAATACTTGATTTATAAATGGTGATAATTTTTTTCTACTTTCATCGAACAAGCACAAAAAATTAATACTTTATTATATTATATCATTTTCTTAAGATTGTTGTTTCTTGGGTTCAGTAAAATATGTATTTTTGTCAACAAAAACTTCAAACATATGATCAAATTAAAAGATGAACATTCAAATTAAGTTTAAACTCTGTATTTACAACTTTGAACTTTTAACAATAAGTTCAACCCAACTTATGAACAACTAAAAATGAAGTTCAAACTATTGTTTCTTGAAAATAGAAAAAAGTCTAATATTAAGAACTTCGATACAAGTTCAACCAACTTATGAGATATCAAAACAAAGTTTCAATACTTCAAACATAAGTTCAAGTAGTTGAAGAACTATCAATATGAAGTTCAAACTATTTTCTAGAAAAATAGTAAAACCAACTTTAAGAAAAGAGATGAAATAGAAAGATTCAACTCCACTGAATTCAGTGTGTGTCCTTAAGAAAATTATTTCCCTAAAGTACCCAAGGTTATAGAATACATCCTCCTAGGATAAAATGTACTTCAATCGAATAGTGGTACCACAAATTCTGTCGAACTAGAACACAATCAACGAGAGTAAATCACAGTAGAGTTTTCCTTTTTAAAGAAAGAAGAGTATTTTTTCTTCAAAATTTTATGTCTATAACTGAGAAAAAATTTAGGTATTTAAAGCTATCAAGGTGTTTCTTCATGAAGAGAAATAATGGTTCAGAGAGGTTCACCCCTTCATAAAGGTGCAACTCTTCGAAAAACTTACAACTCATTGATAAGGTCATAACCATCCGAATTGAAAAAATGCCTATTCAACCACATGTATCCTTTCTCTTAGTGTCTTTTTGAAAAAACACCTATTCATTTTTGATTCACACCTCTTAAAAACCCAACATATCCCAGTGAGTTCATTATATATTTGTCTTTCTTATTTCTTTCAGATCCCTTTTTGTATATTTTGTACCTGATATATATAGCTATACTTGCTGAGCCTTCTCTTTTATTCATACTGATAATGGTTATTCTCGACAAATGACTTGGAGTTTGACTTACCTACAAGAGGGTTAAAGTAATTGATCATGAAATGATTTTAGTTCATGGCAAATTGATATTCATGTAATTATTTTTAGTATGTTTTATAATAAGGACTTACAGGATGATCATCGGAAGCTATAAGTTCAAGTCTTAATTTTTTAATAAATGAGCTAAGGAATATTTTGTATGATGTGGATGTTATGGTTGTTGTGATGATTAGAACTTGTTTGTTTCCCTCTTAAGAGGTTTCTGTAATGTTATGAACTAGGAGAAAGGATGGGTGTTTATAAACAACCTTTTTATGAATTTTGAAGTTTTATGCTCACTAGTGTTTAATAAATTATTAAAGTTGTGAAGGAGTAATTGAGTGTCTTGGTATGCTATAAATTAGAATCAGGGCAGGTAAGGTTAAACACTCTCATTTTTATGGCATCAAATTCAATTCAAAGTTTCTCTCTATGAGTCTATGAACACTATCATTCATGTATCATTAAGAATTTCCATGTTATGTACTTAAATGATTATGTGTTATTTTCTTCTCTATTGCTTATAGGTTTACCATGACTCCCTATTGTGTTCTTAACTCATATTGAGATGTCTATTATTATGAATTTATATTTTAAAAAGATATCATTTTTGACATATGTGTACCTTATCTATAAAATTTTATATGGATGCATACTCGCCACTTATCTATTGCTCATTACATGTTTTTCATAGTATGGAAATAAGATATTCCATTTGTTAGTCATTGTACAAATTTCTTTTTGCATCTAGTTATAAAATATTTCAGTCTTTCCTCTTTTTGATGTCGCCAATGAATCTTCTGTCAACTTCAAGTATGTGTTCTACATAATTTAACTACTTGTGCATTATCTTGAATTTGATGGTAAAAGTTGCAGGAACAATATCTTTAATTTTGATTTTGTTGTTTCATCCCTTTTTTGTCTAACATTTGACACTCATTAAGTAATTGATTCATACTTTATACTCTATCTTTTATAATTTTCCTCCATTCTTTTTCATCTTAAATTTGATGGTAAAAATTACTGGAACGAATTCTTTATCTTCAATTTTGATTGTGTTATTTTATGTTTTAGTATTTCCTATTTTGTACTCATATAGAAATTGATTCATACTTTGTACTACATTTTTCTTTTTTGAAGAATTCTTCTAGGTTAGATCATAATGTCTTAATCTTTAATTTTAGCTTTGTTGATTTGTATTTTTCATTTACAATTTTACTTTAGATAAGCTTCCGCCGACATGTAGTAATTGATCCATTTTTCCTCTATCTTCTTTTATCAGGGAATTCTATTAAATTTTATCTACTAATTAAAACACCGCAGGTGTTAGCCTCTAAGAAATTTTGTGTTTTGAACTCACTGTCCAGACTATGACTCACTGTAGGAGTTGTAGGGTCTCTATACGGGTCGTGAGACCACAATCATAGCTTGTCTAGTATGTTTTCCTAGTTTATTTCTCTGAGTACGACTTGTACCTCACAAGTCGTTAGGACTCATTACGAGTTGTATAGTCTAAATCGTAGGCCAACCAGTGTACTATACCAATGTTTCTGATTTCACTACAGTTAGACTCAATGATTTGTATAGGCTCATTACGAGTCGTAATGTGCCTCCCATAAGGTAACCAGTGTAAGGACTTAGTGATTCTATCTTGACTACCACTTAGAGCCCACGAGTCATAGGGTGACCCTACAAGTCGTAAGGTCACTCGTAGCGATTGAGCGACAATTTTTATATAAGGGGCACTTTGATCATTTCTTTCCTTAACCCCTTAGACCCACGTCCACAAAACACCAAGGAGGGGTTATTTTCAACACTTTAACATATCAAATACTCTTTTCACTCTCCCAAATTCCCTATTCAAGACAAGGCTAGGGTTTCAAAGGAAGTGGTAATCTAGGGTTTTAAGGATGGCTTCTTTTTTAAGTTCTTGGTGATTAAGGCATGTATCTCTATCCTTATACTTGGATTTTATTTTTGGCATGAAATTGGTTTATTATTCATATGATTTTGATATTGGGTTTTGAATTATGGATTGAGGATTTTGGATACAAATTGTTTGAATGGTTTTCCCATGATTTCTATTAATTTAATATGCATTGAATTGTTAGTTTGTACACTCATTTGGGGTACATAGGAATGGTGAATGAATTTAGGGGTACAAGGATTTCCCAAACTTGTGAACAATATAATTAAGGGTACAATAATTCCCTAAATAATTGAAATTTCTTATTGAAATTGATAAGAATCCCAACCCACCTATATAATTGGTTTTGGAATATGGTTTATCAATTGGTTCAACTTATGTTTTTTAAACTAATGTATTGCATAAATGGAAAAATGGTTAAGGATGACTTTGAAAACCTTGTGGGGTACAAGGAATCCCCTAAGTTATTTTAATAATGAAGTATAGGATACAAGGATTCCCCAAAGTTTTGGCATAATAACATTGCTTGCAAGTTATAGCTGGTATGACGAAACCACTTAATGATGCCTTAATGATTGATTGCTTAATATAATGGTTGAGTTATGTGAAAGTTGTTTTTAATTAGACTTAATGTATGGTTATGTAGGAAAATTATAAAGATATGGGTCTTGAATGACTTATACTTGAAACTCATGTTTACCGATATGAGGGTTGGTCTTAATGACTGTGTGCATGATTTACTATTGATATATTTGTATCTAGAATTGACGTAGGATCAAGGCATTCCCTGGTCTTTCTTGATACCTGTAGTTCGTGGGCCAAACATATACTAGGGCCTTTTCAGCAGGGGGAGCTAAACCTATATAGACCATGGATGCCTGTTTATGATGGTTGAGCTACATATGCTTATGTGCATTTGTATTTTTTGATTGATTTTGGATTATTTATTATGGCATTACTTTATCCCTTATCCCTGAATTACATGCTAGCGCTCAACCCACTAACTATCTACGGACGTTGTATCCCCATGCGATGTAGGCATAAAAAATAATTCTACTTTTCTTGCATAGTAACTAGGTGATCGTGGGATAGATCATGATTCAAATTCAAGTGGTGAGCTTCCATACTTTGAAAGACCTCATTTCATGTTTTGGTTTTCTATTGTCATATACTATTCTTTTAGCTCTTTTTTTTGCTATCATCGGGGCATGTCCCGACTTAGATTATTTTTTAAATTAGTAGAGGCTTTATGGATATTACTGTGAACTTGGTTATTGGTTATTAGTTATCGATTATTGACAAATCCTAGATAACTTGAAGTCATTAAACATGCTATCTTGTTATATGTTCAAAATTTAGTCGCTGCTAAGGTATGGTGATTTGTTTATCTATGCAAATAGGGTGTTCCCCAATCCTTGTTGGACTTGGGATTCTTGTTATGGCTAGAGCCTGGTTCAACTCATAACAAAGATTGTGTTGGAGCCTATGTTTATGGTCAATTGGGTGTCCACAAAGCCGTATCAAGTAGAGTTTCTTTTATGGGTGTATATCATACCATACTTATAAGGGAGAGACTATGAAACATTTAGGAATATTTTTCTTTCTTGTTGTTCTATTTTTGGGCTATAGAGTCTAAGGTCTTAAATCTCCTCTAATTCCCATTTGCTCACATTTCATATCATGCATTCCAGATGATTTGAAGCTCGTGGAAACTCTTTTGTATCGCCTGAGGAAAATATGGACAAAATTCATCCTACTTATAGGGTTCAGACTTAGTCTAAGGTTGCTACTTCTAATTTTCCCTGTAGAGTTCCACTGATCTCCACTGATCCTTCTCCAGATGGTGATGCTCGTACTCAGTCACCTTAAGGAGATATTACCAATGCTGAGTTTCGTTATTCCATTCATCTATTGCCCCAGTTGGTGATAACTCATTCATGTCAGTTGGGTCTTGTTGGTGTTGATATAAGTTCTTCTGAGGCCACTAGAGCTGGCCAGTATATGAGGTTGAATCCTTTTATTTTTACTGGTACTAAGGTTGAGGAGGATCCTCAAGGTTTCATAGAAGAGATGGAGGAGATCTTTTGGGTTATATATGTTACTAATGTAAAAAGTGTGGAATTCAATGCTTATCAGTTAAAGGATGTAGCATATTAATGGTATAAGGAGTAGGAGCAACTTAGAGGTGATGATGTTAAGTCGTCTTTATGGGATGACTTTTTAGGAGATTTTTTGAATTATTTCTTTCCTCAAAAGTTGAGAAAGGAAAAAATCTGAGGAGTTCGTGAATTTGAAGTAAGGCAAAATAACTATGAAGGAATATTCCCTAAAGTTTCATAAGTTGTCACGTTATGCTCCTGAGTTAGTGTCTAGTATGAGGGTTAAAGTAAGGAAATTATCTTCTGGGTTGTCCCGTGAATTGATTTTGGAAAAAAAGATCCCTTTGTTGAATAAAAACATGGACATCTATAGACTTCTAATGTATATGCAATAAGTTGAAGAGAAAAAAATAAAGTAAACCAAAATGGGAGAGAGGCAGAGAAAAAAGTTTAGATATTTAGATCAGGATAAAGGTCAGCAGCAAAGTGGTAGAGATGGTGGGAAATGGTCTAAGAAGAAGTGGGACAATTTTGGTTCATTTTAATGAATAGTTCTCTTTACCAAAGCTATTCGGTGATCGTTTTTTTTAGATTGGTGAAAGTCTTAGGGCACAGGGTACCCAATCTCAAGCAAGTGGGGCCTAATCGAATTTATCCTATTATTTATGTTGTTCTGTAGTCAGTTGCATTATGGTTTCTATGAAGAGGGGGGAACCAATGTTTTAAATATGGTCAACGTGACATATGTAGAGAAATTATCCCACAGGTAAGATTTCTTTGGGAGCTAATAAGGTTTATGTGGCTACTTCTTCAGCTCCAGTACCAAAGGGTGCCACTTCTAGTGTCGGCCCTAGCCGAAATCATCTATATGTTCTTGCCACTCGCTAGGAGTTTGAGGTATCTTCTGATATCATCACTGGTACATTATAACTCTATTCTTATGATGTGTACTTATTACTTGATCTGAGGTCTAGTGTTTCTTATGTGACCCCATATGTCGCTATTCCTTTGGGTGTTAATCCTGAGTGTATTTTGAACCTTTTTTCTATATCTACCTCGGTGAGTTATTTTGTTGTGGCTAGAAGGGTCTATATGGGTTTTGTGGAATCTGTCTGTGGTAGGAAAACTTTGGTAGATCCGATAGAGTTAGATTGGTGGATTTTAATGTTATCTTAGGGATGGATTGACTCTATTTGTGCTATACCTCTTTAGACTGTTGGGCCCATACAGTCATTTTAAATTCCCTAATAATCTGGCTATTGAGTGGGAAGGGAGTTCCCTAGTTCCTAACGGAAGGTTTATATCTTATCTTAGAGCCCAACAGTTAATTTCCAAGGGGTATATTTATCGTTTTGTTCAGGTAACAGATTTAAACTTAGAGGGTCCATCATTGCAATCCATTCCTGTGGTTAATAAATTTCCTGAGGTCTTCCCTAATGATCTTCCTGGTGTCCCCCCAATAGGGAAATTGTGTTTGGGATCGATTTTCTCCCAGACACATATCCTATATCTATCCTTCCCTATAGAATGGATCTAGCCGAGTTGAAGGAGCTTATGAAGTAGTTGAAAGATCTACTTATAAGAGTTTTATCTACCCTAGTGTATCTCTGTGGGGTGCTCCTGTTCTCTTCGTGCGAAAGAAGGATGGTTCCCTTCAAATATGTATAGATTACCGCTAGTTGAACAAGGAGAAAGTAAAGAATAACTACCCTCTTCCAAGGATTGAGGACTTATTTGACCAGCTTCAGGGTTCTAATTACTTCTATAATATTGATCTGCGGTTTGAGTACCATCAGCTGAAGATTAGGGAGGTGGATATCCCTAAAAATACTTTTCGAACACGGTATGGTAATTTTGTGTTTTTGGTGATTCCCTTTGGTTGGAAAAATGCCTCGCTGGCCTTTATAGATCTCATGAACTGGGTATTCCGTCAGTTCTTGGATATATTTGTGATAGTGTTTATATATTATATTTTGATGTATTCAAGGCGTGAGGCAGATCATTCAAATCACCTCTGTATAGTGTTGCAGACCCTTAAGGATCAGCGTTTATATGATACTTCTAAGTGTGAGTTTTTGTTGAATGTTGTTACTTTTTTGGTCATGTTGTTTCTAGTGAAAGGATCATGGTGGATCCACAAAAGGTTACGGTGGTCAAGAAGTGGCCTAGACCTATGACTCTAATCGATATTCGGATCTTTTTGGGTTTTGCCAAGTATTATAGGAGGTTTGTAGAGAGTTTCTCTTTGCTTGCTACTCCGTTGATGAAGTTAACTCAAAAGAAGGTGAAGTTTCTTTGGGTGGATGCTTATGAGGTAAGTTTTGAGAAGTTAAAGGATAAGTTGACTTCTGCTTTGATTTTGATCCAACCAAAAGGTACTGACGACTTTTTTATTTATTGTGATACGTCCCATGTGGACTAGGTTATGTGTTGATATTGAGGAGCAAGGTTGTGGCATATGCTTCTAGGAAGCTGAAGGTGCATGAGAAGAACTGTTTGACTTATGACTTGGAGTTGTTGGCTATGATGTTTGCATTGAAGATTTGGTGATATTACTTGTATGGGGTACATATTGACATTTACTCTGATCATAAGAGCTTGTAGTATGTGTTCACCTAGAAGGAGTTAAACCTCATGCAAATAAGATGGCTTCAGTTGATCAAGGACTATGACATGAGTCTCCATTATCATCCAAGTAAAGCTAACGTGGTTGCTAATGCTTGTATTAGGTTATCTATAAGGAACTTATCTCATATTGACAAGGAGAAGTGAGGTTTGGTAAATGATATTAACCATTTAGATAATCTTGGAGTTCGTCTTTTGGACTGTAAGGATGGTGGTATGATTATTCAAGAGGCGACAATTCTATCTCTTGGTGTTGAGGTAAAATAAAATAAGGTTTTAGATCTTACCTTGAAACAAATCAAGGGTGATATGGTCCAATAAAAAGTTACGGATTTCAAGATTGACGGTGATGGAATCTGAGGTACTCAAGGTAGATTATGTGTTCCCAATATTGATGGATTACGAGAAAGAATTTTGGCTGAGGCCCATGAGTCGCCGTATACAGTTCATCTTGCTTTAACGAAGATGTACCATGATTTGTAAGAAATTTATTAGTAGAATCAAATGAAGCAGGATGTGGCCAATTTTGTGGATAAGTGCATGGTGTGTAAACAAGTGAAGGTAGAGAACTTGAGGCCCGATGGGTTGTCTCAAGAGATCGAATTACTCGTGTGGAAGTGGGATGTGATTAATATGGATTTTATTATCGGTATTCCACAGACTCCAAATTAGTTGGTTCGATTTAGGTCATCATGGATAGATGACTAAGTTCGCTCACTTTCTGCCAATAAGGACTAATTATTCGGCTGCGGACAAAATTGTTTATCCAAGAGATCATAAAGGTCCAAGGTGCACCTGCTTCAATTATTTTTTATCGTGGTATAAGTTTTCATCACATTTTGGCATTCATTTTAGAGAGTTTTAGGACTTAGATGAACCTTAGTTCTGCTTTCCACCCTTAGATATATGGAAAAGTGAAGAGGACAATTCAGACATTAAAAGACATGCTTCAAGCTTTTGTGATTGAGTCTGGTGGTAGTTAGGTAGATCATTCTCCTCTTATTGGGTTCACGTATAATAATAGATATCACTCTAGCATTAAAATGGCCCATTTTGAGACTTTATATAGTAGGAGATGTCGTTCTTCGATTGGATGGTTCAAAGTTGGTGAGATAGAGTTATTAGGTCCTAATTTGGTCCATCAAAGTATGGAGAAGGTGATGGTGATTCAGAAAGGCTTAAACTTCCCAAAGATGCTAAAAGTCCTATGAGGGCATGAGGCAAAGGGACTTAGAATTTGAAGTTGGCGATTAGGTGTTATTAAAGGTGTCGCCTATGAAGGGAGTGATGCAGTTTGGTAAGAATGGGAAGCATAGTCCCTGGTATGTTGTCCCTTACTTGATTGTTAGAAGAGTGGGCAATGTGGCCTATGAGTTGGAATTGCTTTTTAGTTTGGGTTCCAACAGCGGGTATTCCATATTTCGATGTTCAGGAAGTCTGTGAGTGATCCTTCCTTGATTTTTCCTTTGGAGAGTGTTGTTGTTTCAGATTCCTTGTTCTATGAGGAGGTCCCAATGGAAATTTTGGATTGTCAAGTCCATCGGTTGCGGACTAAGAATGTGGCTTCTGTGAAGGTTCTATGAAAAAAATCAAAAGATTGAATAAGCTACTTGGGAAGCGAGGAGGACATAAAGTCTAAATATCTATTCTTGTTCATTATTTCGGATAATCGTACTTGAGGTATGTGTTTTGTTAACATCTTTGTTTTCTGTCTTTGTTAAAGGTAAAAATGGGTGTGTTTCTATGTTAAATCATACTAAAGGATGCCTTGACCCATTATTTGAGGATGAATTGCCCTAAGAAGGGGGGGGGGTGAATGAAACACCCCAGGTATTGGCCTCTGAGAAATTTTGAGTTTTGAACTCACTGTCCTGACTACGACTCACTGTACGAGTCATAGGGTATCTATATAGGTCTTAAGATCCCAATCGTAGCCTATCCAATATGTTTTCATAGTTTTTTGCTCTGATATGACTGGTACCTCACAAGCCATTAGGACTCGTTATGAATCATATAGTCCAAATTGTAGGGAAACTAGTGTACTATCCCAATATTTCTGATGTCACTACGGTTAGACTCAACGAGTCGTGTAGACTCATTACGATTCATAATATTCCTATTTTAGGTAACCAATGTAGGGCCTTTGTGGTTATTTCTTGACTACGACATAGACCCCATGAGTCATAGCGTGACCCTACGAGTCATAAAGTCACCCGTAGCGATTGGGTGATAATTTTTAGTTTTAATATAAAGGGCAGTTTGGTCATAGTCCTCCTTACCTCTTAGACCCGACGTCCATAAAACACCAAGGAATGGTTATATTCAACACTTTAACATATCAAATACTCTCTTCACACTCTCAAATTTCCTATTGAAGACAAGGCTAGGATTTTAAGAGAAGTGGTAATATAGGGTTGTAAGGGTGGCTTCTTCTTCAAGTTCTTAGTGATTAAGGCATGTATCTCTCTTCTTACACTTGAATTTTCTTAATAACATGAAATTGATTCAATATTCGAATGGTTTTGATATTGGGTTTGGAATTATGGATACAAATTATTTGAATGTTTTCTCAAGATTTCTATTAATTTACTATGTAATAAATTGTTGGTTTGTACACTCATTTGGGGTGCATGGGAATGGTGAATAAATTTAAGGGTACAAGGATTCCCTAAACTTGTGAATAATGTAATTAAGGGTATAAGAATTCTCCAAATAATTGGATTTTGGTATTGAAATTGATAAGAACCCCAACCCACTTACATAATTGGTTTTGTTCCTTATCAATTGACTTGACTTATTTATTTGAAACTAATGCATTGCATAAAAGTCAAAAATGGTTAAGGATGACTTTAAAACCTTGTGGGGTACAAGGAATTCACCAAGCTATTTTAATAAAGGAGTCTGGGGAACAAGGATTCCACAAATTATTGACTTATTGACATTGCTTGCAAGTTATAATCGAAATAACGATACCACTTAAGGATTCCTTAATGATTGACTCCTTAATATAATGGTTGGGTTATGTGAAAATTAACTTTAATTGGGCTTAATGGAGGTTATGTAGCTAAGCTGTGAAGGTGTGGGTCTCAAAGAACTTATACTGGAAACTCATGTTTGCCGATGTGAGAGTTGGTCTTAATGAATATGAGCATGGTTCACACTATTGTTATATTTATATGTATAATTGACTTGGGGTTTGGGAATTCTTTGGTCTTTTTTGATACCTTCGATTCATGCGGTTGACATGCACTTGGGGGCCCTTTCAGTAGGGGGAGTTGAACCCATATAGCCCATCGGTGCCTGTTTATGATGGTTGAGCTACATAGTCCAGGTAATATTTTACTATCATGATAAGCCTTGTTCTCTATCCCAGCATATTATATATATGTGTATATGTATATGCTTGTGTGTATTTATTTTTTTGAGCTGATTTTTGATTATTGATCATGGCATTTAGTATGTATATATTTAATTATCTCTAGACACTGTATTCCCACACGATGTAGGCACCATATATACTTCTACTTTTTCCTGTGCAATGACTAGGTGATCATGGGATAGCTCATGAGCTAGATTGAAGGGGTGTTCAAGACTTTGGAAGATCACATTTCATGTTTTGGTTTTCTTTTGTCATAGACTATTCTTATGGCTTTTCTTTTTTGGTTTTTGTCGAGGGCATGTCTCGACTTAGATTATTTTTTGGATTAGTGTAGGCTTTGTTGATATTACTGTGGATTTGATTATTGGTTATTGGTTATTGACAAATCCTAGATACTTTTATGTTATTAATCATGCTATCTTGTTAAATATTTTAAATTCAGCCGCTGCTAAGTTATGGTGATCTGTTTAGCAAGGCAAAGAGGGTGGTCCCCGATTCTTATTTGACATGGGATGCTTGTCACGGCCAGGTCCTGTTTCGGGTCGTGACACTAATCTAAATATTAGGCATAAATAGATAGAAGAAAATTTTAAGTATGTGTCATAATGCTTAATAAAGGCTAATATTTTTCCAGATTCTTATATGTGTTTGTCTTTTTTTTCTCCCATCCTGTTCTGTGTTCTTTATTTTTCAGTTGAAATGCTTATTCTTTTTCTATATCTCCTTTCTTGTTTTCCTTTTTGTCAGCCTTTTTTAAATTTCATTATTATTTGTTAATTTTTCTACTGAATAGCTGTTGTCATTGTTTAAATTCATTTTTAAAATTCTTTTGACGTGCAATCTCCATTTTACGGGATTATACTGGGTATGTTGTCATCGTTTGATCTGTAGTTTTAGATTGAATTTTTTTTACTTCTTTTATCAAAATTACAGGTATGTGCATGGACGTTTTTATTTAGATAACATTATATTTGACTAAATTTTTGTTCAAGTTGTGTTACTATGAATTCTTTCTTATTGATGTACAATAATAAATTTGATCAGATAATTTATTACTTGTGCTTCCGATGCCATTTGGCACTAAATATGAAACAAAAAATTGAACATGTAATTTATATTTCTTATTTAGAAAATAAAAAAGTATTGTAAAAATGTTAAACAAAAATAATAAAAGTGATGTGAATTTTGAGAAATTTCGATAAAAATCTAGACAACGTGAATTATACAAAATAATGCATTAATAATGTGAGTAAAAACCTAAGAAGATGACCAGTTAAAGGAAGAATAATATAAATAGAGGAGTAGTTAAAGTAAGAATAGTCATATTATAATGATGCCGATGATTTCAAAGTATCTTCATCAACTTCAAATGATTATCAATTTTTTTTGTTTATACTTACTTTTTCTCTATAGGCCTTGTTCATTTTTCTTTTATCTTCTTAACTTATCTACTATATTTGAGCTTCAATGAGGTTCTTATCATCTGATATGCATGTTAATTGACGCTTCTTATTTTTTTGTTAAAAATGCCAATTTATTTGAAGAAAATCGAATCAGCTGGGCTGCGGTGAATGTAACCAATAAAATTGGTCAGAACTTATTTATTGAAAATGTAGCTGAAAAGGTTTGAAAAATAGGCTCTATTTTAAATTCTTAATGTAGCACTTGTCAATAAATTGACATGTCTAGTTCCTCTATTTTTGTATACCACCTATTTTATAAGGTTATCACTACAATATTAACATAATACTTGACTTCATCAAGATCTTACCTTTATATATACTTTCAAATTTATGATATAAGAAAGATTGCTCTCTGATATGCTTCATTATTTATATGAATGAAGAGGTGCATTTCAGTTATTTTTTAATCAAGAAATTATTTACTAATATTACAATATTGTAAAAACATTCTATGACCTTATTTTCATTATCTCCCACTTTCACAAGAAGTAGTCGTGCAATCATTTGCAACTTCAAGTTTCAATTTGCTGCAGTCAGGGAGGCAAACCAGATGCTTGTTGATGTTGTCAATAAATATTGGAAAGAGTTTTATGTTTTCTAATGCCATAGTTATCACTTGATATTTTTGCTAGAGTTTCTTAAAAGTATATAATAATGAAATAAAAGTTGGTTTGTTTCTTAATATACCTTTTCCTTCATCCTAAATTTACTGAACAAGACTGTCTATATCAAAGTTGCTAACTATAGTTTTTGCAACTGATATAATTGTCAGTTACTTGTCTCAATTGTCAATACTTCTAACATATCACCAATTATTGAGATATAACAAATAATTATAACTTCTGAATAATGGGGTCTAGTTTTTGTGAAAATTAAAGGGGTATATTATTTTTTAGTGTTGGGGTCGATTCTCAATGAG
Organism: Capsicum annuum; assembly: GCF_002878395.1. Classification (NCBI taxonomy): domain Eukaryota; kingdom Viridiplantae; phylum Streptophyta; class Magnoliopsida; order Solanales; family Solanaceae; genus Capsicum; species Capsicum annuum. The sequence continues at coordinate 72,054,018 of NC_061118.1, read as the reverse complement.
TCACCAGTTCATGTTAAAAAAGATAATGAGGATGAACTTGAGCACAATAGTTAGAAGGGTGATTTTGACTTTTCTCCACAAGATGAAGCTGTTGATGAGTAGGCAGGAGGTTCTCTGTTTCTCATAGAAATGAGATTCTTTGTTTCTCCCACATCGAATTATATTTTGTTGTACTAGGGATGATGCTTATTTTTAACTGTTTAGTGGGGATAGAAACTTTTTATTATATGTATGTTTGTTGTTATTCTGACTATTTTTTATTTGTCATTTATATTTATTTTAATTTATTTCATACATTCTAGGAATTACTTTGATTCATGGATGTAATGATAATTAGTGATTAATAAAATATTGTTGTGCTAGTAGTATGCCATGCAATAGTTGCACCTTCTTTGATTTTTATTTTTGATTTTTTTTCAAGAAATCCTTGAATCATAGGTTTTCTAATCACATGTAGACACTTTTTTCGATGATGAATGTATAAAGATCGACTTGAGAGAAATTAGTTGTTGGGCAGTAGGTAAAGGATGAATGCTTACAACACCATTTTAATGCTACATGCTTAGTCCTACATATATTATTGACAACATAGGTAACTCTCAGAAAAGAAAAAAAGTACATAATTTGTAGACTAATTCTTTTGAGACATTTAGTTTGTTTTATTTGACTCGAGACTAATAAATAGGTTTAAAAATAATTTTTATTGAATTCAGTTGTTTTTAACAAGAGGGTCAATAGGGAGCCATTTTGAATTATTTTTATGACATGTATAATGAGACATAATTTTCATTCCATGTAGCATTTAAATGTGTAAGACTTGTCTGATGTGTTTGAGAATAGGAAATAGCATAGACATTTTGTATAAGTAATTATTTTTACTGTAGAATTACCTACCTTAATGCTATCTGTAGTTAACTCCTTTGAACCTTTAGCCTATATTTCTTTGATAACAATGTAAAATAGTCATTTCTCATGTTGTTTGACTTTGTAACTATCACAATCCAAAAATTCATAGGTTATTATGACATCTACCATAGCCCATTTGTGGTAGGTAATTCTTGTTTATCTTTTAAAAAAGATTAAAAAAATAATCATGATAACAAATTGAGCTAATGAAATTATTAATATTATTGGCAAAATTGAATAGTACAATAGAGCAATTCATAATGATCGATTTTGTCTTTACTGAAATATTTGTGGTATAGGCATAAGAATATCAAGGTTTTATTCTTCCAATACGAATTTGAGTATGACATAACAATTATCTTGTGTAACACCCCGGGTGGTTCGACCTGTAATTAGAGATTTAGACGAGCCTACATGACCCTAAGTTGGAGTAGAAATTGAATAGAAGTGAAATACGTTGGGTTGAGGAAAGTTTAGAGCAAATAAAGTGGTAGTGCGCGCACGGAGGAGCCCACTCTTTGGCATCGCATTGCATGGACTAGAGTGAGGGGATACTGCCTCACCCCTGCATCTTCCATGCACCGCAGGGAGGCTGTCCTACAATAGGTCTGCATCAAACAAGGTGGGCCACGTATTTTGGCGTGCGTTGTAACCCTCCTATTTCATCAATAAAACTTAATCTTAACACTATTTTAGGGGTGTATGGGTCTTTTTACACTATTAAAATGTTCCACATTCACCCAAAATGTTCTTAAGTCACTAAATACAACTTTTATCCACTAATCACATCTTAATCTTCTCCAAAATATTAAGAGAAGAATCAACTAGGGTTCAAGATTCTTAAGCTTTAAATGTCAAGTTTTCATTAAATTCTTTCCGCTAAGAGGTATGTAGAATGGCCTTACTACTTATGAGTTTAAAAAAATGTTTTCTAAACTCTTAATTTTATATAGGATATGGATTTGATTCTTATTTCAAGAGTATGTACTTAGAACTCTATTGATGTCATGATTAATGAATTTAAATAATTTTGTGAGTTATTTAATGATGGACAAAAATATTTAGTTTTGGATGCTTTTTTTATCCAATTCTTCATTTCTCACATAAATGGTTTGAAAAGTATTACTTGCTTCACACATTGTGTAATACCCCAAAACTTTTAGAACATTTATGCACAATTTTGTATAAAATTCAAGTACATGTGAACTCACACTTCATGTCTTTGTAGTATTAGAAGTGATTTGTACATATATTAAGGCCTCAAAGTACTCCAAACTCATAGTCAAGTCAAAACCTCCCTTACCGATAGATTTCTTACGATGTAGCTTACTTCGCTCAAATTAAAATGAGAATAAATCCTATATTCTGTAGTACTTTTGAGAACAATACCCACAAAAGTATGTATAATTGAATTATATTTCCAACGCATCCAATTTCGCCTTAATCCGATATCAGAGTAAAATTTTATGGCCATTTTACTGGAGCCCTATCAAGCTGTTAGTGACCCACGACTCTACCTATGAATCATGAGTTCAATCTATGATTCGTGAGTTGAACCTTTGATCCATGAGTTGAATTCATTAGTAGGATCCCGAAAGTTGAAAAATTGTTTGATTTCCACGACTCTACCCACGATTCATGGGTTCAACTTATAATTTATGAGGTGATCATGAGTGGGCTCCTGAAAGTTGAAAAATGGTTTAATTTCCATGACTCTACTCACGATTCATGGGTTCAACCCACATTTCGTGGGTCAAAGAATGAGAACTTGTTCTGGGATTTTTTTTTTGGGTAACCTTAGGAGAGTTTTGGTCATTTTCCCTATGAGGTTCGACCTTTATATGCTTAAAACCCCTTTTGAATACTGATTTACATTCTTTATCAAAAGAGAACATGATTAGAAACTTTTCCTTCTCCCCTAAAACATTTTGACAGACAAGAACACCTAAGGTTCAAGATTCAAGGCTCAAATTCAAGCTTTATTCATCTAAAAGGCATATTGAATGCTCCTTACTTTAAATATTATTTTTATGTCTTAATTTATTTGATAATTATGTGTTCTTTAATGATTGTTAGGAACTAGGGTTGAGGAGATTGTTGTGAAAAACCATATGTTGGTTTTTCTTCTTATTTTATGGGTTTTCTAAGCATAATTAATGGGTTTTGAGATGTAATATGTTCTACAAAAACTGTGAACTTGTTAACATGGATTCATAACTTAAAAGAATTTTGGATGATAAAAATATGGCCCTCAACCCACTTCAAAATATTTTTTTTTATGAAAATTATAATCTTTACACTATTTTTTGAAAAAGGTATGGAATGAAAGAATGATAGGTTAAATGACTTTTTGAAATCCCTTAGGGGTCATGTTTATAAACTTTATAGACTAAATTGAGAGTCTAAAATGTCATATAAAAATGGTATAGCAATATATGAATGGCTCAGAAGTGTTGTTATGACAATACCAATATGAGAATGCGTTAATAAAAGACTCCATGAATAATAATGTGTAAAATGCTTTAATTTGGGTTTAAAGGAGATTATGTAGTTTCATCGAGAAGGCACATGTCCTTATGACAAACACCCGAAACCTATATTTTAACGACTTAGGGATGTCGTACCTTAATTGGATGATGAATGGTGTACTTAACATGAAGATAATATGGTGACTCTAGTCTAGTGGTGATTTTAGCCTAATCTCAGTACTTATGGCAAACATGGACTAAGGCCCCACTAGTTAGGGAGTACTAGACCCATATAGCCCTATAAGGACTTGATTTTTTTATGAACTATTCATTTTATGTGATTTGACTATTTAACTCTCCCCGTGGTTGCTACATGTTGTTTTTGGAGTATAGGAATAAGTGGCATAATTTCTAATGCATTACAAGGCATTTTTGCAAGTTTGTGGTTTTTGGAGGTTAAAAAGGCTTTATAGTTGACTTTGGTCAATATTTATTGTTCTGTAAATCGGATGGAAAAAAAATGCACTAGCAGATGCAAATCATTAATTTTGGATTAGTAGGGTGGTTAGTTTGATTTTATGGCCTTGGTATATAATTTTGACCCTCGATTTGAGAAATTTTGAAATTAGGTTTTGGGGGTCACTTTTGTAATAACAACCGTTTTTTGAAAATATGATGTCACCATTGAGTTTGGAGCATAAAATTTGATAGGGTAGCATAGTTCTCAGAATTTAGGATAAATCTCAAGAGGTCTGCAGAGACATAAAAAAATTTTAAGTCCTAGCTGGTGCACCACCCTGCTGGTGAAACTACTAAAGCACAACATGGTTCGGTTTAGCGGTGGACACCAAAGCGGCCAAGCTACCTGGCTCCTAGCTGGGGAGCGCTTTAGTGGAGCCTCGTACACTTTAGTTGAGGCTACTAAAGTTTCCCATTGTCTTGTAAAGCGGACTAAGCATGCACGGGAATACCACAAAAGCAGCACATGATAGCTTTTGCAGTGACCAATAAATTACTTATGTAAGACCCAGTAAAATCCTAAAGCTCAATTCAATCCTTTAAGCTTGTCAAGGGGTCCCAGACATAGAAAATTCTAGCTAGGTTCCCAGACTTAGCCTATTATTGGCCTTCAAAAGTTGGCAATCTCATTTTGCCACCTTAACATCCTTTAATGGTCCTTAGTTTTATTAATTCATGATCAGGAAGGTCAATAGGTGTTCCTGAACAAGTTTTAAATTTTTTAGAACATGTTTAGATCATGTTTTAAGTCCCAAAATAGTGGACCAACACGATCATGGCGTGCCGCATCACCAATCACGTTGGTCAACATTTGTGCAGACTGCCAGAGCCAAAACTTCTAAGGCTTGATGCGATCATGACGCGACACGTTGAGTATCGCATTGCATCCATCAATGCACCACGTCACTTGTAGCATCAACACCCAGTTTTTAGTCATTAAATGACCACATCCTCAAGAGTGAAAGGGTCAATTTACCACCTTTATATAAGTCTAAAACACAGGATTAAGCCCCAATTAAACCTAAATACACTTATCTCTCTCAAAATCCATCAAGAACAAGCTTAGGATTTTCAATTGATGATCCAATTTCTAGAATTTCACAATTTATTTTCAAGAATCTTCCATACAAGGTATGGATAGTGTTGATTTATGGATTCCTTTCTTACATAAAGCTCAATAACCCTATTTCAAATTATAAATCATGATCTTTATGTTGTGGGTTATTTTGTAACCATGTTTATGTTGTTGTACGATTCCCAAGTTGGAATCTTTACGTGTTTTTCATGAAACTACGTTAGCATGAAAGTTGAAATCCATGAATTGAGTTTTTTATGATGTGTAATTTGATGGTTACACCTATGCCCTAAATTGTGCATGTATGGTGTTTGATAAAATGCCTAAGAGGGTAGAAATTATGTATTATAGCTCAATTGTGACCCATATGATAAATGTATATTTTACCCTTAAGTTCAAATGACTCCCATGCTATTGTGGTGCAATATAGATGTTTGTTGGAATGCTTATGATGTTAGAGTATGAAATTATGACATTGATTATATTCATTCCAATCATGTAAGAGATTATGATAACCATATACTTCATGAAATCCCCAACTTATTGTATTATAGATTGTTGGTTGTGTATTCAAGAATGCCATGCCTTGTCAGTTTCCTTCTATCGAGTCCTGGGGGTACTTGTACCCGATAATTTAGTTGTGTGCCTAGATCTAGTGTCATATTTTCAAGATACTCTCAGTTAAGACAAGATCCATAGAACTCAGTCAGTCGTGTGACTCAAGAAAACTCAGTAATTCTAGAAACCTCAGAAAGCTCAGTAATTTAGTAATCTCAGTAATATTCTGTCAGTCAACGGAACTCAATGAACTCAGTCTATTTCAGTTCAAATAATTATGTTTAGTGTCTATTCAGATGGGAGTAGGATTTAGAATCGAGTGAACCCAAGGATGTGAACTCACCTACCAGTTGAGGGTGTGATTCTTAGAAGCAATCCTTGCATTCTAGAACTATGTTGCCAATGTAGGTTGAGCACCGTGTACCATTCCAAGTACTAGATTTGGGGCATTACAATCTTGGTATCAGAGCCTAAGGTTCAGTAGTGTCCTAGGAAGTCTGAAAGCCGCATCTAGTAGAGTTTTGTATATGGGTGTGTTGCGCGCCACATTTATGTGCAGGAGGCTATAAGATTTTTTATGAATAGTTTTACTTCTTTTAGTATTCATGTCATGCCAGTGAGCATAGTCTCAAGTTAATCTCTCAGTCTAATCCTTTTGTCTTCCATTTACAGAACATGACTCCCAAGAAGAGAATTGGAAATCAGTCACCTCCTCAGCCTGAAGATCCTTTGGGCAAACCTGTCTCTCATGCATAGTTCAGAGCTACATTCCCTACTCTTTCTCAATCATTTACTGATGAGAATGAATGACCAGCTATTGTTTTGGCCAACCCAATGGCCAATTCTGCAGCAGCCAGGATTTGGGACTTCACCCGGATAAATCCTCTATTCTTTTTTGGGTCTAAGTCAGAAGAGGATCCTCAAGAATTCTTTGACCAAGTTTAGAAAGTTACAGACATCATAGGGGTTACTTCTAGTCAGAGTACTAAGCTAGCTGCATATCATTTGCATGATGTTTCAAAAAATAGAAGTTCGAGAGTTCAGTTAATGCAGGATCCATAGATTGGGAGAAGTTTGTCACCATATTCGTAGATAGATTCTTTCCCCTAGAGCTGAGAGAAGCTAAGGTGTTAGAATTTATCAACCTCAGGTAGGGTAACATGACGATGAAAGAGTATTCTCTTAAGTTTACTCAATTATCCAGATATGCTCCTCATGTGGTTGCAGATAGCAGGGCCAAGATGAGTAACTTTGTTTCTCGGGTGAACTATAGTGTGTTCAATGAGTGTAGGTTCGATGTTGAATAGTGACATAAACATAGTCAGGCTTATGACCCATGCTCAGCAGATAGAAGAGCAAAAGATTAAGATGAGAGAAAAGCAGAATAAGAGAGCAAGGACAGGTAGTTTCAACTTTGCTCAGCCAAAGTCAGAGAGAGGAAACTGTTCTCAGTTTTATCCTAAGTCATTAGTTCCAAATCCGTCTTTAGCTAGTGCTCCAGTGCCAAAATTCAGGGATGACAATAGATATAGGGTGCCAGGATCTCAGTCTCAGGGCAGTGTTAGTAGTGCCCAAACCAATCCTCTTTGTCAAACTTATGGAAAACATCATCAAGGTATTTGCAGAGCTGGCAGCAATAATTGTTTTGGATATGGTAAGCCAGGCCATAGAGTCAAAGATTGCCCTCAGATAGGTTTCCAGAGTCAGCAAAACCGTTCCTCAGCTCAGACCGTTCGCGCAAATCAGTAGGGTGCCACTTCCAGTGCTACTAGTGGGCAACACCAAAACAGACTTTATGCTCTCGAGTCCCGATATGATCAGGAAAATTCTCCAAATATACTTACTGGTACGTTATAGATTTTTCACTTGCATATTTATGATTTGCTAGATCTAGGACCCTCTTTGTCCTTTGTTACTCCATATATAGCAGTTGATTTCAGAGTCAGCCCCAAAATTCTAGCAGATCCCTTTTTAGTCTCTATCCCAGTAGGTAAAACCATCATAGCCCGGCAAGTATACAGGAACTTCCCGGTTATGATATCTCAAAAAGTCACTTCAGCAGGCTTAGTTGAAATGGAGATGACCAATTTTGATCTCATTCTTGGCATGGATTGGCTTTATTCCTTCTATGCCACACTCAACTGCAGAAATAGAGTTTTCCAATATCAATTTCTAAATGAACATGTTCTAGAATGGAGGGGTAATACTTCAGCTTTCAGAGGTCAACTTGTTTCCTACCTTCGGGCAAGGAAAATGATCTAAAGGATATGTCTATCATCTTGCTCGAATTAAGGACACTATTTCTGAAACTCCCAGTCTTTAATCAGTCCCAGTTATAAATGAATATTTAGATGTCTTTCCCGAAGATCTTCTAGGAATTCCTCCCAAAAGGGAAATAGACTTTGGCATTGATTTTCTTCCAGATACTCAAACTATATCTATTCTTCCATATAGAATGGCACCAGCAAAACTCAGAGAATTAAAAGAGTAGTTGAATGATCTCTTAGATAAGGGATTCATCAGACCCAGTGTTTCCCCGTGGGGTGCACCAATCTTATTCGTGTGAAAGAAAGACGGTTCTTTGATTATCGTTAACTCAATAAAAGCATTTCTTAGCCATATCATTTCTGATAATGGCATTAGAGTAGATCCTTAAAAGACAAAAATAGTAAAAAACTGGCCCAGACCTGTCTCTCTATCAGATATCAGGGGTTTTTTGGGTTTAGCTGGATATTATAGATGGTTTGTTGAGAGATTCTCTTCTATTACATCCACTATGTCTAGATTGACTCTAAACAAAGTCAAGTTTCAGTGGTCATATCTTTTCGAAAAGAGTTTTTAGGAGTTGAAGACTCGACTCACCTCAGCTCTAGTTTTGGCTCTTCCAGATGGTTTAGATGGGTTCGTAGTGTATCGTGATGCATCTAGAGTAGGTTTGGGTTGTGTCCTCATGAAGCATGGTAAGGTCATAGCCTACACTTCCAGACAGCTTAAACCCCATAAGAAGAATTATCTAACTCATGATCTTTAGTTAGCAACCATAGTATTTGCCTTAAAGATTTGGCGGCATTACTTGTATGGTGGTCATGTAGATGTGTTCACAGATCATAAAGCCTTCAGTGCATATTCTCTTATAGGAGATCTATTGGTGGAATGGGATAAAGAGAGATATTACAGAGTTTGTGGCTAAGTGCTCTACAGGTCATTAAGTTAAGATAGAGTATCAGAAGCCTAGTGGGTCCATGTAAGAGTTTAATAGTCCTACTTGGAAGTGGGAAGAAGCGAACATGGACTTTGTGATGGGTTTGCCTCGTACTCGTCATCAACATGATTCAGTTTGGGTTATTATAGACGGGATGACCAAATCAGATCATTTTTTTCCAATCCATACCTCCTATTCAGCCAAGGATTATGCCAAACTCTATATCAGGGAGTTGGTGAGATTACACAGTGTTTCATTGTCTATTATCTCAGATAGAGGTACCCAGTTCACCTCTTATTTCTGGAAAACATTCCAAAAGGGTCTTGTTATCCAAGTTTATCTCAGTAAAACCTTGTATCCTCAGATAGCTGGTAAAAAAAAAAGAACCATTCAGACTTTATAAGATATGCTAAGGGCTTGTCCAATTGATTTTAAGGGTAGTTGGGATGACCACTTTCCTTTGATTGAGTTTTCATACAACAACAACTTTCATTCTAGCATTCGGATCATTCTATTTGAAGCTCTCCATGGTAGGAGGTATAGATCTCCATTTAGTTGGTTCAAAGTTTGTGAGGCCTCAGTCATACAGCCTGACCTAGTATTCGACGCCTTAGAAAAAGTCCAGTTGATCAGAGAAAGACTCTAGGCTGCTCAGAGCCGACAGAAGTCTTATGTAGATGTGCCCATAAAGGATCTCGAGTTCAAGATTAGTGACTACGTCTATCTAAGGATTTCTCCTATGAAGAGAGTGAAGAGATTCAGCTTGAGTTGCCTTCAGATCTAGCCTCAGTTCATCCAGTTTTCCATGTCTTTTTGCTCAAGAAGTGCATAGGTGACCCAGCAATTGTTGTCCCTATTCAGAGCATAGATATTTAGAACAGCCTTTCTTACCATTCAAAATCCTAGACTATCAGACTCGTATACTGAGGAACAAAGAAGTCCCTCTAGTCAAAGTTCTTTGGCGGAATTAGTCCGTTGAGGGAGCTACTTAGGAATCAGAAGCGGACATGCATACCGAGTATCCTCACCTCTTCTCTACTAACTCAGACTCAACCCAAGGTAACAGTTCTCCTTAAGCTTTAAGTTTCATGTTCAGATTTCAGCCATAACTTGGATCCAGTTCATGATCAGAATTCCAATATAAACTCAGTATCGATTACCATTTCATATTCAGTCATGCATTCATGTATCAATTCAGTTATATAATCATGCATTAGATATGCATTCTCACTGTGAGAAACTTAGTTCATCAGAACACTCAGTCATGTATTGATGAATCAGTTACACATGCATTAGATAAGCATGCTCAATATGATCTATTCAGTTATCAGTCATGTCAGTCATGGAATCATGTTTAATTTGTTCATATTCAGTATGTACATCAGTTTATCTTTTCTCCCCTCTTCGTTGGTCTTATTCGAGGACAAATGTTCTCAAGAGGAGATATTGTAAGACCTAATAAAATCCTAAAGCTCAATTCAATCCTTTAAGCTTGTCAAGGGGTCCCAAACTTAGAAAATTCCAGCTAGGTTCCCAGACATAGCCTATTAATTGCCTTCAAAAGTTGGCAATCTCATTTCACCACCTTAACATCCTTTAATGGTTCGTATTTTTATTAATTCATGATCAGGAAGATCAATAGGTGTTCCTGGACAAGTTTTAGATTTTTTGGAACATGTTTAAATCATGTTTGGAGTCCCAAAATAGTGAACCAATGTGATCATGCCACGCTGCATCACCAATCACGTTGGTCAACATTTGTAATACCCTAAAAAATCCAAACCAATATTAGAGCCATGTACCAAGATCATGCACAGTACATCATGGTTCTTTTACAGTTTTATGAGTAAGTTAGATGTATATTAAGGAAAAATTGGTATCGTTGGAAAGATAATTCAATTATCTATCTGTTGACAGGTCATGAGCTCTAAAATTCCTAGTATAACCAATATCCTTCTCAAGAATTCAATTGGTAAGGAATGTTTTGATTCGCCTAAATTCGATATCGGAGCAAAGCGTTATTCCTATTTTACTCCAACATGTTAGGCTGGAAATAGTGTGATGACATTCGTGATAGCTTGTAATATTTGTGACGCCCTATCACGAAGGTCGTCAGCCTTAGGCAGAAACTAGCTCCTAAGTGATGACATTCGTGATACCTTATCATATTTGTGATGCCCTATCATGAAGGTTGTCAGTTAAGATTTTTCAGCAACTGGGAATTTATTTCATAAGGGTATTTTGGTCATTTCCTTCACCTTCCATAACTTATAACTCTAAAGAGGCATAATTTTTCCTATTTTTCTTCAGTTAAGCATCTCCAAAACCCTCTCTTATCCTCTCAACCATAAGATTAGGGTTTCCATCAAACTTATCTCTCAAAAGCAAGATTCAAACCTTTTTCCAAGATAATCAAGAATTAAGTTTCCCAATCTAGGAACTCTCCAGCAAATCATCAAGGTTTCCTTTCTAAGGTATGCGTAGTGTTCATCTATGGATCCAATCCATTCATATAGCTCAAGGACCATGTTTTAAATATTATTTTGTAAATTTTTTGTGGTGATATGAGTATGTACATGTTGACGATTTTTGTTTAAGTTTCAATGTCATGTCTAAAGGTGTTTTCATGGAATATATATGTTTGTTAATTGAAAACCATGAACTTAAAGGTGGTTTAATATGGTGAAAGTATAAAACCCACCTATGCCTTAAAGAATGCATGCAAGGTGTTTGATAAAATGCTTGGGATGCTAGAAATTCATGTTTGTATGGTTCTATGATGTCTAAATGACAAGTCCATGTTAGCTATATACTTCAATAGGAATTCCATGCTTTTCATATGTTGCTATTGTGGTGCTATTGTGGTGTTATGAAGCATGTAGATAATGGAGATATACAATATGTACAAAAAATATATCCATGCATTCCCTACAATATTTAAGATGTTGAATAACTATAAGAAATATGATATCCCCTACTTATGATATTATGAATTGTGGACTCAAATCTTGTGATCAAGTCATGTCATGTGTGTCAGTTTCCTTATATCGAGTCTTGGGGGTATTCGTACCCAAAAAATATAGCTGTGTGCCTAGAGCCATGTCATGTTGTCATAATAATCTCAGTCAAGCTATAATCTATAGAACTCAGTCAGTCATGTGACTCAGGAAACCTCAGAAATCTCATGATCTCAGTTAACTCTCAGATAATAGTACTACTCCATCAGTCAATGAAAGTCAGTTAATTTTTCCATGTGTAGTCAATTTAATCATGTTTAGTCTCTTCAGATAGGAGTAGAAGTTAGCACCCAGTGTACCCAAGGATAGGAACTCACCTACCAGTTTAGGGTATGATTCTTAGCAGTCATCTTTTTGTTCCAGAACTACGTAGGCAGCATAGTTGAGGCATCTTAGCCTGTTAGATTAGGGTTGATGAGGTTGTTTAACCTATTAGTTTAGGGTTCCCACCGTTCTCCTTTCAAATATTTGCCAGCTAAGGGTCACCCACAACTGTCCTTACCAGTGGCACAGTATTGACACCCCTCCAGTTGGGGCAGAGATTGGACCCCAACTTAGCTATATGCGTTATGGGGCATGTTGGTTAAACAACTATCTCCCACAGTTTCATAGCTAGTCTCAGTAAAAGAACTCAGATAGGTCTTCAAATTTCAGTATATCAGGATTGTCAGATACAGTCAGACTCAGTTATAGTATGGAACTCAGATAGTTCCATCAAATTTAGGATTGTCAGATACAGTTGCCCATGTTATTAGAATTTTAGTATCAGTCATGTTAGCCATCAGTAAACCATGTATTAGCATACAGGACTAGCTATCATGCACCCACAATTTCAATTACTATGTATGCATGTTTGTACTCTTACATTCAAAGCAGTCAGACAGTTAGCATTGTTCATGCATGTAAACCCTACTTATATTTAGCCTACCTTACTCGTATACTTAGTACATTCCCTCGTACTGACACATTTGTGCTATGGTGTGTTCTTTTTATATTACACTATAGGTTCAGAGACACGAGTTCCAAATCAGCAGTAGTAGTAGCATTTCAAGTCGCAGAGATTCAGTGAGTCCATTCATTTGAGGACAATATGATTTGATTTATTTATTATTATTTTAGCCAGTTATCTGTTTACAGAGTTAGTTGGAGACATGTTCCTTCAAATCCTTATTCAGACATTACTTAGAGGCTTTCAAATTCAGTATTCAGACTTACTTTTAGATTTGATTTAGTTTTCAGCTGTTTTGGGTATCTTTCACCCATATGGATATTATGTTTGGACAAATTCTTTATTTAGTTGAACGTTATGGCCTACATGTTCATATTTTCTGCCTTATTACATTATATATTATAGTGTACAGGTATAGATATCAGTCATGGGTTGGCTTGTTATCCTTCGAGGTCATAAGCACCGTGTAGCATTTTGGTTAAGAAAAATTGGGGCGTTACAAACTTGGAATCAGAGCCTAAGGTTCAATAGAGTCCTAGGAAGTCTAAAATCTGCATCTAGATGAGTTTTGTACATGGGTGTGATGTGCACCACATTTATGTACAGGAGGTTATGAGATGTTTTAGGAACAGTTTGCTTTCTTCAGTATTCATGTCATGCTAGTAAACATAATTTTAAGTCAGTCTCTCAGTCTAATTATTTTAGAAACATGCCTCCAAAGAGAAGAAATCAGCCAACTCCTTAGCCCAAAGATCCTTTGGGCGAACATGTTTCTCATACAGAGTTCAGGTCCGAATTTACCACTCTTGCTCAGTCTATAGCTACCTAAAATAAATGACCAACAGTTGTTATGGCCAATTCAATAGCAGCTAGGATTCGGGACTTCACCCGAATGAACCCTCCATCCTTCTTTGGGTTTAAGCCAGATGAGGATCCTTAGGAATTCATTGACCAAGTCTAGAAGGTCATTGATATCATGGTCACTTCTTCTCAGAGTGCTGAGTTAGCCACATACCAATTGTAGGATGTCGCTCATACTTGGTACAAGCAGTGGTTAGCAAAAAGGTTAGAGGATGTAGGTCCTGTTGAGTGGAAAGAATTTGTCGCGGCTTTCTTAGATAGATTCTTTCCCCAAGAGCTGAGAAAGGCAAAAGTTCTTGAGTTCATCAATCTCAGGCAAGGAAATATGATGGTTAGAGAGTATTCTCTTAGATTTACTCATCTAGCCAGATAAGCCCCTCATGTGGTTGCAGACAACAGGGCTAAAATGAGCAAGTTCATTTTAGGGGTTAATGTTAGCATGGTAAATGAGTGTAGGTCTGTGATGCTAAACAGTGATATGACTTTAGCCAGGCTCATAACCCACACTCAACAGATAGAGAAGCAGAAGGTTAAGACTAGGGAGAGGCAGAACAAGAGAGCAAGATCAGGCAGTTTCATTTTTGCTTAGCCCAAATCAAAGGGAGAAAATCATTCACAGTTTCTTCCTAAGTCAGCAGTTCTAGCCCCTTCTTCTGCTAGTACCCCAGTGCTGAAGTTCAGGGATGGCAACAGACACAGAGCACCAGAGTTTAAATCTCAAGGCAGTGTTAGCAGTATCCGAATAAATCCCTTTTGTCAGACTTATGGTAAGAACCATAAGGGTATTTGCAAAGTTAGTAGTGATGTCTATTTTGGTTGTGGTAAGCCAGGCCATAGGATTAGGGAGTGTCCTCAGACAGGCCCTTAGGGTCAGCAGAATCATTCCACAGCTCATTATGGTTGCCCAAACTAGTAGGGTGCCACTTCCAGTGCTACTAGTGGGCAACACCCAAATAGACTCTATGCTCTTCAGACCCGACAGGATCAGGGAAATTCTCCTAATGTTGTTACTGGTACGTTATAGATTTTCCATGTTTATTTTTATGCTTTGCTAGATCCAAGTGCATTCTTGTCTTTTTTCACTCCTTACATAGCAAGTAATTTCGAAATCAGTCCTAAAATTTTAGCAGAGCCCTTTTCATTCTCTACCCCGGTGGGTAAAACCATCATAGCTTGGTGGGTATACAGGAACTGCCCAATTATGATATTTTAGAAATCTACATTAGCAGATTTAGTTGAGTTAGAGATGATTAATTTTAGTGTCATTCTCGGCATGGATTGGCTTCATTCCTTCTATGCCATAGTTGACTGCAGAAATAGGATAGTTCAGTTTCAGTTCCCAAATAAGCCCGTCCTAGAGTGGAAGGGTAACACTTCGTCTTTTAGGGGTCAGCTTATTTCCTACCTTCAGGCAAGAAAAAGAATTTCTAAAGGGTATGTGTATTATCTCGTGTATGTTAAGGATTCTAGTTCCGAATCTCCCAGTCTCGAATCAGTCCTAGTGGTTAATGAATATTCAGATATCTTTCACGAAAATATTCCAGGCATTTCTCCCAAAAGGGAAATAGACTTTGGCATAGACCTTCTCTAAGATACTTAGCGTATTTCTATTTCGCCATATAGAATGGCACCAACAGAACTCAAAAAACTAAAAGATCAGTTGAAGGATCTCTTAGATAAGGGATTCATCAGGCCCAGTGTATACCCATAGGGTGCTCCAGTCTTACTCGTGTGAAAGAAAGATGGTTCTCTCAAAATGTGTATTGATTACCGTCAGCTCAACAAAGTCACAGTCAAAAATAGGTATCCGCTGCCTAGAATAGACAAATTGCTTGACCAACTTCAGGGTGCTAGTTATTTATCAAAGATAGACCTCAGATCAGGCTATCATCAGCTCAGAGTTAGAGAATATGACATCCCAAAGACATCTTTTCGTACTCGGTATGGTCACTTTGAATTTCTAGTCATGTCCTTTGGTCTTACCAATGCCCCTGCAGCTTTCATGGACTTGATGAACCGGGTGTTCAAGCAGTACTTGGACACTTTCATCATAGTCTTCATAGATGATATTCTGGTCTATTCTCGCACAGAGCGTGATCATTCAGACCATCTCATAATTGTTTTTTAGACGCTTAGGGATCACCAGCTGTTTGCCAAGTTCAGTAAGTGTAAATTTTGGCTAAGATCAGTAGTATTCCTTGGCCATATTGTTTTTGGTGATGGCATTAGAGTAGATCCTCATAAAAAACCAAAGCGGTAAGAAACTAGCCTCGCCCTGTCTCTCAATCATATATCAGGAGTTTCTTGGGTTTGGCTGGCTATTACAAATGGATTGTTGAGGGATTTTCTTATATTTCATCTCCTATGTCCAGATTGACTCAGAAGAAGGTCTAGTTTTAGTGGTTAGAACCTTGCGAGAAGAGTTTTTAGGAGTTGAAGACTTGACTCACCTCAACTCTAGTTTTAGCACTTCCTGATGGTTCCGATGGATTCGTAGTATATTTTGATGCATACAGAGTAGGTTTAGGTTGTGTCCTCATGCAACATGGTAGTGTCATAGCCTACGCTTCCAGACAGTTAAAGCCCTATGAGAAGAATTATCCTACTCATGACCATATGTTAGTAGCAGTTGTCTTTGCTTTAAAGATTTGGAGGCATTATCAATACAGTGTTCATGTAGATGTAGTCACAGATCATAAGAGCCTTCAGTATGTATTCTCCCAGAAAGATTTCAATTTTCGTCAGAAAAGGTGGTTAGAGCTCTTGAAGGATTATGACATGAGTGTCCTTTATCATCCTAGCAAGGCCAATGTAGTGGCCTACGCACTCATTAGACTGTCCATGGGTAGTGTTTCCTATGTTAAGGATAGTAAGAAAAAATTAGCTCAGGAGATTCATCAGCTTTCCAGAATAGGCGTTCGCTTAGTCGACTCTTCAGAGGGTGGTGTATGTGTTCAGAGTAGTTCAGAGTCATCTCTAGTATCTGAGGTAAAAGAGAATCAAGAAAGGGATCCTATCCTTGTCAAGATAAAAAAGTCAGTTCAGAGTTAGGAAGTAGAGGTTTTCTCCAAATGGGGAGATGGTGTTCTTCGTTGTCAGGGTCTTTTGTTTGTTCCCGATGAAGATGACTTGAGGAAGTGATTTTTTGTAGAAGTGAATAGTATGCGATACTCTATTCATCCAGGGGCCACTAAGATGTACCACAACTTGCGGGAGATCTATTGGTAGAGTGGGATGAAGAGGGAAGTTGCAGAGTTTGTGGCTAAGTGCTCTACATGTTAGCAGGTTAAGATAGAGCATCAGAAACCTAGTGATTCCATGCAGGAGTTTAGTATTCCTACTTGGAAGTAGGAAGAAGTGAACATAGACTTTGTGACGGGTTTACCTAGAACACGTCATCAGCATGATTCAGTTTGGATCATTATAGGCAGAATGACCAAGTTAGCTCATTTTTGTCTAGTTCGCACCTCTTACTCAGCTGACGATTATGCCAAACTCTATATCAAGGAGTTGGTCAGACTAAACGGTGTTCCACTATCTATCATCTCAGACAGAGGTACCCAGTTCACCTCTCACTTCTAAAAAATTTTCCAAAAGGGTCTTGGTACCCAAGTTCATCTCAGTACAGCATTTCATCCTCAGATAGATGGTCAAGCAGAATGGACCATTCAAACTCTAGAAGATATTCTAAGGGCGTGTGCAATTGATTTCAAGGGAAGCTGGGATGACCACTTTCCTTTTATTGAATTTGCATACAATAATAGCTATCACTCCAGTAGTCAGATGGCTCTATTCAAAGCTCTCTATGGTAGGAGATGTAGGTCTCTGGTCGGTTGGTTTGAAGTTAGTGAGGCCACAGCCATAGGGCCTGACTTAGTATTCAATGCCTTAGAGAAAGTTTAGTTGATTAGAGAAAGACTCTGGGCTGCTCAAAGCTGACAGAAGTCTTATGTGGATGTTCATAGAAAGGATCTCAAATTCGAGGTCGGTGACTATGTCTATCTTAAGATCTCTCCCATGAATGGAGTGAAGAGATTCAGCAAGAAGGGAAAGCTCAATCCCCAATATATCGGTCCCTTCAGGATTCTTAGTCTCTTCGACAAGGTACCCAATGAGCTTGAATTGCCTTCAGATCTAACCTCAGTTTATCCATTCTTCCATGTCTCTTTGCTCAAGAAGTGAATAGGTGACCCAGTAGTTCTAGTCCCTATTCAGAGCGTTGACATTCAGAATAGACTCTCTTATGAAGAGATTCCAGTCGAAATCCTCAACTATCAGAGTCGTAGGCTAAGGAATAAAGAAGTCCCTTTAGTCAAGGTTTTTGGGTGGAATCAGTCCATGGAGGGAGCTACTTGGGAAGCAGAAGCCGACATGCGAACCAAGTACCCTCATCTTTTCTCCATTAATTCAGACTTAGCTCAAGGTAACTATTTTCCTTGAGCTTATTTAGTTACATGTTCAAAATTCTAGTATAAAATTAGTATAAAGTATCAGTTCATATCTTATCATGAAATCATGTATCAGTTCAGTCAAGTGATCACACATCAGATATGAATTCTCATTGCGAGAAATTTTAGTTCATCCGAACATCAGTCATGCATTCATGAGTTCAGCTTATCATTCATACATCAGATATGCATGTTCAGTTGGGCTATATTCAGTTTAGAATTCAATTCAATCCTAAAATCATGTGCCAGTTGAGCATGATCAGTGTATGCATTGTTTTATCTTTTCTCCCCTCTTAAGCAGTCATCATTCAAGGACGAATGTTTCCAAGAAGGAGATATTGTAATACCCCAAAAAATCCAAACCAATATTAGATCCATGTACCAAGCTTATGAAAAGTACATCATGGTTCTTTTATAGTTTTATCAGTAAGATATATGTATATTAAGGCTTTAAATAACTCCCAGCTATCAGACAAATCAAAACATTCCTTACCGATTGAATTCTTAAGAAGGATATTGGTATAGTCAAATTCAAATGAGCATATATCACATTATACTTGGAATTTTGAGCTCATGGCGTATCAACAGATATATAATTGAATTATATTTCCAACGATACCAATTTTCCCTAAATTTGATATCGGAGCAAAGAGTTATTCCTATTTTACTAAAGCATGTCAGGCTGGAAACAGTGTGACGACATTCGTGATAGCTTATCACATTTGTGACGCCCTATCACGAAGGTCGTCAGCCTTAGACAGAAACCAACTCCTAAGTGATGACATTCATGATACCTTATCATATTTATGACTCCCTATCAGGAAGGTCATCAGTTATGATTTTTCAGCAACTGGGAATTTATTTTGTAAGGGTATTTTGGTCATTTCCTTTACCTTCCACGACTTATAACCCTAAAGAGGCATAATTTCTCCCATTTTTCTTCAATTAAGCATCTCCAAAGCCCTCTCTTATCCTCTCAACCACAATATTAGGGTTTCCATCAAACTCATCTCTCAAAAGCAAGATTCACACCTTTTTCCAAGATAATCAAGAATTAAGTTTCCCAATCCAAGAACTCTCCAGCATATCATCAAGGTTTCCTTTCTAAGGTATGCATAATGTTCATCTATGGATCCAATCCATTCATAGAGGTCAAGAAGCATGTTTTAAATATTATTTTGTAAACTTTTTGTGGTGATATGAGTATGTACATGTTGACGATTGTTGTTTAAGTTTCAATGTCATGTCTAAAGGTGTTTTCATGGAATATATATGTTTGTTAATTGAAAATCATGAACTTTAGGTGGTTTAATATGGTGCAAGTATTAAACCCACCTATGCCTTAAAGAATAAATGCAAGGTGTTTGATAAAATGCTTGGGATGCTAGAAATTCATGTTTGTATGGTTCTATGATGTCTAAATGAGAAGTCCATGTTAGCTACATACTTCAATATGAATTCCATGCTTTTCATGTGTTGCTATTGTGGTGGTATGAAGCATGTAGATAATGGAGATATACAATATGTACAAAAAATATATCCATGCATTCCCTAAAATGTTTAAGATGTTGAATAACTATATGAAATATGATATCCCCTACTTATGATACTATGAATTGTGGACTCAAATCTTGTGATCAAGTCATGTCATGTGTGTCAGTTTCCTTCTATCGAGTCTTGGGGGTATTCGTACCCGAAAAGCATAGCTATATGCCTAGAGCCATGTCATGTTGTCATAATAATCTCAGTCAAGATATAATCTATAGAACTCAGTCAGTCATGTGACTCAGGAAACCTCAGAAATCTCATGATCACAGTTAGCTCTCAGATAATAGTACTACTCCATCAGTCAACGAAAGTCAGTTAATCTGTCCATGTATAGTCAATTTAATTATGTTTAGTCTCTTTGTATGGGAGTAGAAGTTAGCACCGAGTATACCCAAGGATGGGAACTCACATACCAGTTTAGGGTGTGATTCGTAGCAGTCATCTTTGTGTTCCAAAACTACGTAGCCAGCATAGGTTGAGACATCTTAGCCTGTCAGATTAGGGTTGATGAGGTTGTTTAACCTGTCAGTTTAGGGTTCCCACCGTTCTCATTTCGAATACTTTCCAGCTAAAGGTCACCCACAACTGTCCTTACCAGTGGCACAATATTAACACCCTACTAGTTGGGGCAGAGATTGGACCCCAACTTAGCTATATGCGTTATTGGGGCATGTCGGTTAAACAACTATCTCACATAGTTTCAGAACCAGTCTCAGTAAAAGGACTCAGATAGGTCTTCAGATTTCAGTATATCAGGACTGTCAGATATAGTCAGACTCAGTTACAGTATGGAACTCAGATAGTTCCATCAGTTGTCAGATACAGTCGCCCATGTTATTAGAATTTTAGTTTCAATCATGTTATCCATTAGTAAACCATGTATTAGTATACAGGACTAGCTATCATGCACCCACGATTTCAGTTACTATGTATGCATGTCTGTACTTTTACGTTCATATCAGTCAGACAGTTAGCATTGTTCATCCATGTAAACCCTACTTATATTTAGCCTACCTCACTCGTATACTCAGTACATTCCCTCGTACTGACATAGTTGTGCTATGGTGCTTTCTTTTCATGTTATACCATAGGTTCAGAGACACGAACTCCAGATCAGCAGTAGCAGTAGCATTTCCAGTCACAAAGATTTAGTGAGTCCTCTTCATTTGAGGATAATATGATTTGATTTATTCATTATTATTTTAGCCAGTTATCAATTTATGAAGTTATTTGGAGACATGTTCCTTCAATTCCTTATTCATACAGTACTTAGAGGCTTTCAGATTTAGTATTCAGACTTATGTTCAGATTTGATTCAGTTTTTAGCTATTTGAGGTATCTTTCACCTATATGGATATTATGTTTTGACAGATTCTTTATTCAGTTGAACCTAATGGCCTACATGTTCATGTTTTCTGCATTATTACATTATAAATTACAGTGTACAGGTACAAATATCATTCATGAGTTAGTTTGTGATCTTTCGGGGTCATAAGCATCGTGTAGTATTCCAGTTCAAAAAAATTGGGGCATTACAATTATTTTCCAGGCTGCTAGAGCCAAAACTTCTGTGGCTCAATGCGATCATGGCGTGATGCATCGAGTATCGCATTGCAGCCATTAACTCACCATGTCACTTGTAGCGTCGACACCTAATTTTTAGTCATTAATGACCGCGTCCTCAAGGGCAAAAGAGTTAATTTCCCACCCTTATATATGTCTAAAACATAGGATTAAGCCCCAATTCAACCTAAATACACTTATCTCTCGAAAAATCCATCAAGAATAAGCTTAGGGTTTTTAACTAAGGATCCAATTTCCAGAATTTCACCATTTGTATTCAAGAATCTTCCATTCAAGGTATGCAAAGTGTTGATTTATCAATTTCTTTCATCCATAAAGCTCAAGAATCCTATTCCAAATTATAAATCATGATGTTTATGTTGTGGGTTATTTTGTAACCACGTTTATCTTGTTATACGTTTCCCAAGTTGGAATCTTTACGTGTTTTTCATGAAACTACGTTAGCATGCAAGTTGAAATCCATGAATTGAGTTGTTTATGATGTGTAATTTGATGATTACACCTATGTCCTAAATTATCCATGCATGGTGTTTGATAAAATGCCTAAGAGGATAAAAATTATGTATTATAGCTCAATTGTGACCTATATTATAAATGTATGTTTTACCCTTATGTTTAAATGATTCCCATGCTATTGTCGTGCAATGTAGATATTTGTTGGAATGCTCATGATGTTAGAGTATGAAATTATGACATTTATTATATGCATTCCTACTATGTACAAGATTATGATAGCCATGGAATTCTCATGATATTAGAGTATGAAATTATGACATTTATTACATGCATTCCTACAATGTACAAGATTATGATAACCATGTACTTCATGAAATCCCTAAATTATTGTATTATGATTATTGATCACGTATTCAAGAATGTCATGCCTTGTTAGTTTCTTTCTATCGAGTCCTGGGGGTACTTGTACCCGAAAATTTAGTTGTGTGCCTAAAGCCAGTGTCATGTTTTGAAGATACTCTCAGTCAAGCTATGATTCATAGAACTTAGTCAGTCATGTGACTTAGGTAACCTCAGTAAACTCAGTAATTCCAGAAACCTCAGAAAGCTTAGTAATTTAGTAATGTCAGTAGTATTCCATCACTCAGTGGAACTAAATAAACTCAGTCTAGTTCAGTTCAAATAATCATGTTCAGTGTCTACTCAGATGGGAGTAGGATTTATCACCGAGTGAACCTAAGGATGGGAACTCACCTACTAGTTGAGGGTGTGATTCTTAGAAGTAATCCTTGCATCCCAGAACTATGTAGCCAGCATAGGTTGAGATATCAACCTGCCAGTCGAGGGTTGATGAGGTGGCTTAACCTGTCAGATGAGGTCCTACCATTCTCATTAGAGTACCTGCCAGATGAGGGTTACTCACAGCTTATCCTTACCAATGGTGCGGTATCAACACCCTTCCAATTGGGTTAAAAATTGGACCCCACCTTAGCTATATTACTTTATTTGGGGCATGTCGGTTAGATGACTACTTAACATAGTTATAGTTTCAGTCTCAGTCTCAGTAATAGAACTCAAATAGTTCTACAAAACTAAGGACTGTCAGGTACAGTCGCTCAGCTCAGTACGGAGCTCAGCTAGTTACATCAGAACTTAGACTGTTAGACACAGTCACTCAATTTTAGTTATATCAGTTACCAGTAACTTATGTTATCAGTATTCAGACTCAGTAGTCAGTATCATCACGAATTTAGTTATAGTCACTTATTCATGAATGTATTCTCACATTCATGTTATACAATTAGTTAGCATTTTTAATACATTTGAACCATTTGCATTCAACCTACCTCACTTGCATACCAGTATATTCAATCGTACTGACACATTTTCACTATAGTGTTTTATACCATAGGTTCGAAAGTATGAGCTCCAGAGCATACTTAGGAGATCAGACGTTCAGCAGCCAGACTAGCAGTGAGTCCTTATCATTCGAGGATAGAATAATTATTTTATTACTTTATTATTTTAGTAGTTCAGAGTTAGTTGAGGACATGTCCCATCAACTCCACATTTTTTAGGCAATTTAAAAGCTTCCAGACTACAGTAGTTCAAATAGTTTATTTTAGTTTTCATTTTGGTATTGATATACCGTACTCTTAGATGCTATGTTTTATCAGTTATTTGAACCTTATGGCCTCCCAGCCTTTATTTCCTTATTTATACAGTATATTATGCAGTGTTTAGGTATAGATATCATTCATGGGTTAGCTTGTGGCCTTTCAGGGTCATAAGCATCGTGTAGCATTCCAGGTGCCAGATTCGGGGCGTTACAAGTTATTTGTTTGCTTTAGTGGTCAAAGCAGGTACAATGTAAAGTCATTTTTCTCAGATTTTCTTCCATATTTGAGATTTAACATCGGGTTTTAGTATTTTTTGGCAATTTCTTCCATTCTCAAGCTTGGGTAAGCTCCATATCATTATTTCAATTATTTTACTTTGATTCTTGTCATCTAAAATATGTAATTTCATGATTTCAAAATTTCTAAAAGGGATTTTCATTAATTTTAACCTCATTTTTAACCTGTTCACTTCGGTTTTTGTTAGGACCCAAGGCTAACCCTTAGTCGTAACATGGTGTTAGAGTCATAAGTTACCATAACCTAACCTATTTCCTGGCAAACACAATGAATACTAAAAGGTATTAATTAAATTTTAGGCAGAATTTAAACTAAAATAAATAATTGATGAAGTAGTCATAATGAAAAACCAACCATCAACCAAAGCTGGAAATAAAAGTGACTGACTAAAAGCCATACTGAATATCTAGACTTTTGTCTGAAAGCCTCTACTCATAGTGAGTTATTGTGACAAGCCCTCAATTATCTCTAACTTGTTGAAACTAAAATAAAATCACAAGAAAATAAAGAATTGATAACTAGTCCTTGAATGTGGCATGGAAGTGTGCTAAGTGCGATATGGATATAGAGAATCTGTAGTCTGAATACTTTGTGTCCGAACTTATATTATGAGACAATATAGCACAAAAAAGTATACATCAGTACATTAAATGTACTGAGTATGCATGATGGAAAACTAACTGGCATAAACTTAATATGGATGCCATAAACATGATAATCTGAATGCAAGACCGAGCATAATAACATATACTAAATAAGTTGTACATTTGAATGCAAGGTCATACAAGGTCTGAAGTTGAAACATGAACTGAATTATAAACTAATGACTGTGGGAGCTAACTATAACTGATATAGCTCAAGCTACACAAAACCAAGGTATAGCCTGTAAACCCAGTTGAAAGGGTATCAGTACCTTCCAAGGGTACCAATACTGGCTAGTACGAATTAACTAAATTGATTTCTCAAAGGACTAGAGTGTCAATCCTAAATTGATGTGTGACCCCCTATAACCTACGGTATCCATAGTTCTAGAACTTAGGGACTTATACTAACAGTCTCAAGCCTAATAATGGTGAGCCACTATCCCTATGCTCACTCTGTGCTATGTGCTACTCCTAACTAAATGACACTGAAGTATAAACTAATATATGAACCAATAGCTGATATGCTCAAGTCATGGTATTCTGTACATAACAATGCATGTATAAATCTAAAGTACTCAATAATATGTAAATTGATAGATATAACTAAATTCCTAGGTATCAGGTGTTCATAACCCATTAGCTCTACATATGATGACATTAACTGATATTAAGAAGAAATTCACAATTTAAACCCATAAAGTCAACAACATGTCATGATAAGGGAATTCATGGTTTTGAACTTGGAAGATGCTATTTTGATTGGGGAAAACACATATTTGTAGTCTTATTTAACAATAAACTAAAGAGTTTAAACAAAACTCATATTTGACCTGGAACCCAACTTGAGGGGAAAACATACTTGAGAACTGGGGTGCTTTTAGGACTCAATAGGTGTAACTAACCTATTGATGAAATCCCACATAGCTAGAGTGAATTTGTTAGAACTTGTGCTTGAGCTTGGAGAACCCTGGAGAAGAACAAAATTGCTTCTTTTAGGCAAAGTGTAATAGTTTGAGTTTATGCAGTTTTAGGGTAATTTAATTCCTCAAAAATTAATATTGGAGTGCCCAAAATATGTGGGTTTAGGGTTAAGGATAGGAAAAATATGAAAAAGCCCTTCTTAAAATCATGCAGAAAATTTTGGTTCTAGTCATCATGACTCAAATCATGACTCATTGAGACTGGTCATAACTAATGGTCTGATTTGTGATCTAAGAATTTGAGGTCTTAGCCCTTTCTATTTTGATCACGACTCCCCTTCATAATAACTCATTAAATCTACTCATAAGTCGTTAAAAGTAGTCGTGGTTTGAGACTAAATTTTTTGATTCCTCACTGGTGTGGTAATGGGTCCATATGATGACTTATTATGTCTGATAATGAGTCGTGTACTGGACTCATTACCACTGCTATAAATTTTTGGGTTACTCACTGCCATGGTAACGAGTCTAGGTCATGACTCATTATGTCTGGTAATGAGTCATTACATGAACCATTACCACTAGCAGCTTATAGTGCCTTTGAACAAAATACCATAACTTTTTACCACTACATCGAATTAAGGCGAGACTTATGGAACTAGAAAGAAAATTTAATGATCTATAGTTTGATTGGTCTAGAGCTCCAAAACTTGGGGTATCAAAATATCTCCCCCTTGGGATCATTCATCCTGAAATAAAACTGACTAAGCTGAGAGGCTAGGGAAAAGCTGGGATCTTGCACTAAATACTTAAGAGCTGAATCATGAATTGATATCAGAAATTATGAAAGATGCATGAACTAAATTAAAACCATGAATGCATGCTATGACATGAAGATGGTTGGATGAATAAGATCAAAATGAAAGAATTAATCAATTAAGAAAACTATTACCTCAAACTGGGTTCGAAAAGAAGGTGGGGCTACTTGTTTATCATATTCGCCTCTACTTCACAAGTAGCTCCCCCAACTGACTGATTTCTCTAGAAAACCTTTACTAAAGGGACCTATTTATTCCTCAACCTATGAATTTGATTATCAAGGATCTCAACTGGGATTTCTTCGTAAGAGAGGTTATTTTCCATGCCAATCCTTTCTATGGTGATTACTGATGATGCGTCTCTAATGCATTTCCTCAACAAGGAGACATAAAACACTGGGTTCACTAATTCCCACTCTGGAAGCAGTTCTAACTCGTAGATACCTTCTAATACCTACCCAAAATATTATAGGGACCAATATAGTCGGGACTGAGCTTCCTTTTCTTGGGTGAAATATTCAAGTAAATAAAATTATGAACATTAAACTCAAGATCCTTTCACCTTATGCCTGTATAGGATTTCTGACGGTGTTAGGCTATTTTTAGCCTTTCTCTAATCAGCTAAACCTTATCCATTACTTTATGTACTAAATTTGTCCCTATTAATACAACTTCGCAAACCTCAAATTAACCAATAGGAGACCTACACCTCTTATAATAAAGTGCCTCAAATGGAGCTATCTGAATACTGGTGTGATATCTGTTATGGTAATACAAATCAATCAATGGAAAATAATCATCCCAACTACCCTTGAAATTGATAACACAGGCTCTCAATATATCATCTAAAGTCTTAATGGCATTCTCTGCCCGACCATCTATCTATGGGTGAAAGGCTATACTCAAATGAACTTGGGTATCAAGACCCTTCTGGAATGTTTTCCAAAATTGAGAAGCAAACTGGGTACCGATATTTGAAATAATGGATAAAGAAACTCCATGCAATATCACTGACTCCCTGATATAGAGTCTAGCATAATCTTCAGTTGTATCTGAAGTACTAATTAAAAAAAATGAGCTGACTTAGTCATTTGGTCCACAATAACCCAAATAGAATTATATTGATGATGAGTATAAGGAAACCATGAATTTGGATACTTCACCATGAATTCTGCAATATCCATAATATCTGATTTATGGTATGTTTATTGGTGATAAAAAGGGTTGCGTTGTTGTCATGAATTTGGACACTTCACTATGAATTCCAAAATATCCTTCTTTATACCATTCCACCAATAGCCTTACCACAAATTATCGTATATCTTGGTAGCTCGATGAATAGAATATCACAAACCATGAGACTCTGCTAACATTTGCTGCCTCAAATCATCAATATTTGGTACACATAACCTTCTCTGACAATGAAGCACACCATCTCCTCTTTGGGAGAAAACCTCAACCTTTTGGTTCTGAATTACCTCTTTTAACTTAAGTAATATCAAATCACTATCTTTCCTTTTTTCACTTCAGCAACCAAGGAAGATTCTGAACCATTTTGCACCCAATTACTACCTTTGGCCAAATCAATCAACAAAACTCCAAATCTAGCAAACTGATGAACTTAAGGAACTAATTCCTTATTATCATCCTCAAAGTGGGTAACACTTCCCATAGACAATCTACAAAGAGCATTGAGTTGAGATAAATTTATGCACCTGAGTGTTGTTATCTATGCTTGTTTAGCCTTATTTTGAGAAATTCTTGTGTGATTAATGAGTTGCTAATGATATAATTGAGAATCTAAGTGATAAAAAACTTTATTATAATGTATAAGGTGTGTTTAAAACAAGTTTGGAATCAATTTGGTCACTTAGAGTTTAGAAGAGGAAACTAGTGTTACTAGCTTGAGTTAAAACTAGTATTTTTAGCTTAAGTTTCTAGTTTATCGTCTTGGATTGTATGTGGGTTTGAGCTCTAATTTGTGGTGATTAATTCTATAGGATTCTTTTTGAGATTATCATAATGATATATTTATGATACACAAGCTGTAATTCAAGTAAAAACATCACCACAAGGATTGGGATGGATGGACAAATGCACATGACAAGACTTGACCAAAAAATGGATGTTTTGGAGTCATTGGCATGCCACGGATCTTAGCCACCATGTTTGGATACATGAAACACCCTTGGGGAATCCTAAATGACCAATTCCAGTCTGTCACCATGATATTGGTGTGCCACAGACCCTAGCCACCATGATAAGGTCTGTGGCACGTCGGTGTGTCGAAATCGGCAGTTTTGGTCCTACTATAAATAGAACCTTTAATCATTTTGTTACATACCTTGGAAGACCTTGAAACTTTGTAGGAGTCTGGAGAACATTTTAATTAGGGTTTTTATCTGATTAGTTTGATTTTTTTAAAGGATTTTAACAAGTATTCTTTCTTTGTTATTATGATTACGTCCATGAGCGGCAAAATACTTTTTTTCGGGGTTAAGGCTAAGAGCATGATTACTCTTGTTATGAATTGACTTTGTTCAGATTATTTATCATATTTGATTATTTATTTATCATTTTTATAACTATATTAAGGATTATCTACCTTTATAATACATCCATAGTCATCTTGTGAGCCTGGAAGTAGGAACAAGAGGATAATACGTGGGGATAAATAGAATAGGATTATAATATTCTACTAAAAGAAGCTATAATTTTTATTTTTTATAGGAATGTACCTAATTTGCCTATTTGGTTCACTTACGGTATGTATAAATTCATTTCACTTAATTTCCACATCTCTGCTCAACGATGTAGTTGGCGGGATAATCTAGATAGGTGATTGTAGGCTCGAAAGACCATAGTCATAATATCAACCATGTGAATAAAAAACCAAGATAAGTAACCTAACCAATGAAGTTCAATATCATAGTATGATTTTTTGAAGAGACATAACCCTGGGTTTTGCCCCAGTAATTGTCCAAGACCTTTAATTTATCGTATTGTTTAGTTTACGATTACTTATAACTTTCAAACTCTTGTGGCTACATTTGCACTATATTATCATATTAGTGAACTAGATTTGGATTTTTGTCAACACAAGTCTCTGATGGATCGATACTTGGCTTGTAAAAGGCCACTATATTACTTGGTGAGACCACGTACACTTACGTGTGCACAACATATTTTTGGCGCTATTTCTGGGGACTTCTAAATATGTAATTCTCTTATTTTTAGTTTAGGTATATTCAGATGTACATAGTTTAGTATTTTTTTCTTTTTATTTTCTTTTATTTTTTGTCACACTTTTTGATATGTCAGCCTGAGATAGATGGTTTGCGAGTGATGATGAATCTTGTTATTTTTGTGGAGGACCCAACAGAGAGGATTTTTGGCTAAATTTGTAAGGAAATGAGTGGTTGGGAAATTCACTAGATTAGGTAGATACTAGACAATCTATGAAGTAGATACAAGAATTTTATCTGTTCAACTATCATTTTTTCCTTGAGACTGATATTGAGAAGGTGAATAAGAGTAAGTGCATTGTGAATGGTGTAAATTTGGAAGTAGGATTGGTTGGTTCTAATTCAAAACATTTTTATACATTATGTTTAGATGATGACATGTTATTAGAGTTATCCAAAATAGTGAAAGAGTGTGAATATGAAGAACAAGAATCCTATATTCTTAATATTGCACCAGACAAGCAACACAAAACATACCTCACTTCAAGGTCGAGTGTTTTACCATCCACCATCCATTAATCAATTACATCATTTTAATACCACCAACCTATGATCAAATCAAAAAGATGGATGCGAGGTTGGGGGTGAATTCATATCCTTAAGGTGGAGGAAAAAGTTGACATGGGTTATACCGTGACACTAAATCAGGAACTACTTGGGATGCAACTTAAGTTGAGGTAGATTTTGTTTTCAGTATGTTAGTTTTTACTTCACCTAGTTTTTGTTTTTGTTGAGTCACAGGTTGAAGAAAAGTCTGAGTACCTGAAACTTGAGCTAAGGAGCATGGAAAACACTGAGTGTGGGGTTATCAAACCCTCGTTATGTATGTAGATTCTACTAGCTAGTCTTAAAGGCCTCAGGGAGTATTTCTATTTCTACTTTTGATCTTACTTTGAGGAAAAAGTAGATATTTTAATGTGGGTGGGTAAATTCCATTGTTTTGGGTGAAGTGATGTTGTTGGGTCTTGAGTATTATTTGTTTTTCTAGTTTTTGGATAAATTTGTAAAAAAATACAAAAATATTTTATCTTTTTAGCCTTTATTTTATTGGGTCAGTATAGTAGGTGCACACTTTACCCACCCTGTGGTTGTTCTTTTTGGTTTTTTTCCATGGGGCACACCTTGAACCCAATATCCTTTTTCTTTTTAGGAGTAATTTTTGTATTTTTGTTCTATGAATGAGTAAGATGTTCTTGTTGATTCTATGTTTTATTACATGATGCAAGTGGATCTTTTTTGTAAGAGCATGTTGATTATGTGAATTATTACTTTTGAGACTCCTAGGGTCTAGTTTATGACTCTTGTACTTGTTGGCTTAATGTTGAATTCATCCTATTATTTGACAGAGAGTGTATGATGATCCTACTTGAGTTTAACATGTGCCATGTGTGTGTAAGGTTGTTGTGTATTCCTTATTGCATGCGATGTCGAGAACTTGCCTAGTATATATGCAAAGAAAAATAAAGAGTGTGGGTTTAGGAGATGATATAGGCATTTATTTGATAGCCATGTTTCATACCTTTTTAACCTACCATTGTGCATAATCCTTGTTAGACCCATTGAGACTTTAGATTTTTTTTCTTTGGCAGCCTCATATGTAGCCTGTATCCTCTTCTTGATTGACCATAATTTGATCCAAAGATCTTAACCACTTTAGTGAAAATTTAATGAGTTAAGGAGTGTGAAAAAAATAGGAAGGAGAAAAATGAAATTGAAGCTCCAAAGTAATAGCAATTGGTATTGAAAATCGATATGTGTTGTGGTTAGAAGTTGAGTAATGAAAAGAATACAGATTATTCAAATTGAATAATGTGTGCATGGATAAGACTCCCACCCTATTTTTGGTGAATTAGCTTAATAAGATGGGTCGAAACAAAAGATTTGTGTAAAGGTAGATGAGATGGAAGTGTGGTTATTTGAGGTGGATTGAATGAAAAGTGTGACAAATTAAAGCACTTAGGGAATATAGTCACAATTTCTAGCCAGAATAGTTCCTACCCATCCCTTAGCTTACATCAATTTTAACCAAAATTCATATGTATTGAACTTAGATAATAACTGATGAGCTTTGAGAGTTTGCAAAACAATCCTCAAATGGCCTACATGATCACCCACACTATGAGAATTGATGAGAATATCATCTATAAGGACTATGATGAACATGTCCAAGAACTGCTTGAATACCCTATTCATCAAGTCCATAAAAGCTGCAGAAGCATTTGTTAGTCCAAAAAACATAACTACGAATTCAAAGTGAGCATACCAAGTTTTGAAGGCTTTCTTCGAGATGTCATATTCTAGAACTCTGATCTGATGGTAGTGGATTTAAGGTCTATCTTAGAAAAACAAATTGCACCCTGAGTTTGGTCAAACAATTCATCAATCTTGGGGATTGGATACTTATTCTTGATTGTGACTTTGTCCAAAAGACGGTAGTCGATGCACATTTTGAGAGAACAGTCTTTTGTGCACACGAACAGAACTAGAGCATCCCATAGAGAGACACTGGTCCTAATAGAACCCTTATCAAGGAGATCTTTCAATTCTTCTTTTAATTTCTTAAGATCAACTGGATCTATTTTGTAAGATAGAATTGAGATAGGATGGATATCTAGAAAGAGATCTATTCCGAAGTTAGTTTTCCTCTCGGGATCAACTCTAGGAAGATCTTTAGGAAATACTTCTACAAATTCATTCACTACTAGAACCTTCTTAAGACTCAAGACTTCAGTTGAGTACTTGACTTGAACAAGATGATATATGCACCCTTTGAAAATCATTATCCTTACCGTAAGGAAAGAGATAATCTAACCTATAAGTACTAAGGTACTACCCTTCCATTCTAGGGATGGATCATTAGGAAACTAAAACTGGACTCCTCTATTTCTATAGTCAACTAAAGCATAGCAAGAGTGGAGCCAATCCATGCCAGGAATAACATTGAAATCAGTCATTACTCACTTTATAAGATCAATTGTAGTGACTTTTTAAGATACTATGACTGGGCATTTTCTATATACCCATCTATCCATGATTGAGCCAGCGATTTGAGTTGAAACTAAGAAGGGCTCTACTAGAATTTTGGGACTAATGCCAAAATCTACTGCTATATAGGGAGTCACAAAGAAAAGTGTGGCTTCGAGATCTAATAATGCATACATATGAAGGTAAAATAATTATAATGTACTAGTAACCACATCAGGAGAAATATCTTGATCCTATTGAGTTTGAAAGTATAAAGTCAATTTTGACGTTATCCACTAGTTGCACTAAAACTGGCACCCTACTAAGTTGGGTGACCTGCTGTAACAGCTGAAGAGTTAGTCTGACTCCATTATTGATTGTTTTTACCTATTTTCTCAACCGTTAGACACACTCTTATCTAGTGGCCTAACTTTCCATACCTAAAATGAGGATTGCTACATACCATACACTCACCCTTGTGGTTCTTACCACATCTCCTACACACTAGGTTGGTGTGACCACTATTTATGCTATCCTAGGACTTAGAGACTGGTGCTCTATCATGAGTATCTTGTCAAAACTTAGGCATTGGAGAACTAGCAGATGATGGGGTTGGGGCTGAATATCTATATTGGAACTGGGAATGAATTTCCTCCATCTGACCCTGCTGAAAGAAATTGAAGCTATTTATCCTTGCCCTCTTAATTTCCATTTCTTTCTTCTTGAGATTCACTTCTTTAATCTACTAATCATGAACCATCAATCTTGAGAGGTAAATCTCTTAATCAATATATTTTTATTACACTCCTTAACCATATCCTTAGAAACACCAGATACAAACTTGCTCATTCGGGCCCTATAATCAGCAGATATATTCGAGCATACCACATCAATTGAATAAACTTGAGTGAATACTTCTTAACACTCATATTGCCTTACATCAAGTTGATAAACTCTTATACTTTGTCTTCCCTCAACTCAAGTGGGAATAACCTATCAAGAAAATTAGTAGCAAACTCATTCTACTATACAGGCCTTGCATCGGCACCTCTATCCTCCTTTCACTGCTTAACCCATGTGTGAGCCACTGCTTTTAATTAGTAAGCAACTAAATTAGCACTTTCACTTCAGTTGACACCCATGAACTCAGTCACCTTATGCACATTATCTAAAAATTTCTAGGGATCCTCCTCATGCTTGGATGCAAAGAGCATTGGGATTCATCTGAGTAAAGTCCCAGATTCTAGTTGCTATCATATTTGTTATTGGGTTAGCTGGGGTAACAACTTTCTAATTGTTCTAAGCAGCCATAGATTGTATTAATGTTGTGAAAGAAGTCCTAAATTTAACATGAGAAACATTCTTATTCAAAGAGTGTTCGGGGGTAGGTATGGTTCTTATTAGTCCCTATTCCTCCTTACGTTAGCCCTTTTGTGAGTCTTTTTCAGTAAACAGGTAGAGGATGTGTTAGGAAAAAAAGAAGTTTAATATATATTACACTCCATCACATGACTTGAATAATAAAAAGAGTGAGATTTTCCTAAAATATTTTTTAGCCTCTCGCCCATAAGTGTGGCGTACTTCACACCCATGAACAAGACTCTACTAAGCGTATCTTTAAAATAACATAGGAATAGTTACACCTTGTGCTCTAATACCAAATTTTTTAATGATCCAAGACTACCCCTTAGTCTCAACACAATCCTTAGAGTCATAAGTGACCCCTAGCTAACCCATGGCCTGGCAAACATAATGAATACTAAAAGGTATTAATTACATTTTGGGTGGAAGCTGAACTAAGATAAATAACAAATGAAATACTTAACATTAACCAAAGTTTAAAATAAGAGTGATTGAATAAAAACCATAATGAAAATCTAAACATCTTTCTGAAAGCCTCAACTCATAGTGAGTTGTTGGGATAAGCCCTCAACTAACTCCAACTTGTGGAAACTAAAATAAACTGACAAGAAAATAAAGAACTAATAACTTGTCCTTGGATAATGGAGACTTACCAATAGTTGTTGTTGAATGTGGCACGGGAGCGTGCTAACTATAGTTTGGGTACTGAGTGACTGAACCTATATTATAAGACAATATAGTTCAAAGAAATATTTGATTAGTACTTTAAAAGTATTGAGTTTGCAGGATGGAAAACCAACTGGCATAAACTGAACATGGATGCACATAAATATGATAATTTGAATGAAAGCCCGAGCATAATAATATGTACTAAATAATTTGTACATCTGAATGCAACGTCATGCAAGGTATGAAGCTGAAACATAAATTGAATTATAAATTAAGGACTATGGCATCTAACTACAACCGACATACCTCAATTTAAGCAAAACCCGAGTAAAACCTGTCACCTTAATTGGAAGGGAGTTAGTACCTTGCCAAGGGTACCAATACTAGCTGTCGTATATCCACTGAACTAATGTCTCGAAGGACAAGGGTATCAAGCCTAAACTGATGGGTGACCCCTTATAACTTATGATGGCACCATAGTTCTTGAACTTAGGTACTACTACTTATGTCCTCAAGCCTAACTGACGTGTGAGCCACTATTCCTGTGCTTACTCGATGCTAAATACTATTCCCTACTAAATTCCATTGAAGTATAAACTGATGCATGAACAGATAACTGATATGACCAAGTCATGGTATTTTGTAGATACAAATGCATGTATAAATTTGAAGTACTTAATAACATGTAAACTAATAGATATTACTAAATTACTAGGTATCGGGAGTTTATAACCCACCAACTCTACACATGATAACAGTAACAAATATTAAGAGAAAATTCATAATTTAAACTTGTAAACTCAACAACATGTCATGATAAGAGAATTCATGGTTTTGAATATAGAAGATTCTATTTCAATTGGGAAAACACATATTCTTGTATGTATAATGAGTTAATAAGGGTATTATTGTATAATTATTTGTGATATAAATTTTTTATAGTGTTTAAAGTTCAATTGAAACAAGTCAAGAGACAAAACAATTAGTTAAAGATCAAAAGGACAAAACTAGTATTCTTAGCTTAAGTTTCTAATCCATCATCTTGTATTGTATGTGGGTTTGATCTCTAATTTGTGGGGTTTAATTCTATAGGATGCTTGGTGAGTTTTTTATGATTATGTATGTATTATACACAAGCTTTAAATAAAGTGAAAATACCACCACAAGTCTTGGGATTCATGGACAAAAGCACAGGACAAGACTTGACCAAAAATGGATATTTTGGAGTCATTGGCGTGCCAAGGACCTTTGCCACTGCATTAGGGTCCGTTCCATGCCATTGCGGGAATCCTAAATGAAAATTTATAGTGTGTCACCGAGATATTTTCAATCCACTAACCCTAGGCACTGCGATGAGGTCATGCACGTTGTTGTTTCAAAATCGGCAACTTTGGTCCTACTTTAAATAGGCCCCCCTTAAACATTATGTTAAATACCTTGGATGACCTTGAAACTTTGAGGAAGAATGGAGAACACTTAAATTAGGATTTTTATTTAATTACCTTTGTGTTTTAGGTATTTTAACATATAATCTATCATTGTGATTACGTTTATGTCCATGAGAGATGTAACACCTATTTCTGGGTTAAGGCCAAGAACATGATTACTCCTGCCATGAATTTACTTTTTTTTGATTATTTATAATATTTGGTTGTTTATTTATCCTTTATATCACTATTTTAAGGATTATATACCCTTATATACACCCATAGTCATCTTGTGAGACCTAAAAAAGGAACAAGATGATAGTAAGTGGGCATAAATAGAATAGGATTGTAATCTTCAATAGAATAAAGTAATAATTTGCATTTAGGATAGGGATATACCTAAGTTCCATATTTGGTTCACTTATGGGATGAAATAATAATCCATTTAAATTAGTTTCCACATCTCCGCTCTATGATGTAGTTGTGGGGCTAAGCTAGATAAGTGATTAGAGGCTCGAAAGACCATAGTCATAATATCAACCGCGTGAATCAACAATCAAGATAAGTAACCTAACCAATAAAGTTCAATAGCATAGTATGATTGTTTCCAGAGACTTAACCCTGGGCTTTTCCCTATTAATTTCCCAAGACCATTAATTTACTGCATTGTTTAGTTTACAGTTATTTATAACTTTAAAATTCTTGTGGCTACATTTGCACTGAATTGATTATAATAGTGAACTAGAATTTGATAGTTATCAACACAAGTCTTTGAGGGATCAATACATGGCTTGTAAAAAGCCATTATATTACTTGTTGAGACCACATACACTTGTATGTACACTTGGGTGCAACAAACGTCGATCACCATATTGTCCTTGCTCGAGTGATACAAGACACTCATATCATAGTCCTTCAATAACTCCAGCCAACTTCTCTGATGAAGATTTAGATCCTTCTAACTAAATCATACTGAAACTCTTATGATCTATGTACATATCAATATTAACCCCATAAAGATAATGTCTCCAAATCTTTAAGGCAAACACAATTGTTGCCAACACATGATCATGAGTTGGGTAGTTTTTCTTATGAAGTTTAAGATGTTTAGAGGCATATGTTATAACCTTACCCACTACATTAATACACAACCAATACCAACTCTAGAAGCATCACGATATACCATAAAACCTTTTGAACCCTCTAGTAGAGTCAAAACTATAGTGGAGGTGAGTCGAGTCTTCAACTCTTAAAAACTTTTTTTGTAAGAATCCGTCCACTAAAATTTGACCTTCTTTTGAGTTAGTCTAGCCATGGGAGAGCAAATAGAAGAAAATCCTTCAAAGAACCATCTATAGTAACTGGATAAATCCAAGAAACTCCTGATATCTGATGGAGAGATTGGTCTAGGCCAGTTCCTTACTATTTCGGTATTTTGAGGATAAACTTGCATGCCTTCACCAAAAATAATGTGATCAAGGAAAGCTATAAATTTTAACCAAAATTTACATGTATTGAACTTTGATAATAACTTATGAGCTTTGAGAGTTTGCAAAACATTTCTCAAATGGTCTACTTGCTTACCCTCACTACAGGAATGGATGAGAATGTCATCTATAAGACTATGATGAACATGTCCAATTAATGATTGAACACCCTGTTCATCTAGTACATAAAAGCTGAAGGAGCATTTGCTAGTCTAAAAGACATAACTATGAATGCAAAGTGACTATACCGAGTTCTGAAGGCCATGTTCAGGATGTCACATTCTCAAATACTGAGCTGATGGTAGTTGAATCTGAGGACTATTATAGAAAAACAATTTGCACCCTAAGGTTGGTCAAATAATTCATCAATCATAGGGATGTAATACTTATTCTTGATTGTGAATTTGTACAACTGACGGTAGTCAATGCACATTTTGAGAGATTTATCTTTCTTGCAGACAAAGAGAACTAGACAAACCCATGGAGAGACATTGGGCCTAATAAAAACCATATCAAAGAGATTTTTAAACTTTTCTTTTAATTTCTTAAGCTCAACTGGAGCCATTCTGTAAGATGGAATTGAGATATGTTAGGTATTGATAAGTAGTGATTTTACCACTTATTTGAACTCATTTTTCATGCTTATTACCTTGTCTCAAATGAGTAAATGAGTCATAGTTATGATTTAATGCACTAATATCCACTCATTTTAGGTATAGGAGTTGAAGAGACCAAATATGTGGATTGGAGCATAAAATGATCAAAAGGGAGCAGAAAAAGTATAGCTGAAGACCTGCAATGAACTAGCCTAAGTTATCGCGGTCGTGGTCCATAAACCACGATCGCGTTCAGTCAAGATGGTCAATTAACTACAAAAATAGAAGTCAATCGTGATTGCATAGCCGCTGACGCAGCCAGACTTACGCGATTGAGGCTTGGCAAAAATGTTTATCCCAAGGGCAATACTATAATTGCATGTGCGGATCCCAATTATAACAAAAATACTCAAGCCCAAATTTGATGGATCATTCATATCATTACATTTCTTCTCCCCCAATATTTCTCTAGTTTAGATTAGGGTTTTGTAGACTCCATTTTTGGAGAAGAAAATATTGTATAAATTTTTGGGGAAGAATACATTGGAGATTCTCCAAGTGAAAGATTTGCTCACTTCCATTGTTGATATTGTGGAGCATCCAAGTTTGAAGTAACATTCACTTAGATCTACCACAAATTAATTCAATGAAGATTATGGGCATATCTATGCTTATTTATCTTATGTGTAGCTAAATCTCCCTCTTGGGGTTATGTGTGAATAGGGATTAAAGTATGTGTGGGTTGTTATTATTAGCATATATTTGGTAGTTCATGTTATGGGTTCTATTATTGATATGTTAATTTGTTTGGGATATGATGTGTGAAAGCTCCAAATACCCACATAGGTTTGATGGGTGAAAGCTCTAAGCTCTAGAAAACCCAAGGCTGTCTTTGAATGAAGGGTCTTAGGTGAAGATTAGGAATCTATATCATCCTGGAAAGAGGGATGTAGATACCAAAGCAATGATAGACAATTATGTGTGCAGTTTGTTAAATTCTCACTATCTTAGAAATAAGGGTGAAAGTGAGGTTGACTACGCCATGGGTGTCATCTTAGAAATAGGGATACCTTGATTGAGGTTGTGGTTTCTAATTGTTGAACACACCCATTAGGTATTTGAAAGGATCAATGGGTGAAATTTTGGTGTTATTTTTGAAAGACTAGCATCAAAATTTATAAACAAACCTACCCATATTTGACTTACTAAATCGATGTTGATGACTAATTCCCATATGTCTCTCCATTAGTAATGCATAATACCAAGATCCGTGCATAATTGTTAGAACTCTAATTATTTGTAGCCCCGAATGTATACAAGAAAATCCCAAAAATAAACGTCTCCCCCATTTTATCTTTTTGTACCATTTGTTTGAATTCAACTTGTAACTATTATTTCCAATTAATTTGATCTGCATTCACATTATTCCTCATGGGTTAGACCCCGACTCCAAATTTGGGTAATTATATTGATGATGGCCACCATACACTCAATTTGATGTGTAAGTTGAGCGTTATAAAAAATGGCGTTGTTGTCGGGGAATAATTTGGCGTATTAAGTTAGTTTGCAATCTTAGTTACTTACTTGCATTCAAGCTTGTAAATAATTATTTATGATTTTTCTTCGTAGGTAGATTTTATTTTACTGTTACTTTTCATGATGGCATCTTCTAACAAAAACAAGTTTAGTAATTGGAAGTCATATCACGACCCCCCATGTTCGTATTGTTATGGACCACACTTTAAGAGAGATTGTAAGTATGCACCTCGGTGAGAGATTTTACAATTTCAATCTGAGCGGGAGTATGGTTGCCCCATGTGTGGCCATCTATAAGGAAATTGGGATGAGTGTCTAAACACCCACTCTCCCTATTATACTAATTGAATTACTAGTTCTTCCTATGATTTTCTTAGGTCATATGATCAGAAATCGGAAGAAGAATGCACCGAGTCTAGTAGCTGTGACACAAGGTTACTAGCCATCTTAGATCGGGTAGATGCAACGGGTGAGAATGTGAAATACATATATAAAGAATGGATAGGTGCCAAGGAAAAGCTATTGGGCAAAGAAGAAAAGCTTGAAACTATCACTACCTTTCCTAATACTCAAGAGGAGTGTTATCAAGAAGAGAAACCAAGATATGATGATGATCTTGGTAGCAAAGATTCCTCAATGACTTCCATATCATCCAACTCATATGAGGGAGAATAATTCATAATAAAGGAAATGGTGCTAGAGACCAAAGAAGAATCCAAGCTAATCTCTTATGATGACTCTAGCTCATTTTGGGGTGGCTATGCTATGTTGGATATAATTCCTAAATTAAGGGAGGGACCCCATTCTAGCCACTTTTCAACATTATGCTTGTTGGATTGGACAAAAGTTTATCTACTCGAGTTAATGATGAATTATGGAGAGAGGGAACTCCAACATTATATTTTGGAATTTGACATTCCCATAGAGCATATGGATCCTCACACATCAGTGGCCGAGCAATTCAACTTCCGAAGTACAAGGAACGACAAATTGATGAGCATTCTTTTACC
This sequence comes from Capsicum annuum, assembly GCF_002878395.1. Taxonomy (NCBI): domain Eukaryota; kingdom Viridiplantae; phylum Streptophyta; class Magnoliopsida; order Solanales; family Solanaceae; genus Capsicum; species Capsicum annuum. The sequence continues at coordinate 72,013,833 of NC_061118.1, read as the reverse complement.
CATGGAACCTATCCAAAAATTTGATGTGAAGTTGCGTAAATGGTTTAAATCTTTAAAATGGTGAGATTGAAGCTTGCCTGCCATTCCACCACCTCTTCTAAGTTTTATTTTGAAAGATTTGAATTTTCTATCCCTCTGCCGCTCATAGTATATTGAGTGAAAACTGGGATGGAAATTCAAATTTTCTAAGTGGAGAAATAAAGGGAAGGAGTGAAACCGTCGTGCAGTGACATTAAACTAAGCACTAGATGGGAGACAACCCATTACACTACGAAAAGTGGCCCGTATCCTTTTATTTACATATGCTAGGGTAGATTTTGATTTTTTTTTGTCGTTTGTGAGTATGCATAGTCCATAAAGTATTGTCACTTAGGGCATTTTGGTTGAATTTGGAAAAAAAGGATGTCAGAATTTGGCAAATGAACTAAGCAGGGCATACAAGGACCTCAGGTGCTTGGTCTCAATTACCGTGACCGCAGTCCATGCCCCCTCAATTGCAGATACCATGTAACTGCAATTATGGTTAATTCATATTAAAAATACCATCCAACTATCATGCACCCATGCACTTTACTTTCAAATTTTCTCTCTTAAATTTGTGGCCTCTCAGGAGTATCCAAGGTTCCAATTCAAAACTTTTGCATCAGTTGCATGGTATTTAGTCTTAAAATCCCTTATATTCACTATTATTGTAGGCTTAGGACGTGTTGCTAGACATGAGCTTGAAATTGTGTTATAATGCCAAAACTATACTTGCTTATAATTATAATTTTGGTTAGCAGATATAGGGTGACTACACGTTATTTGGGGAAGTGTTGAGTACCCATATTCCAAACTATCTAGTTATATTTGATGTGTACAACAGGTGTCCATTCATTTCCCAAGCGAGTTCAACATTAATACTTTCAAGTTTGGGACTACAATCTTGCCAGCTAGGCTTATTTTTATCTGATCATGATGTTATGCTCCTAATGGAAGACAAAGTTAGTGTTAAGTTCCTGTCTTTTAAGCAATGCAGGAACTATTGGTTGTGGTCTCAGGTATTGCTACTGCGGTCCTGATGACCGCAACCGCAGTAGCGCTATCGCGATAAATGCTTTGTGATCACCATACCTAAGGACAACATCTTAGAGAAACCCAACTTTTTGCTCATCTATTTTTCACCCTGAATCTCTTAATATAGTGCCACATAAAATTTTCTTGTTAATCTAGCATACATTTTGGTTTTTAAAATATTAAAAATTGTCTAAAGTGTTTTACATATAGGTACTCAGCTACAAAATAGAAGACTTAGACGAATCCAGAGCCTTTTTTTCTGGAAAGCCACTATCAGCATTACAAGAACTTCCCAAGGTTTAAGCTACACCTAGAAAGGAGTATTTCTATGTACAAAGCCCTAGTGAAGATCCCAAAACTCTTTGATAGAATTTATGCTATCAGGGAACATGCTCCAGGACTATCCTGGGGACCAAGAGAATCATCTACTACTCGCCATTAATATGAGGCTTAGTCCGACTATGAAATATATTCAGAGGAGCTGAAAAATCAAGGTGCTAGGGTCGCTAGATTTTAAAGGTCATATTCAACCTTCGCAATATCAGACAGGAGCCTTCGGGAGTCACAGGAAAAGTTGTTGAAGAGGGAAAAAAAGAGAAAACATTCTTCACCAAGATATGGAGAGGGATAAAGGGAATCTTCAATGTGCTTAAGCCTACTAAACAACTACCTTTGTTGAGGAACAATAGTAATTATGGAGCTGATACTGAGGGGTCTGGTGCTAATGACAGTGAAGATGATGCAGGGTATACTAGAGTTGATGAAGCTGATTCAGGGAGCATCTTTTACTCTTACCTTGCTAACTAGGTAGTTGGGGGTGCTTTTCCCTATATTTGTACTTCTTATATGTCCTTGGGTAGTGTTTTGGATGACACCCTGGACATTATTTTTATTGTGTTTTGAGATGCTATATTTTTGGGTACTTGGATAGTGCCCAAGTTTTATATATTATCATGTTTTTCTTTTATTTCTAATTTTAGTTTTCTATACGTACTTTAAATTTTGTTATAGATCTTAGTGATATTGGGACAAGTATACAGGGGAATTCTGAGTACCCGTAGCATAAATGTCAGAAAACACAAGGGAAGTCTGAGTACCTGTAGCATTTTGTTTTGCAAATTGAGATCACTTTATACACCATTGGCAAAGTCTGAGTAGCCATATGGTTAATTTTCCCATTTTGTGCCAAGATGTGAGACTAAGGCTTTGGTTGTAGCAGTAGCCATATGTTAGTAATTTAAGCATGGTGCTATGGCAAATTAAGAAACCCCCTCTGTCTAATATTTTTGAAAAATCAAGGCGTGGACATGAGCAATGTTGTAACAAATCCTTTTCTCTTTTTATGGTTCCACAAATTTTTGACTATGAATAAGTGATAAATACTCCATGACTATTTCCATCGGGAGGGACATTTGAGCTCCCTTAAGAAATTTCGCATGCCATGTGTGGTGAGACTATTGCATTCATCTCTTGTATACTTGTGTTATCTAGAACCTGCCCTATTAGTCTTTTAAAACTAATTTTGATTTTATTTGGTTGGAGAATGATCTTAGGACCTCTTTGTGAGTTTGGAACCCACTTTAGAATAGAAAGCCTACCCATGTATAAATGTAATCCCTAGTACCCACTTTGAGCCTTTAAATATTTTTTGGCAAACACGTTACAAGCCGTGAACCCTTCTTTTATCCCTCTTCTGAATCATACCCTCCTTGAACTGGAAATGTAAGGTGAGGATAAAAGGCTAAGTTGGGGATGGTAAATATTGATGGAAGTGAGTTTGGAGCCACGAAATTGTAAGTGAATTTCCTAGTGTGGCTACGCTTTAAAAGCAAAAGAATGAAATAAGAAGAAGTCCAACAAAGGAAGGTTTTTCATAAAAATTGCAAGAAAATGAAATGAAAGAACAGTGGTGACTAAATAAAGTGCAAAGTAGGCAAAATAAAGAAAGAAAACAAAGTAGAGTGGCCCTTAGTCGAAAGGAAGAGTGTTGTAAAGTACGATGTAGATGTTCAAGGTAGGGTGTAACCTAGTTCCCTAAATGATATCCTACCCTAACCCAGACCTACTTTACAATCTTAGAAAGTCCTTTGAGATCCCCAACCATTTACTTTATTTGTAGTGGTGATTGAAAATAGGGGCAAGCCTATGGCATGACACTTGTTACATTGAGATTTCTTTTGTAAGGGGAGAATTTTGATCTTAAAATTCCTTGTTACTTTTTGGGTAGTTTGGTGTTTGAAACTTTTCTTTCTTGTGAGATGGGCATGCAAACAAGTTGAGGTGAGTGATTTTTTTCACCTCCCAAATAATGAGGCAAGTGGACTATGGGTCAATTTTAGTCAAAAGGTGAGCCGCTTCTAGAGTATTGGTTTTTGTCATTTGATTGCTCCTTAAAGTTTGATGCAGCCTGAATTATTACATTATATAATGAAGGGTGTTTACAAATTAGCCTAGCACATGTGCGATGAGCTACTTATGGTTGTGACTCAAGATGAAGTCGTCATGGCGCTTAACACATAAAATTTAGGCATAAATAATTATGGCTAATGGAAAAGAGGTAGTGTTGCTTGAGGACAAGCAAGGTGTTAAGTGTTGGGTGTTGATGAGTAGTGATTTTACCAGTTATGCACACTCATTTTTTGTGCATATTACCTTTTCTCAAATGAGTAAATGAGTCATAAATGTGATTTAATGCTCTAGTATCCACTCGTTGCAGGTATAGGAGTTGAAGAGACCAAAAGATGTGGATTGGAGCATCAAATGATCAAAAGAGAGCAGAAAAAGTGCATCTGAAGACCTGTAGTGAACAAGCCTCAGTTACCACGGTTGGGTCTTTAGGCGGCAGTCGCGGTCATTCAAGATAGTCAATCAACCACGATCGTAGAATTTAATCGTGATCACGTAGCCATTGTCATAGCCAGACATACGCGATCGCAGCTTGGTGGAAATATTCTGCACAAGGGCAAAACTATAATTACATGTATTCATCCCAATTGGAATAAAAAGACTTAAGCCCTAGTTTGAAGGATCATTCATATCATCACATTCCTTCTCCCCCAATATTTCTCTAGTTTAGCTTAGGGTTTTGTAGGCTCAATTTTTGGAGAAGAAAATATTGTATAAATTTTTGGTGAAGAATATATTGGAGACTCTACAAGTGGAAGATTTGCTCACCTCCATTGTTGATATTGTGGAGGATCTAAGTTTGAAATAACGTTCTCTTAGATCTACCACAAATTAATTCAATGGAGATTATGGGTATATTTATTCTTATTTATCTGATGTGTAGCTAAATTTCGCTCTTGGGGTTATGTGTGAATAGGTATTAAAGTGTGTATGGGTTCTTATTATTATCATCTATTTGGTAGTTCATGTTTATGGGTTTTATTATTTCTATATTAATTTGGTTGGTATTGGATGGGTGAAAGCTCCAAATACCAACATGGGTTTGATGGGTGAAAGATCCAAGCTCTAGAAAACCCAAGGCTATCTTCGAAAGAATGGTCTTGATAAGAATAGGAATCCATATCATCCTTGAAAGAGGGATGTGAAGACCAAAGCAATGATAGATAATTATGTGTGTAGTTTGCTAAATTATCACTATCTTAGAAATAAAGCTGAAAGTGAGGTTGACTACACCTTGGGTGTAATCCTAGAAATAGGGATGTCTTGATTGAGGTTGTGGTTGCTAATTGTTGAACACACCCGTTAGGTATTCGAAAGGATCAATGGGTGAAAGTTTGGTGTTTTGTTGAAAGACTAGCATCAAATCTATAACCAAACCTACCCATATTGACTTACTAAATTGATGTTGATGACTAACTCCCACATGTCACTCCCTTAGTAATGCCTAATCCCAGGATTCGTGCATAATTGTTACAACTCTAATTATTCGTAGCCCCGAATTTATACAAGAAAATCCCAAAAAGAAACATTAGTGTAGCACCTCCCCATTTTATCTTTTTGTACCATTTATTTGAATTCAACTTGTAACTATCATTTCAAATTAAATTGATCACTACTCATATTGTTCCTCGTGGATTCAACCCCGACTCCAAAGTTGGGTAAATATATTGATGACGACCACCTTGAACTCAAATTGATGTGTAATTTGAGTGTTATCAAGTATCTAGAAAGATATCTATTCCGATGTCAATTTCCCTCTTGGTAGGAACTCTAGGAAGATCTTTAGGAAATACTTTTGAAAATTTATTCACTACTAGAATTGACTTGAGACTTTGGACTTAAATTGAGTCCTTGAATTCAGCAAGAAGATAGATGCACCCTTTGGAACTTATTATCCTTACATTAAAGAAAGAAATAAACTGACCTACGGGCACTGAGGTACTGTTCTTCCATTCTAGGTATGTCTTATTAGGATAATAAACTGATGCATAGAAAGAGTGTAGCCAATCCATGCCATGAATAATACCTAAATCAGTCATATTTAACTCTATAGGCTCAATTGAAGTGACTTTTTGAGATACTGTGGCTGGGTAATTTTTGTATAACCATCTGGCTACCGATTAGAATAGAAACTGAGAAGGACTCTACTTGGATTTTGAGACTAATGCAAAAATCTACTAGTATATAGGAAGTCACAAAGAAAAGCGTGGCTTCGGGATCTAATAATGCATACATATGAAGGTGAAATAATTGTAACGTGCTAGTAACCATATCAGTAGAACCCTCTTGATCCTGTTAAGTTTGAAGGGCATAAATTCAAATTTGACGTTATCCACTGGTTGCACTAGATGTAGCACCCTACTGTGTCAAGCGACTTGCTGAAATGGCTAAAGAGTTAGTCTAACTCTATTGCCGATTGATTTTGCCTCTTTGCACAACCTTTGGACACTCTCTTATCTGCTAGCCTAACTTGATGTACCCAAAACTAGCATTGCTAGCTACCATGGATTCACCTTGGTGGTTTTTATCACATCTACTACAAACTAGGTTGTTACAACCACTATTCACGCTATCCTGAGACTTAGAGACTGGTGCTCTATCATGAGTATATTGTTAGAACTTAGGCACTGAAGAACTAGCAGATGATGGGGTTGGGGATGAAGATCTCTAGAAAAATTAGGAATGAATTTCCTCCATCTAACCTCTGCTTAAAGAAATTTAAGCTACCTATCCTTGCCCTCTTATTTTCCCTTTCCTTCTCCTTGAGATTCTCTTTCTCAATTTACTGAGCATGAAAAATTAATCTAAAGAGGTCCATCTCCTTAATCAACATAGCTATTCTACACTCCTTAACTACATCCTTAGAAACACCAGATAAAAACTTGCTCATTCGGGCCCTACAATCAGCCACTATATTTGGACATACCTCGTAAACTAAGTAAACTTGAGTGAATACTCCTTAACAATCATGTTTCCCTACTTCAAGTTGATGAACTCTTGCACTCTGTCTTCCCTTAACTCAAGTGAGAAGAACCTATCTAGAAAAGTAGTAGCAAACTCATCCCACTCAACAGGCCCTATATCATCACCTCTATCCTCCTTCCACTACTTAACCCTGGTATGAGCCATCCCTTATAATTGATAAGCAGCTAATTTAATACTTTCACTTGAGGTGCCACCCATGATCTCAGTCACCTTCTGCACATTATCCAAAAATTCATAGGAATCCTCCTCAGGCTTGGATACAAAGAACACTGGGGATTAATCCGAGTAAAGTCTCAAATTCAAATTTTTTCCGTATTCCCTATTGGATTTGCGGGGGAAACAACTTGCTTATTATTCTGAGCAGCCATATATTGGGCTAATGATGTAAAAGCAGCCCTAAATTCAATATGAGAGAATTGCTCATTTAGAGAGTCTTTGGGGATATGTTGTGGTGCTTGTTGGTCCTCATTCCATCTTACATTAGCCCTTTTGGCAATCATTTTCTGTAAATGGGTAAAGGATGAGTTAGAAGAAGAAGAAATGTAATAGATCTTACACTTCATTGAATGACATGAATAATGAAAAAAGTGAGATTTTCCTAAAATATTTTGTAGCCTCTCGCCCATAAGTATGGTGCCCTTCACACCCATGAACAAGACTCTACTCAATATAGATTTAAGACAACCTAGGACACTTTAAACCTTGTTCTATAATACCTAGTTTTTTCATGATTCGAGACTACCCCTTACTCGTAACACAGTGCTTAGAGTCACAAGTGACCCCAAGCTAATCCATGGCTTGGAAAACAATACGAATACTAAAAGGTATTAATTATATTTTTTGTTGAAGCTGAAGTGAAATACATAACTAATGACATGGTCATAATGAAATACTTAACATAACCCAAAGTTGGAAGTAAAAGTGACAAACTAAAAACCATACTAAAAATCTAAACATCTATCTGAAAGCCTCTACTCATAGTGAGTTGTTAGGATAAGCCCCTAACTAACTCCAACTTGCTAAAACTAAATTAAATTGACAAAAAAATAAAGAACAAATACTAGCCCTTAAATGATGGGGACTTACCAAAATTTATTGTTGAATGTGGCATGGGAGCGTGCTAAGTGTGGTTTGGGTACTAAGCGTCTGATCCTATACAATGGGATAATATAGTGCAAAGAAGTATGCGAGTAGTACTTTAAAAGTATCGAGTATGCGGGATGGAAAACTAATTGGCATAAACTAAACAAGGATGCACAAAAACATGATAATCTGAATACAAGACCGAACATAATAACATGTACTGAATAAGTTGTATATCTAAACACAAGGTCATGTAAGTCCTCACAATGAAACATAAAATAAATTATTAATTAATGACTATAGGAGCTAACTACAATTGGTATACACCAATTAAGAAAAAACCAAGTTTGACCTGTAACCCTAATTAAAAGGGTGTCAGTTTATTGCCAAGGGTACCAACACTAGCTGGTATATATCCACTAAAATGATGTCCTAAAGAACTAAGGTATCAATCCTAAGATGATGGGTGACCCCTTATAAGCTATGATGGTGCATAGTTTTAGAACTTAGGGACTGCTACTAATGGTCTCAAGCTTATCTGATATGTGAGCCACCATCTCTATGCTTACCTGACGCTAAATACCACTCCCTATTGATTGCCACTAAAGTATAAAATAATGCACGAACAGATAATTGATATGCCCAAGTCATGGTATTTTGTACATAACAATGCATGTCTAAATCTGAAGTACTTAATAACATCTAAACTGATAGATATAGCTGAATTCCTAGGTATCGGATGTTCATAACCCACCTGATCTACACATGATGGTAGTAACTAATATTAAGAGAAAATTCACAATTTAAATGAGTAAACTTAACAACATGTCATAATAAAGGGATTCATGGTTTTGAATGGGGAAGATGCTATTTTGATTTGGAAAAACACATATTCTTAGTTTTATTTCACAATAAACTAAAGAGTTCAAAGAAAACTCATATTTGAATTGGAACCCAACTTGAGGGGAAAATATACTTGAGAATTGGGGTGATTTTAGGACTTATTGAGTTGAAATAACCCATTGATAAAATCCCACATACCTGGAGTGAATTCATAGGGGAATTGCTTAGAATATATGCTTGAACTTGAAGAACCCTAGTATGCTTTGTAGAATAAGAAAATTGTTTTTTTAGCTAAGCATAATAATTTTGGAGTTTATGAAGCATTAGGGTAATTTAATATCTCAATAAATGATATTGGAGTGCCCAAACAATGTAGGTTTAGGGTTAGAAGGATGGAAAAAATACCAAAAAGTCCATAAAATTATATAGAAATTTTTGGTTCCAGTCCACACTGCTCACATCATGACTTGATATGACTGGTCATGAGTCAAAGTTTAAGTTTGAACTGAGATTTTGAGGTTTGGTCCCTTTTTGATATGATTATTACCCCCTCTCCTAATAACTCATTAGTATTTTCATAAGTTGTTAGGAATAGACATGGTCTAAGACTTAATTTTTGGATTCCTTACTAGTGAGGCAATGGGTCTACACAATGATTTATTATGTTTGATAATGAGTCATGTGCTGGACATGTTACCAATGAGATAAATTCTTGGGTTATTCACTACTATGGTAATAAGTCTAGGTTATGACTTGTTATATCGGGTAATGAATCGTTGCCTGATCTGTTACCATTGGTAGCTTGATAGTGCCTTTGAACAAAATGCCATAACTTTTTGCCATGACATCAGATTAGGGCAAGACTTTTGCCTTTGGAAAGAAAATTTAATGGCCTATCCTTTGATAGGTCTGTACCTTGATAACTTAGAGTATTAATGTTTTCTTTTATGGATCTCTTTAATCATGGATAATGCATTTAATTTTTATTTTACCATTTTTTAAAAAGACTTATTTCAGGGTCCATTTTGACATCGACTAAGAAATAGAGAATATGGGTATCATTGGCTTTGTTCCAGTGAGTAAATTATAATTTTGTATGTTTTAGTTGGTTTCAGGGCGGTTCAAGAGGGAAAGTCTTCATGATTGAAGGCTTAAGACCAAGATTTCTTCATTTAAGGTAAGTTATGGCTTAAATTTCTTCAAACTCGACTGGGTATCTAATATGTTATATAAAAGTATGCTAGGAGTATGGGGATAGATCACAAAATAGTGGTATTAATGTTGTGTGCCCATAAGGGGTCTTATGTTGTTGTTATTGATAGTTTGAGAGAATAATTGCTATGTGTGGCTTGTATTGGGGAATTATATGATATTATTTGCTTTGTGCATTCATTTGGTAGTTTCTTCCAGGTAGAAATGCCTTGGGGTCTATGTGGTATTAATGGTGTATTACTTACATATTTCACTCTAATGGTACATAACTTATATTGGATCATGGATGATTGACCTATTGAGTGAATTTTGGATCATGTGTATATTGGTTGGATTTTGGATTCTCATTCTGATTTTGGTTTTGACCATTATATCTTTATGTCAAATATATATATATTCATGGGACATTAGTACTTCTATGGAAATATTGGTTTTTCTCACAAAAATATGACACCTTAAAAATCCCCTGTCATAGTTCATAAATAATAGAAGAGTTATAGATATTGTATTGGTATTTGTTTTGAGATTGTATATGGGTTGCAGACCCCCATGGGTCCTACCTCGGGAGCAGTGCTCGATAGGTGTATTTAAAGGTTATGAGATAACCTTGAACAAACCAATTATCTGGATAATCTTCATTACTTTTCATGCATTATGCACCTTCAGTATTGTTGCTTTTTTGTTTGATTTTACGTATATTTATTTTGTATTTTTTTTATGTTTGGGATTATGTGATATTTGTTTAGAATTGTTAGTGAAGACAGTGTGAGCTATCATTTAGGACATTTTTTAATTGCAGGTGACATGCTCATGGTATGTATTTATGTACCTTATTTTCTACTTTGCTTAATCGTTCGATGATACGTACCGAGTACAAATGGATTGTACTCATCTCTACTATGCCCTTTTAATATAGATCCAAGTACAAGTATACTGTATGACAGCTGTGTTCAGGCGGAGGTTTGATTTTTTTAAGTTAATGGTCGTTCTATGCTTCTAAAGCCGACCTCCTACCCCATTCTATCTAGTTTATGTCATGTTTTGTATTTAGAGATAGACTCATGTTCCTTTTTAGATTATCAGTTGTATTTTTAGACTTTGCTTTGTATGTAGATTGTTCTTACACTATGACACAAGGTTTTAGGATGGTTTATGTATTGTTTCATATTCATACATTTGTTATTATTATGTACATATGGTTCAACTTTTCTCTAGAAGTATTTCCTTGGGATTTTGGTGTTGTTTTTCTCATTTTATATCTGTTTGGGATATTGGCTAACTTGTAAAGGTCTAGCCGTAATAAGTGACATCATGACTCTTCATTTTTTGATTGTGATAAATTTATATCAGATCAGCCAAGTTGATTGGCCTCATAGATGAAAGAATATGATGTTTGCTAGAGTCTTGCAGATTGGTACATAGGCATTCATATCTATCTTTGAGAGGATATAAGATATCTTTAGGAAACTTTCTTGTTTTGTTCCTTATCGTGCCAATCTTTCCTACATTGTGTTCTAAATTGTGTTTTAGTCCTTTCTATGCAAATGGTGAGAACTAGAACCTATGAGGCTAGGGATGCAGATCTATCATCTAAGGAGAGAGCCCAGTCTAGGGGAAAGTTGCGAGTTATGGATGGGCCTGCTGTAATAGAGGGGCACAAGGATCCTCCCCTTTTAGAGGTAGTACTAAGGGGATCCCCTCAAGCCTCAAGTTGAGTATATTAGAGATATGAGACCTACTCAGGTTCCACAGAGTTCTTCTACCCTAATCTTGGAGGGGTTATTGATTTATTTGTTGATTTATTTGGAGGGTGTTCTTTTTAGTTCACCGAGTGTTCCTCCAGCTCCAAGTATTGTACCTTTATATATGATAGACTTTACCTATGGAGTTCCTTCAGCTTCAAGTGTGGACCCCTTAATTGTACTGACATATACATTTGGTACTCTGTAGACTTTGAGTGTAGTCCTCCGCCTACCATGTATCAAAGTATGCATTTCGAGATCAAGAGTTCAACCTTCATCTATGTTACCCCATATATGGCATCTCAGCCAGGTAGATTAACTATGTCTTGTATTGTTATGAGTCTGTTATGTCTTCTTAGTATCAAAAGAGGTTTGAGAGATTCACTCGCTTGGGTCCACCCATGTTTAGTGGCACATTAGGTGAGGATTCCTATGAGTTATTTATTTATTATTGGTAGAAGTTACATTAACTTAGACCACTTAAGTTGCATGGGGTTGCCTACACTACCTACCAGTTGAGAGATATAGCCTGGGATTGATAGAGGTCACTTGTTAGTTACAGACCTCTGGGTTATCCAGAGATAACCTGGGATTAGTTTGTTGAGGCCTTTCTGTATAGTCTTATGTCATTTAGTTAGAGGGATAAGATGAGAGACAAGTTTGATCACTCAGTGTATGGCACCATGATTGTTGCGAACTACATGGTATATTTCCATGCATTGTCTAGATATTTTTTGTCAGCATTGTCATCGAGTATGAGAATATCCAAAAGTTCATGAAGGGATTAGATGCTTCACTTTATTTGGCTACTACCCAAATGGTAGCATTAGGGTCATTATTTTCGAGTATAGTGGATCACGTGAAAATGATAGAGTCTATTCTTTGAGCTTCCCAGGGAGGCAATAAGAGGGTGCACCATCAGGCGAGTTCATTGGTCGCTCTTCTCAAAGTAGTGATTTTAAAGGTTTTCGTGATTATCATGGTAGATCAATATAGGAAGCCTTACAGGGTTTAGATAGTAGGTGTTTTGGTTCAGCAATTTGGGGTGGTCAGGTACGTACCTCCTCCCACTGAGTCGAGTAGTAGAGTTTTCTATATGTGTGATGAGTTTGGCAATCTGTCCAAGGACTAGCCCCACTAAATTTTCAGTCCTGCTCCTATATCAGTAGTAAGAGGTGGACCTAAAAGAGGTAGAAGTACACAAAGTAGATATAGTGGTTCCTGCAGTGGTAGTTACGGGGATACTCAGCCAGGTAATGGATATGGACAATGCTATGCTATACCCGCCAGACCAGAGATAGAGATTTTTGATGTTGTTATCACTGTTATCTTCCCCGTTTGCTTCAAATAAACATTTATATTATTTAATTTGGGGATGATTTTCTCCTATGTGTCTACATATTTTGTTTTGGGTTTTGATTCTACTAGTGAACCTCTTATTGTGCCTATCCATATATCTACCCATGTAGGAGACTCCTTAGCGGTGGATTAGGTGTACCAATCTATTATTGTGACCTTTAAGGGGCGCTAGACTTGGGTAGATCTGATCATCCTAAATATGGTATGTTTTGATGTCATCTTAGGTATGGATTGGTTAGCTCCTTATCATGTTATTCTAGATCGTTATGTGAAGATGATGGATTTAGCTCCCCTGGGTGTGCTGTGATAGCTTGGAAAAGTGTGTCTCATTCATGTTCCAAGAGAGTTATATCCTTTCTGCATGCTCATTTTTTAGTTGAGATGGGATTTTTGTCATATTTGGCCCATATGTATTATACTAGTCTTATGACCACCTCCTTTGGATTTTGTTCGTATTGTACTCGAGTTCATTGATGTTTTTCCCATAAATTTATCTTGTATGACTCCAGACTATGACATTGACTTTGCTATTGATGTTGACCCAGACACCAAGCCCATATCCATTTCTCCTTACAGGATGGCCCCAACAAAGTTGAAGAAATTGAAAGATTAATTGTAGAAATTATTGGATAAAGGATTTATTCAACATAGTGTATCACCTTAGGAAGTGGCTATCTTGTTTATGAAGAAAAAAAGATTGGTCTATGCATAAATATATTTATTATCGGTAGTTCATCAAGGTGATAGTTAAGAATAAGTATCCTCTTCCTTGTATTGATGATTTATTCGATCAATGTTAGGGTGTTTTGGTGTTTTCAAATATTAATTTGAGGTTTGGTTCTAACCAGTGCAGGATCAGAGATCAAATATTATGAAGACGACTTTTTAGACTTGACATGATTATTATGAGTTCATGGCCATGACCTTTAGGTTTACTAATGCCCCAGCCGCTTTCATTGAGTTAATAAACAAAGTGTTTCAATCATATGTTTGGTCTTTTGTCATTGTATTTATCGATAATATCTAAGTTTACTCCAAGAGTGACTACTATTAGGAGTATTTACAGATTGTATTTCAGAGATTGAGGTATGAAAAGATGTATGTTAAGTTCTCCAAGTGTGAGTTTTGGTTGGAGTTTGCTTAATTCTTATGTTATGTAGTGACCAAGGATGGTATTCTGATCGATCTGGCCAAGATTGCAATGGTTCATTATCAGGCTAGGCCTATTTCACCTATTGATTTTTTTTGGTATAGTAGTCTAGTACCGATGCTTTATTGAGGGCTTTTCACCTATTGCGGCTCCATTGACCAAGTTGACTCAGAAAAAAATTTCCTTTCAGTTGTCTGATACTTGTGAGGTAAGCTTTCAAAAGCTCAAGGATTTATTGACATCAACACCTATCTTTACTTTGCCCAAAGAGGACGTGGGATTCACCATCTCTTATGATGCTTCTGGTGTTGGGTTTGGTGTTATGTTGATGTAGTCGGGTAAGGTGATTGCATATGCTTTATGTCAATTGAAGCCATATAAGAAGAATTATCCTACCCATGATATGGAGTTGTGCGTGGTTGTTTTGGCTTTAAATATATGGAGGAAAAATATGTATGGAGTCCATTATGAGATCTTCTCAGATCACCATAGTATTCAATATTTCTTCACCCAGCGAGATCTTATTATGAGACATCATTATTGGCTTAAGTTGCTTAACAATTATGACCTTACTATTCTCTATCATTCGAGAAAGGTTAATGTGGTTGCAAATGCCTTGAGCTGAAAGTCAACTAGTATGGTTAGCTCAACACATATTTTGACCCAGGAGAAGCCTTTGGCCTTAGAGGTTCAGTCTTTGGCTAATCATATGGTTAGGCTTGATATTTTGACACCTGGGTTATGTCTTTGAATTTGAATAGGCTAGATCTTCTTTAATGAAGCAAATTTAGGCTCATAAGTTTGATGATGTATGATTGAGAATGATTTGGAATAAGGTGTTAAATAGTAAGGCTAAGAAAGCGTCACTTGATCCAAATAGTATTTTAAGGATTGGAGGTTGAGTTTATACATTGAGAGTGAGTGATTGGGTGAGGTTTTTATTAGAGAAGGCTTATTGTTCTAGGTATTCCATTCATCCAGGAATGATATGGATCTACCATCACTGGAGTGGCTAAGGCATATCATGATTTGTGGCAGCACTACTTGTGGGGTGGTATTAGGAAAGATGTAGCAAATTTTATAGGTCAATGCCTATGTTGTCAATAGGTGAAGGCTGAGTATTTAAGGCTTGGTGGTTTGTTTTAGAGGTTACCCATTCTCTAGTGGAAATAGGAACAAATAACTATGGACTTTATGAATAGGTTACCTTGTACTTCTCATGGTTTGTATAGTGTTTGGATCATTATAGATGGATTAGCCATATCTTCTTATTTTATTTCTATTCAGTTTTTTTAGTGCTTAGAGGTTGGTACTTATCTACATTTGTAAGATAGTACATCTCCATAGTTTACCAGTTCTTATTATCTCAGATAGGGGTTCTATTTCATATCACACTTTTAAAGAATTTCAGGAAGAGTTGGATACTCAATTTGCTCTTAGCATAACTTTTCACCCCTAGACTGGTGGTCAATTGGAGTGGACTATTTAGGTTTTAATGGATATGCTCCATGCTTATGTTATAAACTTTGGAGGGCAGTGGGAGTAGTATCTAACTTTGGCAGAGTTTACGTATATAACAGTTACCATTCCAGTACTGAGATTGCTCCCTTCGAGGATTTGTATGGTAGGAATTGTTGCTCCCTAGTTGGTTGATTTGAGGTTTCTTAGATTAGACCCTAAGGTACATACTTGCTTTGAGAGTCTTTGGATAAAGTTTGAGTTATTCGGGATAGACTACGAGTGTCTCATAGAAGGCAGAAGTTCTATGTAGATCATCGAATTTGTTCCTTGATATTTAGCATTGGTAATTGAGTCTTTCTTTATGTGTCACCCATGAAGGGCGTGATGCAGTTTGGAAAGATGGTCAAGCTTAGCCATAGGCATATTAGACATCTTTGAGATTCCTCAGACTATTAGGGATGTAGCTTATGAGTTAGCATTACCCCCTAGATTATCAGCTGTTCATCTAGTTTTTAATATATCCATGTTACGATGCTATATTCCTGATGAGTCTCATGTCATTCATTGGGATTTAGTGCAATTAAATGAGGTGTTGTCCTTTGTTAAGGAGCTCGTCTCCATTATGGACCAAGATGTTAGACAATTGCATTTTAGAGATATTTAGGTGGTTAAGGTCCAGTGGAGACACCTTCTTGTAGATGAGGCTACTTAGGAAGTTGAGTCCAACATGCATAGTAGTTATCCTCAGCTTTGTAAAGATATAGGTAATTCCCTTGCCTTTAGTTTAAAAACGAACTAGATTCTTAGTGGTGGATGTTGTAAGGACTTGATTTTTTGAATTATTTATTTTTATGTGATTGGACTATTTTGCTCTTCCACATGGTTGCTACATGATATCTTTGGAGTGTGAGGATGATTGGCACAATTTCTAATGCATGACGATGTATTTTGTGTGAGTTCGTGGTTTTTAGAGGTTAAAAAGGATTTATAGTTGACTTTGGTCAACATTTGTTGGTCTGTGCATTAGATGACAAATTAAATTGCGCCAGTAAATCCAAATCGTCTATTTTGGGTTAGTAGGATAGTTGGTTTGATTTTATGGCTTTTGTGTCTCTGTCAACCTCTATTTTAGAAATAGTAAAATTGGGTCTTGGGGGTTAATTTTGTGAAAACAAACTTTTTTCCAAAGATATGATGTCGCCATTGAGTCTGAAACATTGAATTTGATAGGGTGGCATAGTTCATTTCCGTTCTTGGAATTTTAGGTAAATTTTGAGGGGTCTGTTGAGACTTAGAAATTTTCCAAGTCCCAGCTGGTGCAACCACTAAAGCACCACTTAGGTTGCTTTAGTGATGGCTACTAAATCGACCAACCGATCACTTTAGCGACCTGACTCTGAGCTGGGAGCGATTTAGTGGGCCTCTTCTGGTTTAACGAATGTCGCTATAGCGGCCCCTTATCAACTAAATTAGACCGAGCATACATGGGAATACCGCTAAAGTGGCACTTGATAGCTTTAGCAGTGAACAATAAAGAGGTCATTGGTCCGATTTAACAGTCAAAGCTAGTACAATATGAAATTCATTTTTCTCAGTTTTTCTTCCATTTTTAAGACTTTGAGCTTCGAGTTTTAATGTTTTTGGGTGAATTCTTCCATTCTTAAGCTTGGATAAGATCCAAATAACTAATTCAATTATTTTACTTCGATTCTTGTCATCTGAAATTAATAATTTCGTGATTTCAAAAGTGCAATTTGGGAATTTTGACTCAGAAGGACTAAAATAGATTTTCTTAAATTCTAACCTCATTTTTAACCCTTTTTCACTTGGGTTTTTTTCTATGGATTTCTTTAATCCATGGTAAAGTTTTTATGAAATTAAATTCTAGTTTTACCCTTTGTTTTTGAAAACCCATTTCTAAGGTTCATTTTGACCTCAATTCAGAAATAAGCAATATAGGTATCATTGACTTTCTTTTAAGACATAGATTTTATATTTATATGTTTTAGTTTGCTTTAAGGCCCTTTGAGAGTGAAAGACTTCGTGACTAAAGGCTTATGATCAGGATTTCTTCATTCGACGTAGTTTATGGCTTAACTTTCTTTAGACTAGGCAGGGTAGTTAATAACTTATATAAAAGATACTAGGAGTACGGGGATGGATTATGGAGATAGTGTCATTACTGTTGTGTTCCTGTGAGGGGGCTTATGGTACTATTGATGGTTTGAGATAATAAATTCTACGTGTGGCATGTGTGGGGGTCTTATCTGATATTGTTGGCTTCGTGTATTCATTGATGATTTCCTTATTTAGTGGATTTTACCTCATGTATATGAATATTGGTTGGGTTTGGGATTCTCATTCTAGTTTTAGTTGTGATCATGACATCCTTATCTCATACATGCCTTCATAAGACATTGGAAATACTAGCTTTTTGACAAAAATATGACACCTTAAAAACCCTATATTGTAGTTCACGATACATAGAGGAGTTATAGATATTGGATTGGTATTAGTTGTTGAGATTGTATATGGGTTGCGAACCCCCCATGGGTCCTACCTCGAGAACAATGCTTAGTAATTGTATATGTTGGTTATGTGATAACCTCAGACATATCACATCATCATCATCATCACATCCTCATTAAACTTTATATAATGTGCCTCTTTAGTATTATTGTTTTCGTGTTTGGTTTGATTTATATCTATTTCTTTTTGTATTTATATCTGGTCAATGTGATATATATCTAGAATTATTAGTGAAGACAGTGTGAGCTATTATTTAGGACATTTTTTAACTGTAGGTGACATGCTCATACTGTGTATTTATATACTTTATTTTCTACTTTGCTCAGTTTTCCTATGATACTTACTGAGTACAAGTAGACCGTACTTATCCCTACTATGCCCTTTCATTATAGATCTAGGTACAAGTGTGTCGTACGACATCTGAGTTTGGGTCATAGTTTGATACTTTCGAGGTAATGGTTGCTCTATGCTTCTAGAGTAGACCTTCTACCCTATCTTATCTAGTTTATGTATTATTATGTATTATTCTGTATTCAGAGAGAAAGACTTATGTTCTTTTTTAGATTATCAATTTTATTTTCAGACTTTGAGTTGTATATTGATTGTTCTTACACTGTGACACCAGGTTTAGGGATAATTTATGAATTTCTTGATATTCAGAATTCCACTATTATTGTGTATGTATGGTTCGACTTTGCCATAAAAGTCTTGTCTTGGGATTTGGGTGTTGTTTTTCTCATTTAGTATCAGTTGGGGTGATTGGCTTACTTATCAAGGCTTAGCCACAATAAGTACCATCATGAAATTTAGTTTTTGGGTCGTGCCAAGCCTGTGGATTACCAGATATCGGTAAAAAGCTACATCATTCATGACTATGTTTTAAATGTTTATGTCTTTATGTCTCTTGTCCCCGATCCCCTACTTTATTCTTATTATGGACGTTTATATGAGTTATGCCTTTCTTTATAAAATGTCTATTTCCCTTTTCCTTAGTAGCATGCCACTCTCCATATTGACCATCCACATATGCTACATCATTTCATGATGTAGGTTTGAAGGCATTTTCTCGTTATTCTATGCAGCACTAGGGTGATAATATTCTCTCTTGGACAGCTGGTGAGAAGCGGTGACCACTCCATCATCCGAAAGGCATTGTAACTTTTTATTTATATTTCTATTTCAGTATATTATGATTATTATGGTATAGTCGGGAGCCATTTTCCAACTTAGGAGTTATTCTTAAAGTTAGAGGTTCCGTAGACAGGTATTAGGTGATGGTTTGGATTTTGTTCTTAAGACAGGGTTTATTTATTTCAAATGTTGAACTTTTATATGGTCTTATTTTTGCAACTTTAGATATGACTATGCTTATGCTATAATGCTAAGTGGTTATCTCAGGCCTTCATTGGCATAGTATTCCCTTCATGGCCATGACCATAGTTTAGGTCATGAAAAACTTAGTACCAAAGCATGAATCACGGTCTTAGGGTGTCTACAAAGCTATGTCGAGTTGTGTCCTTTTTATGGGTGTGTAATGTGCCATACTTATAAGAGGGAGGCTAGAGTCATTTAGGATCGTTTCACCAATCTTTATGTTCTAGTTCGTGCTAGAGAGGCTAGTCATAACTAATTCTTATAACTCGTGACTTTCCCGAATTTCTGATCATACCTCCATGAAGATTTAATGGCCAAAGAAATTCAATTGGAGCCTCGATCCGTTTTAGGGAAAGTTCTTGGGATACAAACCTGCTATAGAGCCCATCCTTTTGATTTCACTACTTTTTCTAGGGTTCCCTTGGGTCCAATCAGTCTTTCTCAGGCCCCTAGGACTAGTACCACCCATACCCAATCTCCACAAGAAGAGGTTTCAAATGTTAATTTCAGATAGGCTATTCAAAAGTTGGCTGAGATTGTATTATCTCAGTCCTGCCAATAATATAATGTTGGTCATGGTTATCATTTTTTTTATGCTACTCTAGTTGGCCAGTTTATGTGGATGAACTCCCTACCTTCACTTAGACCAACGCTGAAGAGGACCGTCAAGAGTTTGTTGACGAAATAGAGAAAATCTTTAGGGTAATGCATGCTAGTGATGCCGAGGGCATAAAATTTGCATCTTATCAGCTAAAAAGGGTTGTTTATCATTGGTATGATGAATGGGAGGTGATTAGGGGTGAAAATGTTGTACCCGTAGTTTGGGAGGAATTTTTTAATGCTTCTTTTGATTGCTTCTTCCCTCAGGAATTGATAAAGGCCAAGCCTGAGGAGTTTCTAAACTTAAAGTGAGGAAATATGAGTGTTAAGGAGTATGCTATAACGTTTACTCAATTTTATCGTTATGCTATTTGAGTTGGTATCTTATATGAGGTCTAAACTGAGGAAGTTTACTTTAGCTCTTTCTAACGACTTGGTACTAGAGTGTAAGGGTTCTATGTTGGTCAGTGACATGGACATATCCAAGTTGGTGGTTTACATACAACAAGTGAAGGATGAGTAAAAAGTAGGTAGGGGAAGAAGAGAGGCAGCGTAAAAAAGCTAAACATATTGATCAGGATGCGAGTCAGCAATATAGTGGCAAAAGGGGTATACAGTAGTTCAAGAAGAAATCGTAGAGTAATTCTCATCCATTATCTAGTTTTCTAATCCCCAAACCTTTGGGTGATGAACTTTCAATATAGCAATGACCTTCGGTGCAGGGTGCCCAGTCTTAGGCCAGTATAGCTCAGTCGTCACTAACATACCTTGCTTGACAAACTTGTGGGAAGCTTCATCATGGGTTTTATTTCTTGGGAATTAATTTGTGCTTTGTCTATGGTCAATTAGGTCATAGGCAGCAAGACTGTCCCGCAGCTAAGGGAGCCCTAGCTACTACTTCCTTAGTCTTACTGCAAAGGGTGCTACTTCAAGGATGGGAAATGGTAGTAATCACCTATATGCACTATCTACTAATATGGATTTTAAGTTATCTCTAGATGTTGTCACGGGTATGTTGCAACTTTTCTCCCTTGATGTTTATGTGTTGTTCCTGGTTCCACCCTATCCTATGTGACTCCTTATGTGGTTGTACACTTTGGTTTTGGTTCCAAAAATATTATTAACCCCTTCTCAGTCTTTACGCTAGTGGGTAAGTCCATTGTTGCTAGGAGAGTCTATAGTGGTTGTGTTGTGTCTATCTTTCATCAGGACACTATGGTTGATCTGGTATAGTTTGATTTTATGGATTTTTTATGTAATCTTGGGAATGGATTGGCTTCACTCGTGCTATGCTACCTTGGACTATAGAGCTAGAAAGGTCACTTTTCATTTTCTGATGAATTGGTGATAGACTAGGAGAGGAGTTCCCAAGATCCTAAAGGAAAGTTCATTTCTTATCTTAGAGACCAAAAATTAAAATCTATGGGGTATCTGTATCATTTGGTCTGAGTCAAAGACTATTACCCAAAGTCCCTTCTTGCAATATATTTCTGTGGTTAATGAATTTCTCAAAGTCTTTCCCTAAGAGCTTTCTGTATTTCATCTCGTTAGGGGGATAGACTTTGGGATTTATCTTTTGCTCATAACTCATCCTATCTCTATTTCTCCATATAGAATGGATCCCTTGGAGATGAAAGAGTTAAAGGAACAACTAAAAGGCCTCCTTGATAAGGCTTTTGTCTGTCCTAGTGTCTCTCCTTGGGGTACTCCTGTACTTTCCATGCAAAAAAAAGGTCACTTCATATGTAAATAGAACTACCACTAACTAAATAAACTCACTGTGAAAAAATACGCACCTTTTTCCAAGAATTAATGATCTCTTTGACAAGCATCAGGGTTCTAAGTATTTATTTAAAATAGATCTCTATTCGGGTTACGATTAATTAAAGATTAGGGAAGTTGATATTCCCAAGATTGCCTTTTGGACCCGTTATGTCCATTATGAATTCTTGGTCATGTCATTTGGATTAACTAATTCTCCTACTGCTTTCATGGACCTTATGAAGAGGGAGCTTAGATAGTTATGGATTCATTCGTTATAGTCTTTATCTATGATATTTTGGTGTACTCCAAAAGTGAGGAGGATCACACCAATCAACTCCAAATTGTATTACAGACCATTAATGATCAGGAGTTGTAAGCAAAATTTTCTAAGTGTCAATTTTGGTTGAGTTGTGACTTTTCTTGGGCATGTTGTTTCTAGTAAAAAATTAAAGTGGATCCCCAAAAGATTAAAGCATTGAAGAAATTACCTAGACTCACGACTTCAATCAAAATTAGGAGCGTCTTGGGTCTGGCAGACTATTATAGAAGATTTGTGGAAAATTTTATATCTATAGTTGCTCCACTTATGAGATTGACTCAAAATAAGGTAAAGTTTCTATGGTCTGATCCTTATAAGGGTAGTTTTGTGAAATTAAAGGATCTCTTGACTACTGCCACTATTTTGACAATTTCTAAAGGTACTGATGGGTTTATTATGTATTGTGATGCATTCGGGGTGGGACATAGTTATGTTCTGATGCAGCAAGGAAAGGTTATAGCTTATGGTTCTAGGCAACTTAAGGTTCATGAGAGAAATTATCTGAGTCGTGATCTTGAGTTAGAAGTTGTGGCTATTGCATTGAAAATTTGGCACACTATTTGTATTGAGTTCATGTTGACATCTACTCAGATCATAAGAGCTTACAATATTTATTCACCCATAAAGAATCAAACCTCTAGCAAAGAAGGTTTCTTGAATTGCCAAAGGATTACGACACAAGTCTGGACTACTGCCTAGGTAAAGATAATGTTGTTGGTGGGGAGTTTATATCATTGTTAAGGAAGAAAAAAGAGGTTTAATGAAGGACATTCACTGATTAGATAATTTGGGATTCTAACTTTTGAGCTCCAAGAACAGTGGTGTGATTGTTGATGAAGGGGATAAGTCATATCTTGGGGCCAAAGTTAAGGAGAATCAAGTTCTCAATCCCATATTTTTGTTGATTAAGAAAGATATAGGTCAGCAAAAAATTATGGCTTTTGAAATTAAGGGAGATGGTGTCTTAAGGTATCAATAAAGGTTGTTCCTAACATAGACGGGCTGTGTAAGAGGATTTTGTTTGAAGCTCATGTGTCCAGGTATTCAGTTCATCCCAATTTAACAAAAATATATCATGATTTTAAGGAGATGTATTGGTGGAATAACATGAAAAGAGATGTTGCTAATTTTGTTGTCAAGTGTTTGAATTGTCAGTAGGTCAACATTGAACATTTGAGATCGGGTGGAACCTCCCAAGAGATAGCCCTACACATGTGGAAGTGGGAGATAATTAACATGTATTTTATTACCGGTCTTCCATGGTCCCGAAACTAGTATGATTCCATTTGGTTCATTGTTTATAGAGGATTATGCAAAGTTATTCATATATAAGATAGTTAGGTTGCTTAGGGCCGTGGTGTCTATCATAACTGATCGATGTACGCAGTTTTCTTCTCAATTTTGGCAGTGATATCAAAAAGAGTTGGGGACTGGGGTGAACCTTAGCACTACTTTCCACCCTTCAATGATTGGGCAAGCAGAGCATACTATTAAAATATTAGAATATTTGCTAAGGCCCTATGTTATTGAATTTAAATATAGTTGGGTGGATCACTTGCCGCTTATTGAGTTCGCCTACAACAATAGTTATTATTCAAACATTCAAATGGCTCCTTTTGAGGCCCTTTATTATAGAAGGTGTAGGTCTCCAATTGGATTGTATGAGGTGGGTGAGATAATGTTGTTTGGGCCTGATTTTGTGCTTCAAGAGATAGAGAAAGTCAAGGTTATTAGAGAAAGACTACGAACTACTCAAAGTCACCAAAAGTCCTTTGCAGATATGAGACAAAGAGCATTAGAATTTGAGGGTAGTGATTGAGTGATCTTGAGAGTATTTCCTATGAAGGGACTTATGAGGTTTGAGAAAAAGGGAAGCTCAATGCTTGCTATATTTGTCCATATCAAATTCTAAAAATAATTGGGAATGTTTCTTATGAATTGGACTTAGCAACCAGCTTAGCATCAGTTCATCTTGTGTTTCATGTGTCCATGCTTAAGAAAGTGTGGGTGAACCTTCCTTTGTGGTTCTTTTAGAAGATATTGGGGTGAAGGATTCTCTGCCTTGCGAAGTTACTGTTGAAATTCTTGACAGACAAGTTCGAAAGTTGCGAACCAAGGATATTGCTTTGGTAAAGGTGTTATGGAGGAACAAAAGGGCGGAGGAAGCTACTTGAGAATTGGGGTAGGATATGAAAGCTAGATATCTCTTTTTATTTCTTTATCTGGATGAGGTTGCTTGATGAACGAATCCTGTGTTTTCTCTAAATCTATTTGATTTAATGCATTAGGTCCTTCCATGCTCTTTAGTGCATTGTTCTAAAAGTGTCAATGTTCTTATTTGGAGATGAGTGATCCCAAGCAGGGATAAAGTAACATCCCAAAAAATGTAGAACCTTCATGCACCAAATGTTGTATAAAATTCAAGTCCATGTGAAATCAAACTTCATGTATTTGCAGTATTGGAAGTGATTTATACATGTATTAGGCCTAAAGTAACTCCAAAGTCATAGCCTAGTCAAAACCTCCATTACTGATTGATTTCTCATGAAGTATCATGATTTAGTCAACTTCAAATGAGCATAAATCATATATTATGTAGTATTATTGATTAAGACCCATGAAATGATAGATAATTGAATTATCTTTCCAATGCATCCAGTTTTGCATTAATCCGATATTGAAGTAAAAGGCTATGGTCATTTACTAAAGACCTATCAACTTGTCAGTGACCCAGGACTCGTAAATTTATCCTACAATTCATGAGCTGAACTAACAATTCATGAGTTGAAGTTGTGAGTAGGGTCTTAAAATCTAAAAATGGTTTTATTTCCATGACTCTACCCACAATTCAAGGGTTCAACCCACAATTTGTGGGTTCAACCTACAATTCGTGAGTGAGGTCAGGAGTAGGGTCCTAAAAGTTGAAAATTGTCTGATTTCCACGACACTGCCAATGATTCATGGGTTCAAACCATGATTCGTAGGTCAAACCATGAGAACTTGTTCTGGGAATTCTCTTTTTTGGTAAGCTTAGGGGCATTTTAGTCATTTTCACTATGACGTCTGACACTTATATGCTTAAACCCCCTTTTGAATAATGAGTTACAATCTTTTTCAAAAGAAAACCCAATTAGAAATTCTTCCTCATCCCCCTAAAATATTCTAAGAGGTAAGAACTCCTAGGGTTCACGATTCAAGGCTCAAATTCAAGATCTATTCATCTAAAAGGCATGTTGAAAGTCCTTTCATTAAATATTACTTTTATGTCTCCATTTATTTGGTAATTACATGTTCTTTAATGATTGTTAGAAACTAGGGTCGAGGGGATTGTTGTGAAAAGCCTTCTATTGATTTTTCTTCTTATTTTATGGGTTTTCTAAGAATTATTAATTGGTTTTGAGATGTAATATGTTCTATAAAAAATATGAACTTGTTAACATTTATTCACAACTTTAAAGAATTTTGCATGATGGCGCACTTTAAAAGTTGGTATTTCTTCATAGGAACTATGATTTTTACATTATATTTTGAACAAAGTATGGAATGAAAGAATGAAAGACTAAATGATTTTTTCAAATACCTTGGAGGTCATGTTTATGAACTTGAAAGATGGAATTGAGAGCCTAAATTATCATATGAAAATGGTATGGCAATATATAAATGGCTTATAAGTCTTGGTATGATGAAACCAATGTGGGAATGCCTTAATAAAAGACTCTATGGACAATACTGTGTGTAAAATGCTTTAATTGAACCTTAAAGGGTATTATGTAGTTTTACCAAGAAGACGTATGTCCTTGTGACAAAATCCCAAAACCTATGTTTTTTCCACATAGGGATGTCATATGTTAATTGAACGATGAATGGTGTCCTTAACATGAGGATAATATGGTGGCTCTGTTCTATTGGTGTTTTAGCCTAACCTCATTACTTGCAGTAAACATGGACTGAGACCTTACCAGTTGGAGAGTACAAGACCCATGTAGCCTATGGGTTACAAAATGTCAGTGAAAAGCTACATAGTTCTGGACTACATTTTAAATGGTTATGTCTTTATGTCCTATGTCCCCGATCCTATACTTTATTATTTTTATGGATATTTAAATGACTTATGACTTGATTATAAAGTATTTATTTCTCTTTTCCTAGGTTGCATACTAGTACTCGTCATATTGATCATCCCCGGATGCTACATTATTTCTTGATGTAGGTTGACAGGTATTTTTCGTGAATCTATACAGCACTAGGGTGTGCGTATTCTCTCTTGGGAAGCTACTGAGAAGAGGTGAGCCATCCATGATTCGAAAGGCATTGTTACTTTTCATTTACATTTCTATTTTAGTATTTTATGGGTTTTTATGGTATAGTCGGGGTCCATGTCCCAATTTAGGAGTTATTCCTAAAGTTAAAGGCTTCGTCCACATATATTGGGTAACAGTTTGGATTTGGTTCTTAAGACATGGATGTTATTTTGAAAAAAAAAATTGAACCACTTTTTTTATGGTCTTGTTTCCACAACTTTAGATATAACTATGATTATGATATAATGCTAAGGTGTTATCTTAGGCCTCCATTGATTTGGGATGCCCTTCACAGTCAGGGCCATAGTTTAGGTCATGACACATTGCTTTTGTTTTTGACATAAATGCATATATGTTTGAGGGAGATTATTTCACTTTAAAGATTTTGAAGTAAATCTTGAATAAAATGCGTTTTTCCTAAACCCTCGCACCAATTTGAAGATTAGAAGTCGTATTTAATCTTAAAGTTTATCTATTATGATAATGGTTTATTTCTGGAAGGGCTAAAGAGAATAAGAGATGGCTAATGTGGCAGGTAAGTCTTTGTATGCTGATGCCATATAAGAGACACCCTTATATATAAAAAGATGATTTTCAAGAATAAATAATGCTTCTAAGAGGGTAAAATATAGGCTTAAAGAGAGCTAGATGATTAACCGAGAAGGCATGTGTTCGAAAGGCTCATTGCTCGAAATCATATTGTGCCAACGCAAGGTTGATTATGTCTTGAAGTAAAGATAATCATTGTATACTTGCTTCCTGGTTTGGTATACTAGAGAGAAGAGATGTTAATTCTTTAAATAAACTTACATTGAGGGCTTGGACGGCGATTTAAAGATAGACCCACATAGCCCGTGGTGTATAGAGATGTCGGGTATACCATTTAGCTCCGAATTAAATAAAAAATTTGAGTCTATGTTTTTAAGTGGTTATTGAATACCATAGTTATATCTTTCTGATTTAACTTCTACTCCTATGACTATTTTTTATATTGCATAATTTATCTTCGGTTGTTGTACATGATAATACATTTTACGTAATGACCATCTTTGAGCGGCAACATAATCTCATGATGAAGGTTTTGAAGGTCTCTCTCATGAGTCTTTGCAGAATTAGGATTCTTTGAGATAACATTTAGAGTTGGTGAGCCCTCAATTTCCCAAAAACCTATTATTTAGAGTCTCAATGTTTTCATTTGATGATATTATTGGGACCATATTTTGACTTAGGCAAATTTTTCTTATGATAGAGGCTTCCTAGACTAGACCAGTTGAATTTAATTAAGACTATGCTATGAGATAATTCTAAGAGGTCTTCCCTAGTCACCATGGGTCTCAGATACCCATCTCGGCCAGGGCTTGGGCTTAGGTCATTTCACTTTGTTTATTGTAGCACCTCAAATATTAGGCTAAGATTTGAACCATCCTAAATGTGTAGATAGACTCGATCTTGATAAAATTAATTATTTATAGGTGTTCAAATAAATTCTTTAGTGTAGGAGTGCATTTGATATGAATTGAGATCATAAGAAACCCCTAGCATAAAGTTGAGTTGAAGGTGTCTTATTGATTGAGTTTCAGCATAAGATTTTACTAAAGTTAACTTAAAATGAGTACCTCTCCTAAAATTCAAAGAGTTATGGTATGATGCCTAAAAAATATTTTATTTTACTATATTTTGCCCTATATTTTTTGTCTTTTTAGCGTTGCCTTATGCGTAAATGATGTGAATTACACTTGTTTTCATGTTTTGTTTATGTAGGAGTTTTTGAGGTACTTGAAGATTAAATAAAAATGAATAGAGAACCAAGTAACCAAAAGGAACCAAGAAATATCAATGTTCAAACACGTAGCAAAACAAGTGGAAACTGACCAAGGGAAAAGGGATTATCCTACTACAGCAAAGCAAGCAGTGGCATAGATTTGGACTATTGGTAGTAGTTGTCAGAACACACCCCTAAAACAAGGAGTAGCATGAGTTTCATCAGTGTTTGGATGTTCATGCTATTCCTAGCATTACTGTCTTTCCTTTTGTTTGTGGCGAAAATAGGGGTCTAGCCTAACTCATTTGGGATTAGATTTTAAAATTCTAAGGGTTCCTAAACTCTAAAAAATCCTCCCACATTTTTTATTGCACACATTTGATTTATAGAAGCCAAAATCTAGATCAAAACTCAAAAACAAGATTTAGTTTTTTATTTTATTTTCAATTTCTCCTTTGTAAATTCGTGAAATCTCTTCTTATAAAGATATTCATGAGTAGTTAAACCTTTTAATTTATAGGGTTGTGATTGAATATGAAAGTTGGGTTTGAATATTATATCATCTATTCTTCTTGTTCTCAATTATTCATATGATTAATCACCTTATGAATACTATATATGACTTGTTTATTGGACTTCAGAAGGGGAACGACAAGTGCAAAAAGAGGAAATGGCGCTAGTTTTTGAAGATTATAGGAAAGGGGAATTAATTCATCACTGAGAATAGAAATATACCCTATGACTGATGTGTTGACATTTTGAAGACACATGTGAGGCTTTTGACTATGAATAATTACAAGTTCTCGTGTAAATCTTGTTAAAATTTAATCATTTTTTCTTCTTATATGTAGAAAAGGGTGTTAGGTAGAAAACATGGGAAACAGAACTAAAAGAAAGGGTAAAAGCCAAATTAATGAGACATCAACCCATTGATGGACTGTCAACCACACTATTAAAGGGAAACATATTTTCATGCTAGTTGAAGTAGAGTTGATGGCCAATTTGATAAGTCTTACACCATCTGATGAAACAACTACATCATCAAGGTCAAACAGAGTCTATGCAATACCCCCACAAAGTCCTAGCTAAGTTTCTAATCATTTATCACATATTTAAAGGACCAAAGGCGATTATATTTAAGCATAGATAAGTTTCATGGCCTTTTACCTAGTGTGTATAGTGTTTTCAATGCTATATGGTCCTAGGAAGCACTTAGAGAAAAGTTGAGTTGAGAAAATTTGATTTGATTGCATTTTAGTATTTGATTTTACAAGGGCCAACTTTAAATATGTGTAACTTCTTAATATGTAGAGTTTTAATGATCAAGATTCAAAAATAAAATATCTTCAAGTCTTCTTTCCAATGCATCTTATTTCACCTTAATCCACCATAGAATTAGAAAGTTATACTCATTTTACATGGGAGTGTCTATCATCGAGAAGGTGACAACTTGAATTGATGAACTGTCAACTAGGTGAAGAGTTTTCAACGTAGTCGTCAACATTAACCAGAAAAGACCTTAAGTTATTTTAAGAAGGTGAATACTAATTTGACAATCCATCAACTAGTTGACAAGCTATAACTAAGTCATCAACCTTAACTAGAAATTGTACAACAACAACTAGAGATTGATGAGTAAGTTGACATGTTTTTTGAAGGCTAGAAAGTTGTCAACTTAGTTGTTAACTGACAAATTCTTGCAATCTTGTTCAATTAATTTAGGGGTATTTTGGTCTTTTCCTCACCTCAAATCCAATTCCATAGCTTAAATCACCTAATAAATATTCTCTTCTCATCATTAGTCAGTTAGCAACACTTACTTTCCTCTCCACTCTTAAGAGAAAAAAAATTAGGGTTTCTTCCCAAAGTTCAAATTCTAAGGCTCGAATTCAAATTTCTCTGAAGAAAGTTCATCAAATTCAGGTATGTGGGGTTTGAACAAGGGTATTCTTCCATGCTCGCGCCAAAAACTTTTATTTTTTATAAATTTTGAAGAAATTGGCTTACTATAGTTTTTACCCACTTTTCTTATGCTTTGCAATTTTGATTCTTTCTCATAAATTGTACATTATTTCATATATGATTTCATGTTTACTTATGTTTTTGTCACTGAAAGTGATCTTAAGCATTGAGTTTGATATTTTGATGTGAAGTTTCTATGAGATGATGAATGATTTCGTGTTTAAGCATAAGTTACTAAGTTTACAAGAAGTTCAAGCTGATAAATTCAAGTTACAAGCATTATAACTTGATTAAAGTTTATCTTTGATCTAATGATCTAAGATAAGACATGAGATTCATGAGTTTCCTCATGAATATGACTTAAGTAAGAGAAGCATAATTGGTTTTTAGTTAATAAACCCATGTGCTATTTTAAGTTGGATTTCATAAGTATGAGCAGATAACTATATATTTTGGGAGTAGTAATTAGCACTGAGAGGGAATGTGGGATTAACGCATCCTATTTCTCAGAAACTATGTGCCACCATAGGTTTAAGGGACCTCGCCAGAGAGTGTCTTCTCACCCCATTTGGGCTAAGTTTAGTGATCACTCTACATTAAGGTTCTATTTCAATGGAATATATAAAACAACAATCTTCAATGTAGGTAAGTCATTGGACTCCATGCTAGTTTACATGATTTATGTCAGTTATAAAAAAACTCCCACAGAAAAAGAAAATTTTAGAAACAAGTGTAATGGCTCGCTGTTTTGTTTAGATATTATTTTATCAGTTATTCTCTATGAGATATCGCTTCTAGTGTTAGTTAAGATCTAAGTGAGTCCTCTTACATTTGAAATTTATGATTTGAAAGTATGTTTAGCTTCAGTTTGACTTATGTCACAGAAAAGCAGTTTTAGAATCTAAGTGTAGTGACTCACCAAGTTTTATCGGAGTATGCTTTATGTTTTATGATATTTCATCTTTCAATTTATTTCAGTGTCATTTTGAATCTACTTATACTTAGCATGCATGTTTTATGATTATGTATTGATTGAGTTTTACTTATTGCATTCACCACCACATACTCAATATATTCTAGAAGTACAGACCGCATATATATTTGTGTGGCTATATTTTTCATAATGTAGGTACCAGTTGTAGCCTACACACTATAATTAGATAATTTGCAGCTTCTAGACATCAGGTGATAAGTTTGCTTAATTCGAGGACTTGAGTCAACTATAGTTCTAGTACTTATATGTTTTATTCACTTGTATTAATTAGGGATAGTTGGGGGTCATGTCCCAAATACCTATAGTCCGTATTAGTAGAGCCTTCATAGATAATCAATTAGAGTTGATGTATTCAATTAAGTTTACTTTTGTATATTCTAGTGTTTTAAATGTTTTAAATAGTATTATATTGAACAAGTTTAGCTAAAAACATCTTTTCAGTTTATTATTCCTAATTTTATATAATTTATTCAGTTACTTATGAATTATTCCACTACCATGGGTTAGCTTGGGATTTCTCATGGGTCAGCTTGGGATCGCTCATGGGTCTAAGTACCGTGTGACATCCTGGGGGTAGTATCGAGGCATTACAAACTTGGTATCAAATCCAGGTTTCAAGTGTCCTATGGTGTCTGTGAAGTCATGTCTAGTAGAGTCTTGTGGAATGGTACAAAGATGTTTGTAGTTTTCTTTGAGAGTCTATTGGGCATTTAAGAAATATTTCACTTTTTTCATACTCTATATGGTGCAGTAAAGTTGTACTCTTAGAAACTTTGGTTGATTCATGTGTTACTTCTAATCCACCAACTATGACTTATCCTTGAGTTAATCGCAAGTAGTATATTCTAATTCCTTTCAGTCCTGATTTACTATCAGTAACTTGAAAAATCACACAAAGAGCTTGGGAGGATCCAATTGGTGTGATTTAAGTCCTTTAAGTGAAAAGCTTAAGTCCTTATCTATATGAGTTGTGCAGTTAAGACAAAATATGATATGTACTCAGATTTCTCATTAAACCTTCATTATAGATAACACTTATAAGAAGAGAGAGTATGTACCCAGATTTTCAATAGAGTTTACATTAAGGGATATTGTAATGTAGAGTGTTATCATCCATAAGTGTTGAATGAACTTAGAATTGGAAGTATGGATTTAGAAGTGTAGTTACAAAAAAAGTTAAGGATAATGATAGGTTAAGAATATAATGAGGGATCTAGGCATGATATAGTGTTAGTATTAAGGTTATATATTTTTGGGTATTATTAAAGGGTAGTGAGGGTAGATTTCATGGTAGAAAGTAGAGAAAGAGATATTAGTTGAGGTGACTTGGGGTATGCTTAAAGTAGGAAATGAGTTCTTGATGGTATTTCATTGTGCTAGAAAAGTATAGGTTACTAATGAAAGTTTTTGTGGTTTAAGATTGTTAATATAGGATTTCCCTTTGTGGGTGTGAAAAATAAATTGGTTACTTCTTGTAGAGCTAGGAGTATAATTTAGATATATGGATGCATAAGTATTAGTGATGTGTAAAAAGAGGATATTCTAATGGATTATACTAAGATAGACCATAAGATTATGATCAATTATTGTTATTATAAGGTTCTAGTGGAATAGTGTTTCTTGATGTTTTTCCAAGAAAGAATAGTATGTGAAGTTATGTTGTTAATTATTTCTTGTACTAGACACTAAGTTTAAACAGTGGATAATCATCAAGGTGGAATTAGTGACAGCTTAGGATAGTGATGCTAGTTGTATGGACGGTGAGCTAGTAGGCCTGAAATAATGTATGCAAGAATGTAAGTTCATTTATTCATAATTAATATGATCCTATAGGTATGATATAGATATGTGACCAAAGTGATATGGGGTTGCATTATCTTCTAAGATTATTAAGTGTCCTGTGTACTTAGATAGCACCCTTGAGTCGCTAAGTAGGAAACTATAAGATTAGTGGTGGATATTAGTAAGCTAAGAAAAGAAGGACAAACTATGTATTTAGAGAGGCAAGTATGTTTACCATGAAGGGTGTAAGTATATTATGATGATTGTTGAAGCTAGAGAGAGTTAAGGGTGGCATATAAGAAAGGAATGTCTAAGAATAAATTTAGTATTTTCCAAATATAGTTTATCCGCGTGAGTTGAGCATTCATGTGTAGACCATTAGAGCGAAGAAATTATGGCTCAGTATTGAGGAAATAGAATAGGCCCATAGGCCCAGAATGTTATCTTTAA
Source organism: Capsicum annuum (assembly GCF_002878395.1). Taxonomy (NCBI): domain Eukaryota; kingdom Viridiplantae; phylum Streptophyta; class Magnoliopsida; order Solanales; family Solanaceae; genus Capsicum; species Capsicum annuum. The sequence goes on along the minus strand of NC_061118.1, from coordinate 71,980,699 downwards.
TATAATGGGTAGATGTGTGACACCCCATGTTCTGGAGCTTTAGACCCTCCAAGAGTTATGTAATTAAATTAGCTAATATTCTAAAGAGCTTTTGAAGTAGCCAGTGATCACAACCCTGATCATGTCCAGTCGTAATGAGTTGTGATGGGCACTCATGACGATAATAGTTAGTTGCCCAAGTTCTGGTCCTATTACATCAAGTCCAGGGTACAACTCATTACGTGATGTAATGAGCCATTAGGAAGGACTCATTGTCATAATAGTGAGGTTGCCCATGTGTTTTGCTTTAATTACAAGTCTTCATTACGACTCGTGCTGGGGGGTAAAGAATCGTGATGAGTGACACGTGTCATAGAAATGAAGGATATGATTTTTGATTCCTAAGTCATGAATCGAGGCAACGACTCCTGTTCGGTCGTCACGAGTGGTTACGTGAGTCATAATGGCTAGACTCGATTTTTCCTGCATGTTTTAATTGGGGGAATTTGGGTCTTTTCCTACCTTTACACTATTCCTACGACTTAAAAACAATCCAAGGGTCCTTTTAACATCAGTTATCAAATGAAAAACTTACTCTTCTCCTCTTTAACTCCTAATGCAAGAACACTAGGGCTTACAAGGGATTCAACACCTAGGCTGCAATTCTTGATTTCTCTCCAATTTCTTTGGTGTTTCAGGCATGCCTCTCATCCCTAAATTTGTATTTTTTATCATGGCATGAATTGGTTTAATATTCATATGATTTCATTATTGGGTTTGTAATTAGGTTGAGTGGTTTTGTTTGGAATCACTTTATTTACTTTTCTTATATTTTTAATTGATGATTCATGCTTTAATCTAAGACCTATGAAACTGAACGGGTGCATGGTTAGAGGGATAGGGAACCTGGGTTTCCCTAAATGTTGGATTTTTGACTTGGTAATGGCATTAACCTCAACCCATCTTCATGAATTTGGTTTAAATATGAAAATTGCATAGTTTAACTCACGTTTGAACCTGTTGCATGCAATTAATGGATAAAATGGATTTGAAAGTCCCTTGGTGGCCATGAATTGGAATTAAAATAGAACTTGGGGGATCAAATGGTAAATTGGATTGGTTGAAATAATTGTATAAGCTTGCAAGAATAATTGGTATGATGATACCGTGTCAGTAAATATCTTAATAAATGACTCCCAGGCTATTGACTTGGTTTATGTGTAAGATATTTAAATTGGGCTTTAAGGGAATTGTGTAGTTCACCGTGAAGGTAGAGGTCTGGGGGCCAATATTGGAAACCACATTTGCAGGCCTTAGCGTCTACATGATTGTATGCATGGTACATGATATGGCATGGAAGAATAATACTTTCGATACTTAAAAACCATGAATTTATCTATGAACTTACCTTATTTTGTTAGATGTGATGCACTTTGGTGTGAATTGCAGGTAAAATAGGTCCACAATAGTACTTGAACAAAAAGAGAAGAAAAAGACCTAAAAAAGACCAACTTCAATCAGTATACAAGTCAACACCTGAGTCTTAAGCATTCGATATGACTCGTATGCTAAATCATATAAGTAACAGAACCAAAATCCAAATCAAGGAGCCAAGTATAAAGAAGATACGACTCAAGCATCTAAGTTGTAAGAAAGGGTATGGGTCATATACTGAAGTGGTGAGCATAACAGAATCTAAGCTACTATTTAGGAGTTGAAGTGTCAAGAGTATATTAGTTAGAAGACTGTGGACGACTCATAGAGGGATTCATATACAAACCAGTGTTCAAGACTTGAAAAGACTAAAGTATCGGGTAGATACGAGTTGAGGACACCAGTCGTACACTCAGGTACGACTTGTACAAAGATGTCATATGTTGCACAGAGATTTGAAACCTTATGAAGATCAGACACTAGAATGGATACGACAAGCCAGGGTATGACTCGTAAGGTGAGGATACAAGTGAGGACTGAGTCATACCGACTGCCAACTTAACTTTACCTTTCCTATTTTTAAGAGAATTTGTATGTTATTTTGAGATACTATAAATACCTTAGGGTTTATCTTTAATTAGGTTACACTCTTGAACGTTATTTTACAAACTTTACAATTTTTCTTACGATTTTAGGGTTTATTTAATTAAAGACTTTGGAGTTTGTTCATCTTATTCTTGTGCAATTGATTTTATATGTTCTTCATTGATAATCATGCTTTCTTGCACAAACATGAGAGGCTAATCTCCTTAGCTAGGGTTATAGAAACCCTGGTAAATTAGCTTTGTAGAGGAAGTGTGAGACTCAATTGTTCTAGGGTTTTAGCATGTACCTTAATTCTTCTTCAAGATAATTAAACTCACAGTAGTTGCAGACTGTTGAGAAAACCTGTATATGTATCCATTCGATAATCAAGAAGTTTGAGATTAGGAAAAGAAGATTAAGACATTGATTTGGGATTCGATAACCAAGCATTCCATCTTATCACTTGATCCTACCCCAACAACTTTAACTAAGGTTGTAGAAAGGGGCAACAAGGCAACTCCCTGAAATGATAACCAAGTAATGGGTGAAATATATCTTCTAGGTTACCTGGTAGTTGATAAGACTTATCTTAGAGGCTTTGCATGCATAACAAAAGAATAGCTGGATTAATCACGAGAAACTTATGCAATTGAGAAGCCAAGGGGGAAACAGACGTAGCCTTTGTCTCATACTGATTACAACTCAAAAGAACTCAAGAATTGGTTACTATTTTTGACTAATAAACAAATCTCCCCATTTACTTTCCTACACTGCTTGTGGATTGTATCAATCCAAGCAACTATTCACATTTTCCTTATGTGATCGACACCAACCTTGCTGGGTCAATATATTTACAATCCACCGCATATACTTTTAGTTGAGGTATAGTTTTGAGCGACATCAAATTTTGACGCCGTTTCTAGGGAAGACAGTTGAGTAGTAAATTGAATTGGTAAAGTTCGTGGGTTTTTAAGTTTTCATTTTTTTTTTTGGCATACATAGGTGTATGCCAAGTATGGGGTGTAGAGGCAATCCGTTACTCTTTTTTGATCCAGAACCAAAAAGAATCCTTCAAACACCAAGAAGGATGTTAGATCAAGTTTGTGAAGGGGTTCAAGATTCCCCACCTGTGGACCCAAATATGGTACTCCCACATGATCTATTTGATTCACAGAATACAAACACAACAACTGTTGAAGAAAATACGTAGAGAAGCAAAACAAACCATACTTGCTGCAGAGGCGGCAGTAGCTCAACAAGGAGGACTGGATGGATGAGACAAGTTGTTGATCGTCGATTTTAGAGAGGCAGTGCTCAATTTATTCCACCATATCAACACTTAGACCCATATGAATAAGATGAAGAAGATCTAGGTTATGTTGATCTGACGGAGTTCAGAGCCATTATTCCTCCTCCATTAGCCCCTAATGTGAAGTTTTATATCACTAGTGGTATGATCCAACTATTAAATCTGAAGGGTCTATTTTTCGGTGCAACTATGGATGACCCAAACATATACCTTACAAATTTTCTCGAGATCTACACAAATTTAACATTTCGAGGTTTAATCAAGAAGCATTAAGATTGAGGTTGTTCCCATTTTCTTTGATAGGTGAAACATCACTTTGCTAAGGGGACTTCGAAGAGGATCTATCACTACTTGGCATGAGTTAAAGATACAGTTTCTGAGAAAATTCTTCCCTTCTACATGAATATTACGGTTGAAGGATAAAATTTACAATTTTAGATAACTACTTGCAGAGTCTATGTATGAAGCCCGATTTTTATTCAAGAAGAAGTTACGCATGGTACCAAATCACAGAATCAAATGATCTAACTTGTCTGAGATCTTCGATCAATCATTGAATCATAGTTGAAGAGCTATGATAGATAATATTTTAGGAGGAGAAGTTATGCATTTTCGCTGGAAAGATGCACAGGAAATGCTAGATAATATCGCAGTTAGCAACAGTAGATGGCATACTCGAGATTCAGAATATAGTGGTGGTACATATGCTATTGGTGCAAAAAATATGTATGGAGCCTAAATGACATGGTAGTATAAGAGGTTCCACAACTTCGTATAGATATTGGGTTGTTTACAAAACAATTTGCATCAAAGAGTGCTAAGAATATAATGCACAAGGGTCTACCTCCAAGCTATTCAAGATCGAATCTAAAGAAAAGGCAAAGTATCTTGATCGTAGATTGGCAAATTTCTGAGCCCAAAGGCTAGGGAATCAAGGTTAAAAATATTATAATGATAGATACAAAGATAAAAATAGAGATAGAGATGGTGATCGGAGGCGTAAGGAAGACTATAAGGAGAAGAGTGACAAATATATGCCACAAGGTAATTGAGATATAAAGTCCAGAATGGAGGCACTTTTGGCCTAGCTGGTCAAAGGGAAAGAAAGTCATGAGAACTGCTTGAAGGATATCAACGTTGATTTGTCAAGATTGAACCACAAAGTTAAGTCACATGCTATATCAATCAAGTAGTTGGAATAATATTTTTGTCAGATATCAACCATAGTGAATCAGAGACAACCTGGCACTCTTCCAAGAAATATAGTGATAAATCCTGGAAATGATAGTCAATGCCATGCTATTTCTACTCAGAGTGGTAAAGTTACTTCAGATCCACCTGTACCCACAGTTGATGAGCAGAAGAGTGAGGATAAGCTGGTTGATATTGGGAGTATCAACAAGCTAAATAATAGAGAAGAAAAGGTAATAGTTCCTCTACTGAGGACTATTCCAAGACCACTTCCTCCATAACTACAAATATTAAGAAAGATAGAAGAAGAAGGTAAGTTTAAATTTTTTTGGTCTATGTTAAAAGAGTTAACTGTCAATATACCGCTTGTAGAGGCATTGGAGCAGATGCCAGGATATGAAAAATTCATGAAGGATTTGATCACCAATAAAAGGTTAGCCGTTTATATTCCTGTTAATAATATTCATCATTGCAGTGATGTAGTCACTAGATCTTTGGTAGAGAAGAAGGGCGCTGGCTCTTTCACAATACCTTGCACTATTAGGTCTTTCAACTTCACTCAAGAATTATGTGATTTGGGGGATAGCATCAACCTCATTCCCTTTGTTGTATTCAAATAGTTAGGGTTGGGAGATCCCAAACAAACTACCATAAGACTTATAATGGCAGATAGGACAGTGAAGAAGCCTGTTAATATTCTTTACAATGTTTTGGTAAAAGTTTCTTCTTTCATATTTCCCACTAATTTTGTTATATTAGATTTTGAAGTGTACTTTCAAGTCCTGATTAATATGAGAAGACTATTTTTGTCTGGAGGTAGGACGTTGATTGATCTAGAGAAAGGATATCTGATGTTACAACTCAATGGTGAATAGGTGACTTTCAATGTATACAAATCTATGAAACAGCCTAATGAATAGAGAGTGGAGTATATAATTGATGTATATGATGAGAAGACAAATTTATTCTATGATGTTGATGCAGTTATTCTATAGGATGATGGTTCTGATACAATGTCACGACCTGGCCTGAGGCCCAGGATGCGACGGGCATCCCAAACTATACAAGCCTGAGATACCCCTGCCACTCTCTAACCTACTAGTGATATTGTCTGCTCTGGGCCCAGGCCTACACAGCTTTAAAATGCATCACTAAGGAGTAAGGTTTTATCACTTATATACCCAGTATCCCTCCTGTGTTTTGCCGATGTGGGACTTCTTCCTAAGTTGGGGTGTCATATACACCCCCCTTACGGACTCAGCGTCCTTGCTGAGGTTTGCCCCACCGAATGGGATTTACCTACACTCAAACTGAGGTTTGCCCCACTTTACCAGGATTCGCCTATACTCAGTTTGAACTCTGGCCCACATTGATAGGGATGACACAGGAGTGGCTCTGATACCATTCTATCATAACCCGGCCCGAGGCCCTAGCAGCGACGGGCATCCCGAACCACACAGGCCTAAGATACCTCTGTCTCTTCCCAACCCACTAGTGATATTGTCTGCTCTAGGCCTAGGCCCGTACGGCTTTAAAACGCGTCACTAGGGTGTAATATTTTCTCACTTATATACCCAACATCCCTCTTGTGTTTTGCCGATGTGGGACTCCTTCCTAAGTTAGGGTGTTACATACATCCCCCTTATGGACTCAGCGTCCTCGCTGAGGTTTGCTCCACCAAATGGGATTTGCCTACACTCAGGATTGAGGTTTGCCTTGCCTTATAGGGATTCACCTACACTAAGTTTGAATCTGGCCCACATCAACAGGGACGACACAGTAGCGGTTCTGATACTATTCTATCATGATCGGGCCTTAGGCCCTGGCCACGACAGGCATCTCGAACCACACAGGCCTGAGATACCCCTGCCACTCCCCAACCCAGTAGTGATATTGTCCGCTCTGGGCCCAGGCCTGCACGACTTTATAATGCGCCACTAAGGATTAAGGCTTTCTCACTTATATAGCCACCATCCCTCCTGTGTTTTGCTGATGTGGGACTCCTTCCTAAGTTGGGTGTCACATACAATTTTTCCTGTAGAAGAGAGGCCAGGAGTTGAAGCTCTTATGGATTTGATTATAATTTTTGACTCTGAAGGTATCGAGGAGTATGAGGAGTTAGTGGGCACATTGCATGGTGATGGTTATATTTATACACCAAATAAGCTTGATATAGACTTGAAGAATCAAATTACTCTACTTGCTTTCCCATCCATTGAGGAACCACCGATGTTAAAGTTAAAGGCCCTCCCATATCACTTGCGGTATGCATTTTTTGGGGTCCAACAATACTTTGCTGATTATTATTTCAGCTGATCTGAGCCAATTAAAGGTAGAAGCATTATTTTTAGTGTTGTAGAATTTCAAGAGGGCCATTGGATAGTCCATTGCAGATATCATTGGTATTCTGCCTGGTTTGTGTACTAACAAAATTCAGCTTAAGCCAAATTGTGTTCCATCTATCAAACATCAGTGTCAAATTAATCATTCTATACAGGAGGTGCAAAATTAAGAAATAATTAAGTGGTTGGATGTTAGTGTAGTGTATCCCATTGCTGATATCTAGTGGGTTATTATGATTTAATGCATACTAAAGAAGGGTAGAATAGTTATCATACCCAATAAAAAGAATGGGCTAGTTCCTATAAGACCAGTCATTGGATAGATGGTGTGCATAGATTATAGGAAGTTGAATGCATGGTCTTAGAAGGACCATTTTCCTATGTCGTTCATAGATCAGATGCTGGACAGGTTAGTAGGCAGAAGATGGTACTATTTTTTTATGGATACTCAGGTTATAATCAGTTCACTATTGAGCAACAGAACCAAGAGAATACTGCCTTTACATTTCCTTATGGGACCTTTGCATTCAAGTGAATGCCATTTGGGCTATGCAATGCCCCAACCACCTTTCAGAGATGCATGATGTCTATTATCTCTAATATGGTCAAAGACACTATTGATGTTTTTATGAATAATTTTTCAATTATTGGTGACTCTTTTGATGATTGTCTCTTTCACTTGGAAAAGGCTCTACAAGGGTGTGAAGAATGAAACTTATTGCTTAATTAGGAGAAGTGTCATTTCATGGTCAAACAAGGAATTTTGCTTGGAGAAAATTTTGAAGGGAGGTATTGATATTGATCGACCAAATATTGAGGTGATTGAAAAATTACCTTATCCAATTGTTGTAAAGGGAATTAGAGTTTTCTAAGGAATGTAGGTTTTTATAGGCGATTTATCAAGGAATTCTCGACAATCGCTAGTCCACTTTGTAAGCTTCTTGAGAAGGAGGTGAAATTTAATTTTAATGATGCATGTAAAAAGGCTTTTGAAATACTAAAAGAGAAGTTGGTGTTTGCTCCAATCATTGTGTCTACTGATTGGTCTTCACCTTTTGTGATTATGTATGATACTAGCGAATTGGCCTTAGGGGTTGTACTAGGACAAAGAAAATAAAAGATCTTTCATTGCATTTACTATGCTAGTAAGGCACTAAATCCAGCTCAAAAGAACTATACCGTGATGGAGCAAGAGTTATTGGCAGTGGTTTTGCCTTTTAAAAGCTTAGATCTTACTTGATTGAGACAAAAGTGATTGTGCATTACAATACTTAAAGGCTAAGAATGATGCAAAGTGGAGGCTTATTCGTTGGGTGTTGCTGTTGCAAGAATTTGATTTTGAGGTAAAAGACAAAAAAGGCATAGAAAATCAAGTTCCAGATCACTTATCTAGACTAGAGGAGGAATCTATATAGAAGGTTCCTAAGGGATTGAAGATTGATGACAGTTTTCTAGATAAATAGATATTGGGCATCTTCCCAGGATCTAATTCCATGGTTTATAGATTATGCAAATTACTTAGCAAGTGATCTAGTCCCAGAAAATCTTTCATATCAGTAAAGGAAGAAGTTCATGCATGAGGTAAGAAAATTTTTCTAGGATGAACCTTATCTTTTCAAAATTTTTGCGGATGGAATCATTTGTAGATGCATACCTAAAGTAGAGATGATGATCATACTTGAAATCTGTAATTTATCGCCAGTTGGGGTTCATCATGGAGGGACCCATACAGCTCATAAGATCCTACAATGTGGCTACTATTGGCCGACCATATACAAAGATGCCCATGACTATGTTGCTGCATGTGATTAATGCCAGCGTTAAGGTACTATTTCTAAAAGACATGAATTACATATGAACCCTATTTTAGAATTGGAAGTGTTTGATGTATGGGGCATAGATTTCATAGGACCTTTCGCAAGTTCATGTGGCATTGCTGTTGACTATGTTCCAAAGTGGGTGGAGGCAATTACGCTTCCTAACAATAAAACAAGGAGTGTTACCATACTTTTTAGGAAGAACATTTTCTCACGATTTGATATGCCACGTGCCCTTATTAGTGGTGGAGGGTCAATTTTTTCAATCAACTATTTAAGAGTCTTCTTGACAAATATGGAGTGAATCACAAGGTAGCAACACCTCATCATTCGCAGACTAGTGGATAAGTTGAAGTGTCTAATACAGAAATCAAGTCCATATTGGCGAAGACTGTGAATACCAGTAAGACTGATTGGGAAAGAAAGCTAGATATTATATTATGGTCCTACCTCACAACTTACAAAACCCCATAGGTTCTTCACCTTATCAGTTGGTGTATGGAAAAGCTTTCCATTTACCTATTGAGCTTGAACATAAGGCACTATAGGCGTTGAGAAAGCTGAACTTAGAGTAGAAGGATACAACAAAAGCAAGGTTGAATAATATCAATGAGTTGGATGAACTTTGGCTCTGGGCATATAAAATTTCAATAATTTATACAGATAAAATGAAGTTGCATCACGACCACTAGATTGAGAAGAGGGTTTTGAAAAAGGTGACCAAGTGCTACTATACATTTCCAGGCTTCATTTGTTTCTAGGTAATCTAAAGTCAAGATGGGATGGTCTATTCATAGTGACAAGGGTTTATACATATGGTGCTTTAGAAATAAAAAAGGATGCTAAGTTGGTTAATAGTAAGGATTAAGAGAAGAAGCGAGTCAGTATGGAGGACTACAATTTAGCTAGGAAGGAGGCTAAGTTAGCAGTTACGACTGCTAAGACAGCAATATTTGATAGCTTGTATGCATGGTTAGAGGAGAGAGAGGGGAAAAAGGTTGTATAGGATTACTAAGGCTAGAGAGCAGAAGGGTCATAACCTAGACAATCTGAAGTGTATTAGGGGGATGGTAGAGTGCTGGTGGAAGATGTTTACATTATGAGAAGATGGCAATCATATTTTCATAGACTCTTGAATGAGTAACGCGACAGAGACATTTTGTTATGAGAGCTGGGGCACTCAGAGAAATGTCGTGATTTTAGTTTTTTTAAACATTTTAAGATAAAAAAGGTTCGAGAGGCTATTTGCTGGATGCGAAGAGGTAGGGTGATAGGGCCTGATGAGATATTAGTGGATTTTTGGAAATTTACTGGCAAGGCTTGTTTAAAGTGGTTAACTAAATTATTTAATAGAATTTTCAGGACTACAAGAATGCTCGAGGCCTGGAGATGGAGTACTTTGATTCTTTTGTATAAGAACAAGAAGGACATCAAGAGTTGCAACAACTATAGGGGTATTAAGTTGGTGAGTCACAGTATGAAGATTTAGGAGAGAGTGGTAGAATGGAGGTTGAGGAGGATAGTGTCTATTTTGAAGAATCAGTTTAGATTTATACCCGATCGCTTGACAACTGAGGAAATTCACCTAGTACGGAGACTAGTAGAGCAGTATAGGGAAAGGAAGAGGGACTTACATATGGTGTTCATCAACCTGGACAAAGCATATGTTAAGCTCCCTTAGAAAGTTCTTTTGAGATGCTTAGAGGTGAGCAGAGTCTCAGTGGCATACATCAGATTGATTAAAGACATTTATAATGGAGTAAATACTCAGGTGAGGATGGTAGGAGGAGATTCAAAGTATTTTCCTATCTTGACAAGGTTGCATCAGGGATCGACTCTTAGCTTATTTTTGTTTAAATTGGTAATGGATGTGTTGATGTGGCGTATTTAAGGAGAGGTGCCTTAGTGTATGATTTTTGAAGATGATATTGTTTTATTGAAGAAAAGCGGGGGGTGTAAATGATAAATTAGAGGTTTGGAGATAAACCCTGGAGTCTAAAGGGTTCAGGTTGAGTAGGGCCAAGACAGAATATATAAAATGCAAGTTTAGTGACTTGAGGCAGGAGAACAAAGTGGTTGTAAGGTTGGATTCCCAGGTTGTTTGTAAGAAAGAAAACTTTAAGTATCTCGGTTCTATAATTCAGGGGAATGGAGAGATTGATGAAGATGTCTCCCACCATATTGGGGCAAGACAGATGAAGTGAAGGCTCGCTTCTAGAGTGTTGTGTGATTAGAAGGTTTTGTCTAAGCTTAAAGGCAAATTCTACAGAGTGGAAGTTCGTCCAACCATGCTATATGGAGCATAGTCTTGGCCTTTCAAGAACTCCCACATTAAAAAGTTGAAGATGGCGGCAATGCGGATGTTGCGAAGGATGTTCGAGCTTACTAGGATTGATAGGGTTTGAAATAAGACTATTTAGGAGAAGGTGGGAGTGGATTTGGTGGAGAAAAATATACAGGATGTTAGGTTGAGATAGTTCGAACATATGATAAGGAGAGAAACGGATGCCCCAGTTTATAGGTTTGAGAGGCTAACTTTGGATGGTTTTACGTGGGGTAAGGGCAGGTTGAAGAAATACTGGAGAGAGGAGACTAAATGTGACATGGAGTAGTTATAGCTTACCGAGGACATGACCCTAGATAGGAGGGTATGGAGGACGTAAATTAGGTTAGAAGGCTAGTGGTTATGGGGGAGTCATAGCCAGTAGTTAGGAGAGCTTTGGGGTAGACAAAATGGTAGCCTTAAGGATATGTTCAAAGGTTGGAGCTAATAGTAGGAGGGTATAGTGGTGGTGGGTGCCTTGGTTCTTATTGTAGGGTATTACTTTGGGTTGTCTTATTTCTTCTATTTCTTCTTGTTTCATGCATTATTACAACTTTGATTATTGTTCTTTGTCTTGAGCAGGAGGTCTACCAGAAATAGCCTCTCTACTTCTCTGGAGGTATTGGTATGGACTGCATACATTTCACCCTCTTCAAACCCCACTATATGAGTATACACTAGGTTTGTTCTTGTCATTATTGTTGTTAGTGGTGATGGTGTAAGCCCATTCAAGGTAAATAGACAACGAGTAAAGCACTATATGGGAAACATACAAAAAGTAAAGAAAGTGACTGATATCGACCTTGATAAAGTCTGAGTAATGAAAGAAATTGCATCATATCGTGATGTTAAATCAAGCGCCTCATGGAAGGCAACCCATGAGGCTAGTTGGTAAAATTTGAGTATACAACTTAGCCATGTCATGATGCGACGTTAAATTAATAGTTGCGTGGGAGGAAACCTATGTTTTTGTACTTATTTAATTTATAGGATAATGTGTTTGTTCAATATGTAGGACAAAAGAATGCAGATTAAATCTAAAGAAGTTGAAAAAAGTTATCATATGGACTCTTACGAGTCGTATCTATACAGTACGACTCATGAGTAGGAGTCGTATTAACCTGGGAGAAAAATCAGAATCAAGCATTAGTTTCTGAAATGAGTGTGATTCTTTAGACGAGTCATAACCTTTGGGTATGGTTTGTGACTAAGAATCATATCTAGTCTAGAACACAGGTAAGTCCCCAGTTTATTCGAGTCAAAGAAATGAGTTGTAATACTATGTACGAGTTATATCAACCACTCGTACCCAAGCTTACTAGGTCAATTCTCTGGTTAACCTAGCCCAATGAGTAAATAAAATAGAAAAGGGACACAATCTGGCACCCAATAAAAATCACCCGTACCCATTCCATTTCGTTCCCAAATTTTGAGCTTTAATCTGCAAATCAACTTGTTTTCAATTTGATTAAGTTACTGGCAACCTTAATTCCTTCTTAATTCATAATTGTAAAATGAATTTTAGGCCACTAAGATCCAAAATTTAAATCTGCTAATCTTCACTGACCATGTAAGTTTCTCAACTTATTTTTGCTATATTGTAAGTTGAAATGAGTATTATGTTATATTGTAAACTTGGTTTAAGTAAAGTTTCTACATTTCTTGGTTTGTTGGTGCTCTAGTTTAGGTATTTTTGTTGAAATTTGGAAATGGGGGTAGAACTAGGGTTTATGAATGGATTTTGATGGCTATGTGTGTTTAGTTGCTTGATAAAGCTGAAAATTAGTTGTGTGGACTTTAGGAATTTTCATTAAAGTCAATCTTTGAAGATGGACTTCTATATTGCAGTGGATATGAGACTCCTTACAACTCGTACCCACTAGTATGGGAGTCGTAATGAGACTTGTACACACTAACAACATGGAATTCTAACAAATTTAAAGTTCTAGAATGGATACGACTCAACCATATGAGTCGTATCCAAACTATATGACTCGTATACATTAATCGTACTCACCTGGGAAGAATTAAAATAGAGTTAATGTTTCTAACTTACTTACGACTATTGGTCATAAGTCGTACCAGTCCGGTGCGACTGGTAAGAAGGAGTCGTAATAAGACCATTGAACAAAGATCATACACTATCTAAGATACGATTTGGTTATACTAGTCGTATCCGGTAGGTATGACCAGTACCCATCACTCGTACCCAAATCAGACAAGATACATTGAACTTTAGTTTTGTATTTTGTTTTTTCATTTATTTTCTTAGTTACTAATTAATATTGTATGTACAGTCACAATGCGACTGAAGAATGCTTCATCCTCCAAACCAAGCACTAAGAAAGTGAACAAGCAACCACAACTTCTCTAAATCTGAATCCCTATTTGAAAGCAGCGAAGACGAATATGATAAAACCTCATCGAAGAAATTTTCTCAAAAAGGAAAGGAAATTGCTAAGTCAAAGAGGAAGAAGGTTGTTCCCCAAGTGTCTGAGACACCACCACATAAGGGGACAAGAGGAAAGAATACAATAGTATCTCATCCACTTACACCTCAACCTATTGATAATGATGATGAGGCTGTTTCTAGTTCAGTAAAGGAGAGTTCAGATGAAGCTTAGGGTCCTGAGGTAGATTATTCTGATAGACAGACAGGACCCCCACTCATATTGTCCACTACTTCGGTGCCCATCGTAGAATAATGGGGATACCTCGATATGCAAGAGATATTTAACTTAGGGCTGTCTTATTTTATGGGTGGTAAGATAATGAGAATGTTATAATCAGAGAGTAGAATAACTATGGGAATGGCAAAGTAGCCCGAGTTTGCAGAACTTTTCCTATAGTATGAATTCGATTGGATGATGTGAGCACCCGGGAAATATAGTGAGGTCCTCGTCTATGAGTTCTACGTAGATTATAAGAAAGAGTTTCATAAGCAATATCCATAAGGTATGTTATGAAAGGGAGGCAAGCCTATTACCTCCCTGATAATTAGTGGAGTTTGGGTTAATATATCATCCCAAACTATTAGTAGATTCTTATATGGGATGAAATATCAAGCTCCAACCAATACAGGAGAGATGGACTACAAGACGGTGGAGGTGGGAAAAATCACTAAGAGGACACTAGGTACTGATGATAAATGGTAATGTTTAGATGTATCGCTGAGAGGATGGCTTCACATGGTGAGCATGTGACTTGGGTTGCAAGAGATATTAGTGATTCATAATAGATAAAGAAAGGAACCCACAACTTTGAGGGTAAGTCTTGGAGGACACTAGTCGAGACCGGTTGTGTCCCACTATAGGAGATGATGTTTTGAGCATGGTCTATGCTGCGATGATAGAAGATTTCACAGTCGAGTACGCATTCAATTTTGGTGAGTTCCTAGACCGAGAGATGAGAGATATGATAGTTGGGGGTAGAAGGCATTACAGGCCTACCCATGCATGATTACACAGATTTTCCTAGCAGCGGGAGTTGTAGAGCTCTCTAAGATTGATGAGATAATTAAGGCCCGAAGGATATTTGATATTAGACTAATTTGAGATGCGCCAACCCTTTGGCCTGACCCATAAGGAAGACAGTTTATGTTATGGATGGTTTGTTTCAATGAGATGATCATCTTGACACCCTTGTTGCATCTGAGGCTACTGAAGGTGCATAGATTGAGGACACAGCCACAGATGCAATGGGTACTTCCAGTGCCCACCGCCAGTCTAATTTCTGCCACCCAGTCCATGAGGTATTCCTTCTGGTGTTATGATGATTTCTTAGGATTTTTGGATTGAATTTGTGACACGGCTAGCTACGCTCACTGCGAAGGTAGGTCATATAGAGGGGGGAGTAAGAATTTAGATTGACCGATAGTTCGAGGCATAAGATAGGCGAGTCTAAGAATGCCTAGACATATTTGAGCCAATGATTACTCGACAGTTAGGTATAGGGTAGCAACCCAATGTTGCAGATGTTAGAGCCGAGATTGTTGAGATAAAGAAGATAGTCACATGGGTTATATGAGAGGCCAGTTTTTGCTAAGCTAGTTATGGAAAATCCCACAGTCAAGGTGCCTAGCATTTTGGCAGATCTGGTAGTTCTACAGGTTGTTGCAGATGTCAGAGCTAAGATTGTTGAGATAAAGAAGATAGTTACAGGGTTGTATGAGAGGCCGGTTGTTGCTGAGCTAGTTATGGAAAATATGATTCCCACGGTCAAGGTGCCTAACATTTGGTCAGATTCGGTAGTTGTACAAGTTAAGGGGTCCAGAGAAGAGATAAAGAGAAAGAAGAGGGAAGCTAAAACCGCTGAGAAAAAATTCATACTCAAGAGAAAAGTTAAAATAACTGAGAAGAAAGCCAGATTTAGGAGCATTAAGGATGAGCGAGACCGAGAGACACGGGTCCCTGAGATGGCTGGTGGAGTTGGGGGATTGAGGACTTCGCTTGTTATTATGAAGGGGGCTGATATTTTACCCCCGTCTATTGATTCATTCTTGGTTATTAGGACAGTAGCAGACAAGATTGAGACCCAACTTGAGGGCCCACATCCTAATATTTATTCTCTGGTGTCTTGAGCACCTACGTATGACTCTCATTCCTTATTTTATTATTGTAGCACTGGGGATAGTACCAGGTTCTTCAGTATACGGTGGGGGTTATTCCAAAAGTTTTGGGGAGCAGTTTGAAATTTTTTAGATGTAGCTAAGACTGAAAGTCTATTATAACTTGCAAGTTGATGTGGGCAACTGAGATAGGGAGTAGATAGCGTTCCTATGGCAGTGGATTTTTGAATTTTGATTATGATTGATGGATTTTGAAAAAAAATTATGTATTGAAAGATTTTGATTTTGTTTATATTTTTACTTTGTGATTGATGAAACACGGCTAACATTTGAAATGTTATTGTGAAAAGTGATGTTAGCTTTATGATGAAAATAATCAAAAATGTTGATAATGGTGAACCCCCCTTGAAAATTTTGTTTAAGTATATGTGTTATTTGTGTATTTGTGTGAAACTATTGAGTATCTGATAATGGCATTAGGATTAGAGATAGTATAATTCGGGACAAAATAATTGCACAGTTGGATAATTAGTACGTAGTAGTGTAACTCGGTTCAAGTGTGTGTAATGTTTACTGAGTCCCGGTGGTGTTGGAATATAGAACTTGCCTAGTTGCTTTTACCTAGGCCTAGGATTGTTAAGTAGGAGATGATCATAGGCCACTATTGAATGAGTCCACTTAAGCCTAAAATACCTTAACCAAATTAATAAATCCCTTTGATCCAAATATTTGAGCCTTTATATACCAATTATTCTTGTTACACCTATCACCTTCTCTTTTTAACTTACAATGAACCTATGTTGGCCCTGGTCCTCTTGTAAACACTTTGCACCTCAACTCAGGAAAATCACCTAAGTTTAGGGTGGCTATTATAGGGGTACGTAAGAGAAAAATGAGTGTGAAGATAATGGGTAGATGAAAAATAGTTGAATCATGGGCATGTATGATGAAAAGAAATGAAATAAAAGTACAATGTACAGCAAAAGAAAA
Source organism: Capsicum annuum (assembly GCF_002878395.1). Taxonomy (NCBI): domain Eukaryota; kingdom Viridiplantae; phylum Streptophyta; class Magnoliopsida; order Solanales; family Solanaceae; genus Capsicum; species Capsicum annuum. The sequence continues at coordinate 71,964,162 of NC_061118.1, read as the reverse complement.
AGAATAAGAAAAATAAGTGCTTGAAAGCCACACCTGATCCAATTAGAATGTGCTCAAAAGAAAAAGGGAGATATAAGGGCGGAAATAAAAGAAGTCAAAAGTAGTGGACCCCAAGAAGAGCGTAGTGTATAGGAGGATTAGTCACTAAATGAATTTTAAAAGATATCATACCAGCCCCAAGCCTACATTACAAGCCAAATAAAGTCCTATAGTGATCCTATGGCAATTGTCTAACAGCTTAGGAAATAGCATAAGGGCAAGCCTATGGAATTCTATGCGCACCGGTGATACCTATTTGTGTGAGAGAGAGAGTCATTTGTTATATCCCTGAATAGATTGGTCTATCCATGAAGATTGAATGGGATTTCTTTGGATATGAGTGTACATGAGTTATGCTGCTAGGTTGCTAGATTATTTGACAAATGAAAATTATGTTTATGCCCAAGTGCCTATTGCTAATGTAACGCCATCACCAGATTCCTTCGTGTTTCTACATGTGCTAGAATTATGATACGTTAGTTTGAGTTGAAAATAAAGAGGGGAACAACAAGATTGAAATTTAATTCAAAATCACTGCCATAGGTTTGTTAGAGATCTTCCTATTTAAGCATTGACTCTGTGCTAGAAAATAGTATTTGGTTTTGTTTACCAGAGGACATGCAAAATTCAATGTTGAGGGTATTGATGTGGCATCGAAACACGACACTTTCGATGCTTAAAACTGTGACTTTATATGTGAACTTAGGGTATTTTGTTAGATATAATGCACTTTGGTGTGATAATACAGGTAAAATAGATCAACAATAGTACTTGAACAAAAAAAGAAGAAAATGACCTGAAAAAGACCAACTTTGATCAGTATACGAGTAAATATCTGAGTCGTAAGCATTCGATATGACTTGTATGCCGAATCATATGGGTAACAGAACCAAAACAAAAATCAAGGAGCCAAGTATAAATAAGATATGACTCAAGTATCCAAGCAGTAATAAAGGATATGAGCCATACAGTGAAGTCATGAGATTAACAAAATCTAATCTAATAATCACGAGTTAAAGTGTTAAGAGTATACAAGTCAAAAGATTGAGTATGACTCATATAGGGATATCATATGCAAACCAGTGTTTAAGACTTGAAAAGACTAAATTCCTAGGTGGATACGAGTTGAGGACACGAGTCATACACTCATACAAAGATATCGTATGTTGAATAAAGAGTTGAAGCCTTAGGAAGGCAGGGTACGACTCGTAAGCTGAGGATATGAGTGAAGACCGAGTCGTACCGACTGTAGACTTAACTTTACCTTTCCCATTTTAATAGGATATTTATGTTATTTTAAGATACTATAAATAATTTAGGGTTTATCTTTTATTAGGCTGCACTCTTGAACGTTCTTTTAGATGTTTTTACATTCTTTTACAAACTTTTATAATTCTTCTTGAGATTTTAGGGATTATTGAATTAAAGACTTTGAAGCTTGTTCATCTTAATCTTATGCAATTAATTTTATGTATTATTTGTTGATAATAATGGTTTTTTGCACAAACATGAGTGGCTAATCTCCTTAGCTAGGGTTGTGGGAATCCTGGTAGATTAGTTACATAGAGAAAGTGTGAGACTCAATTGTTCTATGGTTTCTGCATTTATCTTACTTCTTCTTCAAAATAATTAAACTCATAGAATCTGTAGACGCTTAAGAATGCCTATATTCGCATCTAATCGATAACCAAGAAGCTTGTGATTAGGAAAAGAAGATTAAGATAGTGATTTAGGATTCTATAACCAAGTATTCCATCTTATCACTAGATCCTACCTTGACAAGTATAACTGAGGCCTTAGTTAGAGGCAACACCCTGAAACGATAATGAAGTAAAGGGCAAAATTTATCTTTTAGCTTAGCCGACAGTTGATAAGACTTATCTTGTAGGCTTTACATGTAGAAAAATGGAATAGTTAGGTTGATCACAAGAAATTTACACTGTAGAGAAGCCAGGGGGAACATAAACCTAGTGTTTGTCTCATATTGATTATAACTCAAAAGCGCTCAAGAATTGGTTACTATTTACGACTGATAAACAAATCCCCCCATTTACTTTCCTGCATTGCTCATGGATTATATCAAGGCAAGAAATTGTTCACGTTTTCCCTGTGGGATCGACCCCAATCTTGTTGTGTTATTATATTTGCAATCGACCCTATTATATTTCTAGTTGAGGTATAGTTTTGGGCGACATCAATACACACTATACAGATATTTTAGAATGTATATTTCTTTGGTGTATTTAGCGTTTCCTTTTGATTTCCGCCATTAATGCAGCAAATACTCTCTAGGCCCTTTCATCAGGGAGAGCTGAACTCATATAGTCCGTGGGTGCCCTTAGGACGGAGTGAGTTGGACAGTTCAGGTTAGTGGTTTTAAGCTCTCATGTTCATGCGACTTTACCCTACCCAGGTATCCTATATATGTATGTATGAATATATGCATATGGTTTTGACTGATTTTGGACATGGCATTATTTTACCACTTTTCCTAAGTTATATGTCAGTGCTTGTCCCACTGACCGTCCCTGGATGTTGCATTATTTCATGATATAGGGTCCTAGTGTTTTTCTATTACTCTTGTGTAGCGTCAGGTAGTGTGGTTCATTGGTTGAGTTGTTGTGAAGTGGTGAGCATCCATCTTTTGAAAATCTCTACTATTTTTATTAGTTTTTTTTTCAAATTTTGGGAATTGTGACTTATTTTTGTCATGGTCGGGGAAATGTCCTGACCTAGGTTGATATACTAGTTATAGAAGCTTTTACGAACAAGTGTTGAATTTGTTATTTGGTTTTATTCTAAAAATTATTAGCTGGTCAATTTATTTTTCTTAATATTATTTTTGGTTGGCTTCTATTGTTTATATTTATGTGCTCTTAAGTTAAGGCTAAGGGGGTGGTCTCTGCCCCATGGTGGGCTTGAGATATCCGTCACAACTAGGCCCTATTTTAGGTCGTGAAAATCTTGGTATCAGAGCATGGATAAGGGTTTTTAGGTATGCACAAAGCTATGTCGAGTAGAGTCTCTTTTATGGGTGTGTAGAGCCCCACACATATAAGGAGAAGAATACAAGGAATTTAGTAATGTTTTCTTTTCTTGTGTTCTATTTCAGGATATAAAGTCTAGTTCTCTTGAAACTTCTCTAACTCTTGGCTTACTCGCATTTCAATTTATGCCTCCATAAACATCTGATGCTTGTATAAACTCTATTGGGATATTTGTCCCACCTGAGGATAATATAGAGGGAACTTATCCTACTTATGGAGTACAAACCCGATCTAAGGTCCCTTTTACTGATTGTACTACTCCATGTGGTGTCCCACCAGTCCCTACTAGTCCTTCTTGAGCTTCCTGAGCTGGTGATACTTTTTATTGGCCAGCTCAGAGATACATCTCTAATGTGGAGTTCTTTAAGTCTATTTATATGCTTGCTCAATTAGTGGCATTGCAATATTGCTACTCGAGTTAGCTGGTTTATGAGGCTGAATTCCGCAACCTTTACAGGCTCTAAGGTTAAGGAGGATCCTCGGGGATTTATTAAGAAGATGGAGAAGATTTTTAGGATAATACATCCTACGAATTTAGAGGGTGTGGTGTTTGTTGCTTATCAGTTGAAAGATATAGCGTATCAGTAGCATGATGAGTACAAGCAGTTGAAAGTTAATGATGTTGAGCCATCGGTATGGGATGAGTTTTTAAGTGTGTTTCTTGATTACTTCATTCCTTAGGAGTCAAGGAAAGCTATGACTGAAGAGTTTGTGAAATTAAAGCAGGGTAAAATAAGTGTGAAAGAGTATGCCCTAAAATTTTAGCTGTTATCTCGTTATGTTCAAGAGTTGGTGTCTAACAAACAATCCAAAATGAGGAAGTTTGCTTATGGATTGTCCCATAACTTGGTATTAAAGTATATGGTTGCAATGTTGAATAATGATATGGATATCTCTAGGCTTGTGGTTTATATATAGCAGGTAGAGGTTGAAAAAATGAAGCAGGTAAAGATAAAAGAGAGGCAGAACAAGAATTTTAAGTAGTCAGAATAGGTGCAGGTCCATACAATAAAGGGGGATATGGTAGGTAGTTGACTTACTATATGTAGTTTTGATGATGAGAATCTAACTACAAGGGACCAGGTCCATGGATGTGCAAGATACAATATAGCTGACACGTGTTGTTTGCACTATTTTGTCATCTTAATTAACAAAACTGCAAGTGTTATTTTTTAATAATTAGGATAGTTGGTCAAATGATCTTTCATCCCTAACAATCACTTATCTATAAAAGGAAAAAACACCTCTTCATCAAGTGGTTTTTGCAAATACAAAGAGTGAAGAGAGGCAGCATAAACCCAGTACCACCTAGACTCAATGAACAATACTATGAGTGGTGTAAAATAAGGATATTTGACTTCATTATAACTGAGGACAATGAGCTGATGGACATAATTATTAACGGTCCTCGTGTGCCTGTTAAAAAAATCAAAGAAGGAGAGGTTACAAAAATAGTTATTAAAAGCATGAGAGAGAACAATGATGAACACATAAAAAATTGAAAAGAATTACAATTCCAAGAAACTATTAGTATGTGGTGTAGATCTTGATGGATTCAATAGGATTTCAGCTTGTGAAAATGCTAAAAAGATCTGAGATTGCTTAAGGACAGCTCATAAAGGCACCACTAATGTGAAGGATTAAAAAGTAGACATGCTGACTACTCAATATGAAAACTTTACTATGAAATAAGGAGAAATAATCTAAGAAATGCATACAAAGTTCACTTTTATCACAAATGAGCTTCACTGGTTACGTGAAGTGATTCCTTGTACAAGTAAGTGAGAAAAATTCTTGGTATTTTTCCCAAATAATAGGAAATAAAAGTGGATGGCATAACTGAGGAAAAAATCCTGAAGACCCTTACCATGGATGAACTTATTGGGAACCTAAAAACCTATGAACTCAAGAAGCAGCAAGGAGAAGAGAAGAAAAAATTCAAAAGGGAAAAATCTTTAGCTCTAAAAGCTTCATGTTTAGGGAAGAAGACATTGATGTTGCTTACTTGGCAGAAAGAATTGTTAAATCTATGAAGAAAAGTGGGCAGTTCGAAAGAAATGGATGTAGGGACAGAAAATGAGCCACTTTGGAAGTTTGTCACAGATGTGGAAGTCCTGAACATTTTATGAAGGATTGTCCAATGCACAAAATGGAATATTAGGATTATTACAACACTGAAGGTGAGAAAGAAAGAAATAGGGACTATTTCCCTGTAAATTATGGAAGACAGGCTGCAAGTGATCTTATAGTTAAACAAGCCTTAGCTAGTAGGGTGACTCCACTAGTAAATCTGATGAAGTTCAGAAGTCTACAAATGTTTCAATGCTTGAAGTGGATGATGAGAAAGTGACCTTTGATTCCTTGTTTGCCATCATAGTAGATACTGAAAATGAAGAGGACAATGAGGTAACTATCTTTAACATTAGAAAAATCTTTAAAATTACTCTTCTAGGAAGATAAAAAGGCTTGCAAGTGTGTTGATATACTATGTATGTGAACTAATTATTGAGAAGAATGTCTTAGAATAAAAAATAGAGAATCAAGAGCATGAGCTGATTTCTTTTACTCTTCTACTTTCTGAAACTGAAAAGTTGTTCACAAAGATGAAATTTGAAAATCTGAATCTATTGATTAATCTGAAGAAGGAAGTGACTAGATGACTAAGAAAGGGGAGAATCTTCTTTGTTTCAAAATGATCTTGAATAATGGTTGAAGGATTCTTGAGAATATCTTATGGAAGCACTATACAAGAATGAAGAGTTAGAGAGGGATATGGTCCACTTGAGAGAAGAGTTGAACAAATCTCTTAAATAGACTACTTCTTCACAGATCCTCTCTAATCTGACCAGTCAAGATGTCAATGATGGTAAAGGTTTGGTATATGAAGTATAATTCCAACCTATTAAGCCTAAAGACAAATCTACTTATAATGTTGGAAGCAAAGGGCAAGAACTACTGTGCACTTACTGTGGAAGAGATAGACATTTGAAAGAAAATGTCAGTACTCGCTTAAGATTAAATTGGAGAGTACTGAATACAATCAATAAGAGAATGCACATTATAAGGATTTCAAGTCTCTGAAAAGGGAAAAAAGGAAGCTCACACTATCTAGTTGGACAAAGAAAGATTTAGTCACACTTTTGTCCTCTTACTGGGAACTCAAACTCAAATGGGTTCCCAAGTCTAAAAACTGATTGTAATTACAGTAGGGAGAAAGGGTTTGCAATCATAAAAATCTTCTTGTTATTGTTTAAGGTTATGAATGGAATGCATGATTGTATTTTCTTTCCTAAGACACTTTAGAGCAATGCCGAAGGAACTCTAGATATTTAAAGAATGCCTGTCTAAGACCTGCTCCTCGGACCTATTTCTTGAACAAGTTGCAGTATCATATGATGTAATAAATCTATCAAGAAAATATTGGGATTGACTAGACTAACCTGTCCTATTATCAAGTGAATAAGTGTTTCCTTATAAAATTGGCTATGTTCAGAAGGTAGGTATCCTTTGTAAATTAATACTTGTCGGTCTAACTCAGTACCATACCTTTGCAGGTATACATCCATGGGAACAACTTTGAAGGTGGAAAAATATGAAAAGCACAAAGTTGAATATTCATACAAACTAGAGAAGGACCTAGTCCCATCTCTCAAGTTAGTATCTTGTATGTGCAAATTTTGTTTGTTCTTACAAGAAAAAGCCATGTCCTCCTTGTCCTTTTGTCAAAAAAAGTTCTCCTACTCTAAAGTTAAAGGTGAGTCACCTAAAATTTAATATTACTCATATCTTTTTCCCCCATAAAAACCTTCCTTGGGCTCATTATTCCTTAAATCTTGCTACACCCACTCCTTTCTGTATCAAAAAGGGAAAATCCAAAATTCTAAATAGCCATTCTAAAAGAAAGACCTTCTTGATGGCTGCTGCTCTTCCATTTTCATGTCCTTCAGAGGATTCTGAGCTTAGCATTGTGAAAAATTCCTTCCTAAACTATCCTGAAAAACATCTTTCTTCTCATACTCTTCTAAACCTTAACTTCTTATTACTTAACTTGTAAACGAAGAATCTTCCCCGAATCTTCAAAACTGTTCTGATAATATTGTGGTGGATAAAACTTGGGTAGCTGAAAACCTCATTTTGTTGTCAAAAATCCTAGGAAAGAGCATAGTTGATCACAAGAAAAATAATATCAGTAAAATACCAAAAATCTCTAGAAAATGGTCTAGAAGTTTTATTGAGAAGCAGCTAACTCTGGAGGGACCTGATCCGAAGAAGAGAAAAGTACTTGAAAGGGAATCTATGATCACTTATACTAGAAGAAACAATGTGGATAAAAGTAAGGTTGTATTCAAGGAAGTTACAAATAGGATCTTGAAGAATCAAGAGGTGTTAAATGGAAGGATTTTTTATTCAAGTATGCTAATAGAACCTAGTATGGTGGAATTAGTAGGGCTGGTTTAACATTAAGGTAAGATGCATATCATGGAAATACCTATTCCTACTATTTCTAATGAGATAGTCAGGGAATTTTATTTCACTTTGGAATTGTCAGAAGATAAAATGAGTCTAACTACACAGGTCCAAGGAAAGTAAATAAAGCAAAATAAGGAAACACTGGGAAGAATTTTAGATGTTCCTATATATGGGTTAAGAACTATCTTTAAGCAGTTGATTTCAATAGAACTCTTATAAAATACATCTAGTTCAAAGGAAAATATGTGGCTACAGTGAAAAGGAACTCACCCAAGAGTGTGTTTCAATTGATTATTAACTTTATGAATAAGGTAACCTTGCATAGGTCACAAAAGAGAAACATTGCCTCAGCCACTGACTTATATATGATGGAATGCTTTAGTCTCTTTGAGTTCATTAATCTACCTACATTGATGATACAACACATTTACAAAGTGGTTCTTGGTAAGAATGGAGAGCATGGGATGCCTTATGGATTTTGGCTGAACAAAGTACTTAATTATTATGGCATTGACTGAGATTCTAAAACCCAAGGATCTGTGATTCAAATGCTTTATATGAAAACACTAGTCAACATTAAATATTTCATACCAGTGAATATTTATCAAAGAAAGCTTAGCAAGGAAATAGAGGAACTGAAGTTCAACCTAGCTGCCAAGGATGAAGAAATCAATAAGCTTTAGGAGAAAATTTAGTATTACTCCAAAGAAAACCCATGTGAAAAAGAAATGCTTAGAACTGAGAATGGTGAATAGAAGAAGAGGGAGTCAATCTTAACTGATAAGGTTCTTAGGTTAAATATAGAGATAAGGCATCTTAACCACAACCTAACCCTACTCCTTCAAAATCTTTTTCCCAGTCCTTCACTTGTTTATCCTTCTTGATTCTTGTGGATTTTTCCCTAAGAACATTTAATTTGTGCGCTACAATGATACTTATGCTACTTATGAATGAATCTTTATTTTGTGTGCTACATTTGCTCTCTTTAAATTGCAAAGTTATTTTTCATGCTAGTGTTGCCCCAGTGGCCTTGAGTTAATTAATTTGTACTTAATTTACTCTTGTTTTACTATTCTCACTTTTCAATTTTGCCAAAAGAGTGAATAATTACTGAGTACATATAGTAGGGGACCAGGTATCAGGTATTTTAGATGAATGTAAATGGCATGCTAATGGGGGAAGAAAAGGAGTGATATACTGAATAGATAAATGAAGAGAGTCGTGTCAACTATGGAAAGTGTGTAAATGCACTAAATATAGGTGCATGGTGATAGGGGGAATAACTCAAAGGTTTTTTTTGTAAAAAAAATAGTAGACCAGGTCCCTACGTTGCATGATGTAGAAAGCATGATAATAGGGGGGAACATTTATCTTTAGGTGGTAATCACACTAATTAAATGTGATAAATGTGCACTAATGCTCAAAGTTAAATAGTTGGTTTGTTATTATTAGAGAGGGATAAAATTGCTATATGTAGTTTTGATGATGAGAAGCTAACTGCAAGGGATCAGGTCCCCGGATGTGCAAGATACAATACAGCTGGCACATTGTCTGCATAGTTCTATTATTTTTTGTAACAAACTTGCAGGTTCTATTTTGTACTGATTAGGATAGCTGGTCTAATGATCTTTCAGCCCTAATCATCACTCATCTATAAAAAAAAAAAAAAGATGCCACTTTATCAAGTGGTTTTTACAAATACAAAGAGTAAAGAGAGGTGCATAAAACAGTTCTAACACTGCTCAAGTTCTTAGCTTTATGAGTTCTTAAATAGAAGTTATTCTTGAGTTAGTTCTGATTTATAAATGAATTAGTCGTGCTATAAGGGTAATGACGTTTTCTCTTTGAGTAAAGAGTGCTTAGGTAGAGTTGCCTAATCTAGTTGCTAATTAGAGTCAATCACTAGAGAGGGTCCTTGGTAGAGCTACCAAGATTAGCTTGTAGTATAGTTTCTATAAGTTAAATAAGCCTAGTGGTAGGTTGAAATCAAGACTTTAATTAGGAGGTTGATTACACTGGATTTATTTAGTTCTTGTGAGGGCAAGCCGTGGTTTTTTCCTTCCTGGATTTCCACATAAAAATCTATGTGCTTTTACATTTCCTATACTATCTTTTTTTTCTACATGATTAGTATTTGTTTGCCTGTGATTGACACTGAGGGACCTGGTCCCTTACTGTGTGGTGCAACCTCTAAGGGTTTCAACAAAACTAGAAAAAAAATTGGAGAAATTCATAATCAACAGCTAGTTCTCCTTATCCTAAGACCTTTGGTAATCATTATTTTAGGATGGCAGTGGTCCTAAGGCACAAGATGCTCAGTCTCAGGTTAGTGGATCTTAGTCAGCCTTACCTTATCCTTATTATCAATTTTGTGGATAGCTTTACCATGGCCATTGTGAGAGAGAAGGAATTTATATTTCAGTTGTGGTTAGCTAGTTTATCTATTGAGAAATTATTCTATAGCCAAAGTTTCCATTGGAGCTAGTAAGGTTCCAATTGCTCCTTTTTTGGATTTTGCTCCTAAGGGCGACACTTCTGGTACCGGTACTATCCAGAATCATCTCTATGTAGTTGCTACTCATTAGGAGTCTGAGGCATCTATGGATGTTGTTACTGGTATATTACAGCTTTTCTCTCATAATGTTTATTCTTTACTTCATTTGGGTTCTTCCCTATCCTATGCGACTCTTTATGTAGTTCGACATTTTGGTTTTGGTCCTAAAAATATTTTCTTCCCCTTTTCTATGTCTACTTCTGTGGGTGATTATATTGTGGTTAGAAAAATATATAAGGGTTGTGTGATGTTTATCTTTCAGAGAAAGACATTCTTAGATTTGATAGAACTTGACTTAGCGGGATTTGATAGAACTTAACTTGGCGGAATTTGATGTGATCTTAGAGATGGATTGGCTTCATTTGGGCTATGTTTCTCTCGATGGTAGGACCTCAAAGGTTCGTTTCCAGTTTCTTAATAAGTCTGTGATTGAATTGGAAGGGAGTTCCTTAGTAGCTAAAGGGGGTTTATTTCCTATCTTAGATCTAAAAAGATAATTTTCAAAGGGTGTCTATTCATCTAGTTTGGGTAAAGGATTGTAGCTCTAAAGGTCCCTCTTTGCATTCTATCCCTGTGGTTAGTAAATTTCCTGAAGTATTTTCTTATGATCTTCCTGGAATATTTCTTGATAGGGAAATAGATTTTAGGATTGATATACTGTCGAATACCCACCCCATCTCTATTCTTTCTTATATGATGGCTCTGGCAGAGCTAAAGAAGCTAAAGGAACAATTAAAAGATCTTCAAGGGTTTCACTCATCCTAGTGTCTCTTGGTGGAGTGCTCCTGTACTTTTAGTGTAAAAAGATAGGTCTAATTGGGTATGTATAAACAATCATCAACTGAATAAGGTTATAGTGAAGAATAAGTACCATGCTCGTAGAATTGATGATCTTTTCGGCTAGCTTCAGGGTTCTAGATGCTTTTCTAAGATTGATCTCTATTAGGGCTACCACCAACTGAAAATTAAGGAGTTTGATAGTCTCAAGACTTTCTTCCAAACCTGGTATAGACATTATGAGTTCCTGGTTATGTCATTTGGGTTGACCAATGCTCTAGCTACTTTCATGGATTTTATGAATCGGGTATTCAGGTAGTTTTTAGACTTGTTTGTTATAGTGTCCATTGATGACATTTTGATGTATTCTAGGAGTGAGGGGGTTATGAGAATCACCATCAAATTGTGTTGTAGACCCTTAATAATAAAAAATTATACGCAAAATTTTCAAAGTGCCAATTTTGGATAAGTTTTGTGACTTTCCTTGCACCTTTTGTTTCTTGTTAGGGTATTAGGTAGATCTACATAAAGTTGAGGCAGTTAAGAAGTGGCCTATATCCATGACTTCAATTTATATTAGGAGCTTCTTGGGCTTGGTTGGGTATTATAGAAGGTTTGTAAAGAGTTTCTCCTCTATTGTTGCTCCGTTGTTGAAGTTGGCTCAAAAACAAGTTAAGTTCTTGTGGTCTAATGCTTGTGAGGATAACTTTGAGAATTTGGAGGATAAGTTGACTTTTGCACCGGTTTAGACCCTACCTACGGATAGTGATAGGTTTGTCATATATTGTCATGTTTTCATGTGGGACTAGGGTGTGTTTTGATGCAGTATGGTAAGGTTGTGGCTTATGCTTCTAGGCAGCTTAAAGTTCATGAGGGGAACTATCTGACTCATAAACTAAAGTTAGAGATTGTGGTCTATGCTTTGAAAATCTGGCATCATTACCGTTATGGGTGCATGTGGATAGAGTTTAAGATCATAAGATCTTGCAATATGTGTTTACTGAGAAGAAATTAAATCTTAGGCAAAGGTGGTGGCTCGAATTGCTTAAAGATTATGACATGAGTTTGCACTACCATCCAATTAAATCTAATATAGATGTTGATGCTCTTAGCAAGTTTTCTATAGGAAGATTATCTCATGTTGATAAGGATAAAAGATGGATGGTAAATGATATTCACATGGTTGGTTAATTTGGGAGTTCATCTTTTGGACTCTGAGGGTGGGGAAGTTATTATTCAAGAAGTTATTAAATCAACTCTTCGTGTTGAGGTAAAGGAGAAGCGAGATTTAGATCCCATACTTAAGAAGATTAAGGATGATGTAGGTCAGCATAAGGTTATGGCTTTTAAGATTAGGGGAGATGGAATCTTGAGTTATCAAGAAAGATTATGTGTTCCTAATATTGATGGGCTATGATTTTGGCAGAGGCTCATGAGTCTCGATATACAGTTCATCTGAGTTCAACTAGGATGTACCATGACTTAAAAAAAATCTACTGGTGAAATAATATGAAGAGAGATATGGCAAATTTTGTTGCTAAGTGTATGGTTTGTTAGCAAGTCAAGGTAGAGCATTTGAGGCCTGGTGGCATATCTTAGGAGATAGAGTTTCCCATGTAGATATGGGAGATGATCAATATGGATTTCATTATGGGTCTTCTATGGTCTCTTCTATGGTCTCACACCAGTATGATTCTATTTGGGTCATTGTGGATAGAATGACTAAGTAAGCTCATTTCTGCCTGTGAGGACTAACAACTCAAAAGAGTATTATGCTATGTTATTCATTTAAGAGATAGTCAAATTCCATGGAGCACCTGCATCAATAATTTTAGACTGAGGTACACAGTTTTCTTCTCACTTTTAGAATTCATTTTATAAAGGTTTGGGTACTCAGGTAGACCTTAGCACAACTTTCCACCCTTAAAAAGATGGACAAGCGGAGCGGACTATTCAATCTTTGGAGGATATTCTAAGGGCCTGTGTAATTGATTTTAAGGGTAGTTTTGTTAACCATTTGCCTCTTATTAAATTTGCTTACAATATAGTTTTTGTTCTAACATTCAAATGGCTCCTTTTTAGGATCTCTATGGAAGAAGGTGTTGGTCTCCTATTGGGTGGTTTGAGGTTGGTGAGACTAGGTTCTATGGTCCTGACTTGGTTCACCAAGCCATAGAGAAGATAAAAGTTATTAGAGAAAGACTTAAGACTGCTTAAAGTCGCCAAAAGTCTTATGCTGATGTGAGGTAGAGGGAGTTGGAGTTTGAGGTTAGTGATTGGGTGTTCTTAAAAGTTTCTCCTATGAAAAGAGTTATGCATTTTGGGAAGAAGGGACGGCTCAGTCCCCATTACATTGGGCCATATTTGATTTTAAGGAGAATTAGGAATGTTTCTTATCATTTAGATTTGCCTATAAGTTGTGGCTCTATTCATCCTATTTTCGATGTGTCTATGATGAAAAAGTATGTAGGTGACCCTTTCTTGGTAGTGCCTGTTAAGTATGTTGGGGTTTTAGATTCCTTGTCTTATAAAGAAGTCCCGGTTGAGATATTGGATAGGAAAGTTTGTAGTTTAAGTACTAAGGATATTAACATTTGTAAAACTGCTTTGGAGGAAACAAACGGTAGAAGAAGCTACTTGAAAAGTTTAAGTGATATGAAGGCATTCAAGTGTCTGTTCTTGTTCCCAACCTTGGATGAAAATTCTTAAAGTATGAGTTCTGTCTTCCATTTTATCAATTTTAAATTTGTTCTTAGGTTCTGATTCTATTCCTTCTTTTTCATGCTAAAAGTGACCTAACTCCTTATTTGGGGATAAATGATCCTGAAGGGAGGGGGTAATGTGACACCCCATGTTTTGGAGCTTTAGACTCTCTAAGAGTTTAGTAATTAAATTAGCCAAGATTCTGAAGAAATGTGGAAGTTTCCAGTGATCACAACCCTGACCATGACTCATATCCAGTCATAACGAGTTATATGGTCACTCGATACCATAACAGTGAGTTGCTTAGGTTCTGGTCCTATTACAATGAGTCAAGCGTATGACCCTTTACGTGACATAATGAGTCATTAGGTAGGACTCATTATTCAAACAATAAGGTCACCCATACATTTTGCTTTGATCATGAGTCTTTGTCATGACTCGTGATTGGACTAACAAGTCGTGATGAGTGACTCGTGGTCATAACAGTGAAGGATAGGATATTTGATGCTCAAGTCATGAGTCCAGGCAATGACTCATAGTCGGTTGTCACGAGTTGTTACCTGAGTCGAGACAGATGGACTCAATTTTTCTAACACATTTTAATTAGGAGAATTTGGGGATTTTCCTACCTTTACACTATTCCCATGACTTAAAACACTCCAAGGGTCCCTTTAACATCAGTTATCAAATTAAAAACCTTACTCTTTTCCTCTTTAACTCCCAAAGCAAGAACACTAGGGTTTTACAATAGATTGATCACCTTGGCTCCAATCCTTGATTTCTCTCCAAGTTCTTTGGTGTTTTATGTATGTCTCTTATCCCTAAATTTGTAGTTTTAATTATTGTATGAATTGGTTTAATATTTATATAATTTCTTTATTGGGTTTGAAATTAGGTTGAGGAGTTTTGTATGGAATCACTTGAATTACTTTTCCCATGTTTTCAATTAATGATTCATGTTTTAATCTATGGCCTTTGAAACTGAATGGGTGTATGGTTGTGGGGATTGGAATAGGGAACATGGGCTTTCCCAAATTATTAGATTTTTTACTTAGTAATGGTGTTAACTTCAACCAACCTTTATAAACTTGGTTTAAATATGAAATTTGCATGGTTTAACTCACTTTTGAATATATTGCATGGCATTAATAGATAACATGGATTTAAAAGTCCCTTGATGTCCATGTGTTAGAATTAAAATGGAACTTGAGAGTCAAATGGTTAATTGAATTCGTTAGCATAATTATATAAGCTTGCTAGCATAATCGATACGAAAATACCATGTCGAAAATGCCATATTGAATGAATTCTAGTTAATAGTTTGATTTATGTGTAAACTATTTAAATTTGGTCTTATAGGGAATTGTGTAGCTTACCGTGAAGGTGGTGGTCCTAGAGGGACTAACACTCGAAACCATATTTGTTGGCATGGGGTCTATATGACCATTTGTATGGTACACACTATACAAATATTTTAGAATGTCTATCGCTTTGGAGTCTTTAGACTTTCCATTGAATTTCCTTAGTTTTTGCTGCTAACATGCACTGGGGCCCTTTTAGTAGGGGGAGTTGAACCCATATTGGTCGTGGGTTCCCTAAGGATAGAGCGAGCTACACAATTCGGGTTATTGGTTTGAAACTCTCATGTTCATCACCCTTTACCCTACCTCTGCATCCTATATATGTATATATAAATGTATGCATGTGGTTTTGATTAATTTTGGACATAGAATTATTTTAGCACTTTCCCTGAATTACATGTCTATGCTTAACCCACTGATCGTTCCTGGATGCTGCATTTGTGAGACCCCATAAAACTTTGAACATTTTATTTTTGACCTTATCTCAAGCATAATATCAATTTTTGACTTGAATTATATTTAGGGATGTTAATAGGGTGTTTAGAGAAAGTTTTGAAATTTTTAAAAGGCATTCGGGGTCATTTTAAGACCCTCGAGGTAGTGAGGGTCTGTAATAATGTTGTGTCACAGAGGTTAACCTCCTTGATATCAGTATGGCATGGAAGATAACCTCCGCGATACTGGAGTGCCATGCCAGTGTGTAAAATTCATTTAGTTTTGGTTTTTTTCACTTGGGGTGATGGGCTTTGTGTCTTTTTACCCCTTGTATGACCTTTAAACATAAAATAATCCTCTTTTCTTTAATTTTCAATTATAAAAATCATCAATACTCTTTTAAAATTTAAAACACAAGAAAGCTCAAAGGAATTTCAAGAAATCACTACTCTCGACTCCAAACTTCAAATTGACTTTAATTTCTTGTGTGTTTCAGGCATGTTTCTCTTACCTAAACTTGAATTTTACATTTTGTCATGAATTGAATTGATTTTTATGTTATTTAAATTATGGGTTGGAAACTTGGTTGAGGGGTTTTGGTTGTTACTGATTGAATTACTTGTCCAGTATTTTTAATTGCTTATTCATACTTTAAATTGATGTTTTTGAAACTAAATTGGTACATTATTTAAATAGTTGGAATGGGAGGCATGGGTTTCCCCAAATTAGACGAATTTTGACTTGGAATTGCATTTACCTCAACTTAATTTGTAAATATAATTTTAGTTATGGATAATTACATAGTATAACTTATTTTTTAACCCAATGTATTGCATCAATGGATAAATTAATATAAATATTTATTTGGATGGCCTTGGTGACCATGTTTTGGATTTAAATGCAACTTGGAAGTCAATGAGGTTATATGGTTTGGTTTGGCATGATTAATTTAGCTTTTAAGTATATTGATATGATGATACCATGTGGTAAATGCATTAATGGATAATGGTTGGAATTATGTGAAAAGTGATTTTAATTTGGGCTTAAAGAGGGTTGTGTAGATCATCGTGACGGTGTAAGTCCAAGGGATACAAACACTGGAAACTAAGTTTGTCGGCATTGAGGGTCTATATGATAGTTGCTTGACACACACTTGATATATATATATATATATATATGGGATGACTATTTCCCATGATGGCTTAAGTGTTTCCTTGGTTTTTCCTTGGTTCATACAACTAACATACACTAAGTCCGTTTCATCAGCGGGAGATGAACCCATATAGCCCATGGGTGTCTTTAGGATGAATCGAGCTACACAATCCAGGTTAATGGTCTTAAAAACTCTTATGTTTATAATACTTACCCTAACTTGACATATTCTATATGTATATATGAATATGTATATGTAATTTTGACATATTTTGGACATGGAATTATTTTATCACTTTTCCTGAGTTATATCCCAGCTCTTATCCCACTAACCATCCAAGGATGCTGCATTATTTCATAATGTAGGGTTTGAAAATATTTTTGTTGCTCCTATGTAGTTTTAGATGGATTAGCACGTTTGTTGAGTTGCTATGAAGTGGTGAGATTCCATCCTTCGAAGGCCTTATCATTTTATTCTTTCATTATTGACTAAGTACTTGTGGATTCTCTTTGGTCATAATTAAGGACATGTCTAGACTTAGTTGCTATTTTGGTTGTATTGGACAGATTTGGGTTTGTTGGTTGTTTTTTCAACTTATAGTGTTTATTTGAGTTTTCTATTTATTTATTTTATTTTTGCCTTGACTTAGATCCTGCTTATTGTTTTTATTGTGCTCTTGGGGTTAGGTTAAAGAGGTGGTCCCCAGTCTATGTAGGGCTTGAGATACTTGTCATGGCCAGGCTCAGGGTCGGGTCATGACAAGCTTTGTATCAGAGCACAATTTAGAGTCATTGGGTTCCCTAAAGCCATGTGGAGTAAAGTCCTTTTTATAGATGTGTAGCATGCCATACTAATAAGGAGGAGGCTATAAGGAATTTAGGAATGTTTCCCTTTCTTATGTTCTATTTTGGGCTATAGAGTCTAGTGCTATAAAACTTCTCTAACTCCTGACTTCCTCGTATTTCAAACCATACTCCCTAAAGATATGACATTTGTAGAAACTCTGCTTGGAACTCGATCCTTCCTAAAGAAACTATTGAGGGGACTCACTCTGTGTATGGAGTGCATACCCGATCTAGGGTCCCCACTTTTGATGTGCTGCCCCACATGGAGTTCCACCTATCCCCACTAGTCCTTCTTGGGCTTTTTAGGGTGGTGATGCTTATGATAAGCCACATCAGAGAGATATCTCTAATATAGATTTCTATTAGTTTATTCATTTGCTTACTCAGTTGGTGACATCTCAATCTCATCAGTCGAATCGTGTTAGCTATGTTTCTCCTTTATCTGAGCTCACTCGGATTGGCCAGTTCATGAGGTCAAATCCCCCAAACTTTATAAGATTTAAGGTTAAGGAAGATCCTTAGGGTTTTGTGGATGAGTAGAAGATTCTTAGAGTGATGAATGCTACTTATTTTAAAGGTGTAGAGTTTGCTTCATATCAACTGAAAGATATAGTTTATCAGTGGTATAAGGAGTTGAAGCATTTAAGGGGTAATGATTTAGAGATGGCATTATAGGATAAGTTTTCGAGTGCCTTTCTTGATCATTTATTTCCTCAGGAGCTGAGAAAAGATAAGGATAGGGAGTTTGTGAATTTGAAATTAGAGAGGATGAGTGTGAAAGAGTATGCCTTTAAATTTCAGTAGATGTCTCATTATGCTCCCGAGTTGGTATATAGATAGAGATATAAAATGAAGAAGTTTGCTTCAGGGTTGTCCCATGACTTGGTATTAGAATGTAAGTTTACAATGTTATATAATGACATAGATATCTCTAGGCTTATGGTTATATGCAGTAGGTAGAGAATGAAAAGAAAAAACAAGCAAAGATAGGGGAGAGGCAGAATAAGAAGTTCTGGTATTCAGAGGAGGGTAGGGGTCAGCAAAATAATGGGAAAGATGGCAGATAATAGATCAAGAAAAATAATTAGGGGAATTCTTATTCATCTTCTATTAATCATTATCCTAAGCCTTCTAATGATCGTCATTTTTAGGCTAGCAGTGGTCTTAAGGAACAGGGTGCATAGTCTAATGCTAGTAGAGCTCAGTCATCCCCATCTTATCCCCCTTTTCATTTTTATGGGTAGCTTCACCATAGATATTATGAGGAATGGATAAATCAGTGCTATAATCACATAGAGCGAGATTGCCCTTCATCCAGGGTTGTCATTTGTTCTAATAAAGTTTTGGTTGCCACACCTTTAGCTCCTGAGCCAAAGGGTGCTATTTCTGGGATCGGTACTGGCCGAAATCATCTCTATGCTCTTGCTAATCGCGAAGAATCTGAGGCATCCTTAAATGTTGTTATTGGTATGTTACAATAATTTTTTGTGATGTTTATTGTTTGATTGATCTAGGTTATACAATATTCTATATAACCCATTATGTGGCTGTACATTTTGGTTTTAGTCTCGAAAGTATTTTTTACCCCTTTCCTGTTCCTACTCTGATGGGTGATTCTATAGTTTCTAGAAAAATATACAGGGATTGTGTGGTGTCTACTTTTTATAGACACACATTTGTAGATTCGATAAAGTTAGATATGGTGGATTTTAATATGATCTTAGTGATGGATTGGCTTCATTCACGCTATGCCTTTCTAGATTGTAGGACCCAAAAGGTAAGTTTCATTTTCCTAATGAACCAGTATTAGAATGGAAGGGTATTTCCTTAGTACCCAAAGAGAGGTTCATCTCTTATCTTAGCGCTTATAAATTAATTTCAAAAGGGTATCTGTATCATCTTGTTCAAGTTAAGTATTCTGACTCCAAGAATCCTTCTTTCCAATCTGTCCCTGTGGTTAATGAATTTCCTGAAGTGTTTCCCAATGATCTTCTTGGAATTTCTCCCTATAGAGAAACATATTTTGTGATTGGTCTTTTACCGTATACTCATCATATTTCTATTCATACTTATAGAATGGATCCGGCTGAACTAAAGAAGCTAAAGGAGTAATTGAAAGATCGTCTTGATAAAGGGTCCATTCGTCCTAGTGTTTCTCCGTAGGGTGCTCTTTGATTTTCTTGAGAAAGAAAGATGGGTCCCTTCATATGTGTATAGACTACTGTCAGCTGAATAAGGTGATAGTGAAGAATAAGTATCCTCTTTCTTTGATTGATGATCTTTTTATCAGCTTTAGGGTTCCAGATGTTTTTCTAAGATTGATCTTCATTTGATTTATCATTCATTAAATATTAGGGAGGTTGATATTCCCAAGACTGCTTTTCAAGCCTGGTATGGTCACTATGATTTTTCGGTGATCTTATTTGGGTTAACTAATGCCACGGCTACATTCATGGATTTTATGAATCGGGTGTTCGGACAGTTGCTAGACTTATTTTTAGTAGTCTTTATTGATGATATTTTGGTGTATTCTTAGAGTTAGAAGGATCATTCCAGTCACCTTCCAATTATGTTGCAGACTCTTAACTACCAAAAGTTGTATGCAAAATTTTCTAAGTGTTAGTTTTGGTTGAGTGTTGTGGTATTTCTCGGGAATGTTTTGTCTAGTAAAGGGATCAAGGTGTATCCACTGAAGGTTGAGACGGTAAATAAATGGCCTAGACACATGAATCCAACCGATATTAGGAGCTTCTTGGGCTTGGTTGAGTATTATAGGAGGTTTCTGGAGAGTTTCTCATCTATTGATGCTCTGTTCATAAAGTTGACTCAAAAAAATTTTAAGTTCTTTTGGTTGGATTCTTGTGAAGGTAGTATTTAGAAGTTCAAGGATAATTTGAATTATGCACCAATTTTTACCCTGCCCACGGGTACTGATGGTTTTAATGCATTTTGTGATGTGTCCCATATGGGACTGGGCTGTGCTTAGATGCAGCATGGTAAGGTTATAGCCTATCCTTCCAGGAAGCTTAAGGTCCATGAGCGGAATTACTCAACTCATGATTTAAAGTTGGCAGTTGTGGTCTTTGCATTGAAAATATGGCATCATTATCTGTATGGGGTGCATGTGGATATTCATTCAGATCATAAGAGATTGAATCTCAGGCAGTGGTGGTGCCTTGAATTTCTTAAGGATTATGACATGAGCCTTCACTACCATCCAAGTAAAGCTAATAATATTGATGATGCCCTTAGCAGGTTATCTACGGGGATCTTATTCCATGTTGATGTGGAGAAAAAAAGATTGGTGAAGAACATTCACATATTGGCTAACTTGGGGTTCATCTTTGGACTTTGAAGGTAAGGGAGTTATTGTTCAGGAAGTGGTCAAATCATCTTTTGGTGCTGAGGTAAAGGAAAATCAAGTTTTGGATCTTATACTAATGAAGATTAAGGATGATATTGGTCAGCAAAAGGTTATATAGTTCAATATTGGGGGAGATGGAATCTTGAGGTATCAAGGTAGGTTGTGTGTCCCGAATATTGATGGGCTGCCGGAAAGGATTTTGAATGATGCTCAGGAGTTTAGATATACAGTTCATGTAGGTTCAACAAAGATATATCATGACTTGAAGGAAATCTACTGGTGGAACAATATGAAGAAGGATGTGGGAAATTTTGTTGCTAAGTGTATAGTTTGTCAGCAAGTTAAGGTTTAGCACTTAAGGCCATATGGCATATCTCAAGAGATAGAGTTGCCCATATGGAAGTGGGAGACAATCAATATGGATTTTATTGTGGGGTTGCCATGGTCTTGAAATAAATATGATTTGATTTGGGTCATTGTGGATAGAATGACTAAGTCTGCTCATTTCTTGTTTGTGACACTAACTACTTAGGAGA
The DNA here is from genome assembly GCF_002878395.1 of Capsicum annuum. Classification (NCBI taxonomy): domain Eukaryota; kingdom Viridiplantae; phylum Streptophyta; class Magnoliopsida; order Solanales; family Solanaceae; genus Capsicum; species Capsicum annuum. The sequence continues at coordinate 71,942,878 of NC_061118.1, read as the reverse complement.
GGATTATACTAAGGTATTCATTTCAGAGATTGTGAAGTTGCATAGTACGCCAGTGTCCATTATTTCAGACTGAGCATGCAGTTTTCTTCTCACTTCTAACGTTAATTTCAAAAAGGTTTGGGTACACAGGTGAGCCTTAGCACCACTTTCTACCCTCAAATAGATGGGCAAGAAAATCATACTATTCATATATTGGAAGATATGTTAAGGTACTATGTGATTGATTTTAAAGGGAGTTGGATTGATCATTTGCCTTTTATTTAGTTTAAACAACAATAGTTATCATTTGAGCATTCAGATGGATCCTTTTAAGGCTCGTTGTGGTAGGAGGTGTAGGCCTCTTATTAGATGGTTTGAGGTTGGTGAGACTAGGTTTTTTGGTCCATACTTGGTTCACCAAGCGATGGAGAAGGTGAAAGTGATTAGAGAAGGACTTAATACTGCCCAAAGTCGCCAAAAGTCTTATGTGGATGTAAGGCGAAGAGAATTTGAATTCAAAGTGAATGATTAGGTATTCTTGAATGTGTCTCTAATGAAAGGAGTCAGGAGGTTTGGGAAGCAGGGGAAACTTAGTCCACGTTACTATAATACCCCGTACTTTTTCTAGCTCACTTCAGCTCCGAGTTACATACATAAGAGGCTTAAAACCTGAAAATATCACTAAGTTTTTGAGACATAGTGATTTTTTTTTGCTTCTTAACTTTGAGGATTTTTAAACGAGTCTTCCCGACCCCATGACAAAAGTTTTTGAGCTAATTCATGTTCATGGGTGTAAAGAGCATTTCTCAAGGAAGTTTCAGATTTTTCGAACAAGGATTGAGGCACGTTTGGATTTTTTTCCCAGCACCTCACTGCGATAGTGGCACATCACAGTGGGTATAGAGTTGAGGCCCTTGGTGCATCACGGTGCTCCTCCAAAACGTATTCCAGTTACGAATTTAAATGTATGAGGGGCAGTAGTGTATTTTCCCCTAAATCCAACTCGTCATAAACTGACTTATATCAGCAATTTGGGCATTATTTGCCTATTCTTCTCCAATTTTCAATTAAAGAAACTCTAACCCTCTCCCAAGAACATCAAATTCAATTACATTCTCTTCAAGAAAAAACCAAGAATTCAAGTATCATAATCCAAGAACTTTAAGAAAGCTTTCAAGATTGTGTTTCTATTTTAAGATTTAAGGTTTAAGGTATGTGTGATGTTCATCCATGGGCCCTTTTCACCTATGGAGTTTTAGAATCCATTTTTATATTTTAAATCATGAAATTACATGTTTATAATGAGTTATCTCCATGAAGCTTTTATGAATTTTGATTGTACATGATGTTTGCAAGTGTTTTTCATTAGAAAGTAGCCCTTACACGTTTGAAGCATAAAATTTCCATATTATATCCCTAATTCATGGTTTGTGTTGTAACTATGGTATTTTCACATGCTTTACCACTTTCCCATGTTTAAGATCATGACCCCACATATGTTTGATGAAATGCCAAGTTTTGAATTTTGAACAATGATCCTTTATTATGGTTTTTAAAACTTCATATGTCCTTATTGTTAATTCCATTCAGTGTTAAGGGTTATCATACCCAAAACTTAGTTGTTTATATAGTTTCAGTATCTTCAGAATGATTTCAGATAAACCATGAGCATTATCATTCCGTCAGTTATTAATATCAGTTGTTTGTCCAGTAAACTTAGTTCAGTCTAGTACTCAGTGTTAGTTCAGTTGGGAGTAGATTTAGCACCAAGCGAATACAGGACGACAGATTCCCCGTCAGTTAGGTGGAGTCGTTAGTAGTAGTCCTGCATTCCAAAACTGCATAACCAACGTAGGATATGAGAAGTCACCCATCAGTTTCTGCTTGACTTACTCTGAGGATTCACCCATCAATTTAGGCTAGACTTCCTCCCAGGGGTCACCCATCAATTTAGGATTGACTCTACCCAGGGGTCACCCGTCAGTTCAGGCTTTACACCCTAGTTTTTTAGGACAGTTGCTTAGTGGATCCACACAACCAGTGTTAATATCCATGGCATGATATTGACACCCTTCCAACTGGGTTTACAGGTTGGACCTCGATTAGCTAAGATTGATGCATGTCGGTTAGATGATACCTTACATAGTCTCAGCACAATATTCAGTATATTCTCAGTTCAGTTATGCTTGACCAAAGCTTACAGTTTATCAATTATTCTATTATCAGATTTTAGTATTTCAGTTTACAGACTATTTTAGTATCATGTTATATGCTTGGTCATGCATTCTCAGATTTTACTGCTTTCACACATATTATGCATTAGTTAGCTCATGTTATTCAGCCAGTCATTATCTCATGCTACTCAGTCTGTCAATATTCCATGCACATGAACCTATGTATTTCAGCCTAACCTCATCTCGTATACCAGTATATTTAAAGTACTGACCTCATACTTTTTTCGTGCTATGATGTCTTATATCATAGGCTCGAACACTCAATTCCCTAACTATGCTTAGACAATTTATCTTATCAGTAGCAGCATTTGAGATGAGTCCCCATATGTTCAGGACCTATTATGTTATTTCAGTATTACTGCATTTTCTTCTAGTAGGTTTCATTTGGAGTTAGTTGGGTCCTGTCCCATCAACTCTTCAGTTAGTTTAGAGGCTTTCAAAAATGTAGTAAGTTAGATAGTCAGTCGATTTTATCAGATATTTATAGTCATTCAGACACATTTTGATACGTATTTCAATATCCAGTTTAACATTATCTTATCAGTATTTAAATCTTAAGGCATTGATAGTTTACTTCCATACATGTGTATTTTATTACTTTATTCAGTGCTCACAACAGGTACAAGCTCATGGATTAGCTTATGGTCACTTATGATCGTAAGCACTGTACTAAATTGAACTCTACATCTTCCCTCTTCTCAAACTAGGAAAAGTCTGGTAGTGATATCCTGGACGACTCTATTCTTAGCCTGGGAGCTAGTTGTATAGCCTCTAATTGGGCCCTATCTTAAGTAGATGTGGGTAATCTGCTACACTGTGTCTATGATCAAAATTGGATGCCCGTAGCTCTAACAATATGCTCAATTACAGCCTGTCTCTGGGCCCCAGTCTATGGGCCCACTAATCTGGTTGCGGCAATAGGGTAATCCTCCACCAAGCCACCGTGCTTTAGGGATTCATCTTGTCGCCTTGATGGTCTTGCTTTCTTTGGTTCCATAGTACCAGAAAAAGCCAGTGTTAGCATAGAAGGATAAGAAGGGAATGCAAAAGTTTGAAGAAAAATCAAATTTATCAAAATTAAGATTTTTCCAAAATTTTAACATCCATATATATTGATTTTCGCCTATTCTAGCCTAATTTTTTCACATAAAACTAAAATCACATATATGGCATACAAGACTTTTGGGTCTCCGCAACCTTTTCAACTTTTGCTTCTATTTAGGGCATAATCTTAGAGTTTTAATTAAAGAGCAATGCACCAATTTTAATTTTTTTAATTTTTCTAGGATCCTACCAACAATATTATTAGGTTTCACATAATTAAGCATATTCAAGCAACAACTCATGTTTCTTTGTTAACATTCCATTCTAGTACGTATAGGAGCCAAGAAGTTTACCTTGATTTTGGAGGATGGAAGCAAAAACATGAATAAGTGTAGAAACCCTAGACTTAGTGAGTGAATATATGACAGGTTAAGGACTGAGGGATAGGTCTTGCCTTCTATAGGATTGAAGAAAGAGTTGGAGAGTTTAAATTTTAGAGGGGGTTAGAAATTTGAGGGTTATGGGGTTAATAAATTAGTCTAAAATCTTTAAAAGTAATGGTAGGCTGATTTTGGTATGGGTAGGGTTGGGGTAGGCCTAATTTTAAAAAAAAAAATTAGGCCCAAAAATTTGGGTCACTTATGGTACCACCTACGGCCCGTAGGGGACCAAATTTTTTGCACTTTTCCTATTCTCCTAACCTTTTGTTCTGACACCTATTACATTACTTATGAAATTGTAAGTGGTACTTATGACACCGTAAGTAGGTTCATAGGTAAAGTTTCAGAAATTCCCAAAAATCCTCCAAATTTCCTTCTGACTTCAACTGCACAACTTACCTGGCCAAAGTGGGACTTATGACCTCCATGGGTGGGTTAATAAATCCCCTTACCTGGAATTTTCTGAATTTAGCAATGTTTTACCATGTTCCAGGTAGTTCCTTAAGCTACAGACCTATACAATAAAAAAAACATGAAACTAATATAGTAGGTTTCCTCCCAACCAATGCTAGATTTAATGTTATGACACAATGTGGCTATGTTGGTTACTCAAACTTCACCAATAAGCTCATCCATTGCTTCCATGCAGTGCTTCATTTAATATCCCGGAACTACGCGAGTACCTTGAGTACTCAGAATTCATCAAGGTAACCAAAGAAGTGGCCTCCTGGGTCATCAATACAGTGTATTACCAATACCACCCTCATGTAGGTTGGCTGCTTCAATATCCTACGAATCTTGAATATGACCTCCTCATCATTCAATCAGAACTTGAGCTATTCTTTATCCATATCTACCATCGCTCTATTGTGTCCATGAATGGTCTCTCCAAAATTATGGGCATCTCAAAGTCAAATTTACGATCCAAGATAACAAAGTCAGCTTGAAAAATGAAGTTCTCTATATTCACCAAAACATCAAATAATATGCCCACGAGCTTCTTCACTGTATGGTCTACCATCAACAATCGCATAGTCATTGGCTTTGGAGGGCTCAAGCCCAACTATTTGAACACAGCCAGTAGTATCAAATTAATATTGGACCCCAAGTCACACAATGCTTTGGCAAACCTAGATGTCCCAAAGGTGCATGGGATTGTGAACGCTCTGGGATTAACCTTCTTTTATGCCAGAGATTGAGAAATGATCACACTACAATGGTGCAACCCACCAACATCCTTAAAACTAACTGTTCTTTTCTTCATCCCCAACTCTTTCATAAACTTATCGTACTAAAGCATCTACTTAAGAGCCTCGATAAGAGGGATATTCTAGCACAACTCTTTCAGTATAACAATAAACTTCTTAAATTTACGTGTATCTTTCTTTTGTTTCAACCTTTGAGGAAAAGGTGGGGGAGGTCATGGTTTTGTATTCACTACCAGATCATCAACCTTTCCCTTACCTTTTTCCTTCAAGGCATCATACTTAATACATGTAGCATTTTTCGACTCCACTTCAGGTGTCTCATCAAAATCAACACTATTATTCTTAGGCTTATCAATAGTAGTCACAGGGGGATCAACAGTTGTCTTGCCACTCTGAGTGGTGATGACCAGACAATGACCGTCATTTTTAGGATTCTAAATTATATTGCTCGAAAGGGTACCCGACTGCCTCTGATTCAAAGTTGTAGACATTTGTCCAAACTACTGCTCTAATTTCTATATCATAGTAGTATATGACTCTACCTTCTGGGTCAACCCTGAAATTTCTGCCTTAATCTCCTTAAGTTGATTTTCCTAATTTTCCTAACCCTTTACTAGCTTGGACAACATAGCTTTCATCCTCGACTCAATATCATAGATACCTGGTGGAACATACACACCACCTTTCTCCTTGTAATCATCCTTGCATCTCCAGTCACCATCCCGCTCTCTACTCTTATATATATACCTATCCTCATAGTAGTTTCGACCTTGGTTTTCTTTTCCCTTGACTCGGAAACTTTCCAACTCTCTCTCTAGGTATTTTTCCTCTTTTTCTAAATTAGAATCATACAGAGGCCTTACCCTATTACCCTATTGCGTTCACCTTCTCAGAATTCATTGTCGCAAATTATTTTGTCAACAGCCCAAGCTCCATTCTTAGATAAGCAACTTCTTGTGCCACTGTGTCATAAATAACTCTATGCTCACTAGAAGCACCAATAGCATATATGCCAATGCCTATCTCCACCTCCTGAGTATGTCACCTTTGATTAGTGAGAGAGATCTGATCTGATATCTCTAATGCTATCTCCTAATGCAGATGCATGAATTCTCCACCAATAATAATGTCTTTCATAGCTCTCAAACTGGTGTTAAAGGCAAGATAGAAGATATCAAGAAAGCTTTGACTCAAAATCTTGTGGTTAGGCACCATTATCAACTTCTTTTTGAATTGAAACCATGCCTCGTAAATTGACTCAGAGTGTAACTACCTAAAATTATATATCTCATCCTTCAACTGAAGCATTCTGGATGGTGAAAAGAAATGATCTAAAAACTACCTCCTCAACTCATTCCAAGTGGTGATTGATCCTTGAGTATGTTCCCCGAACTACAAAGTATTTTCACTAGTTAGAGAGAAATGGAACAACCTGAGTCTAAGAGCCTCTTGATCTACCCCTGGTAAAGTATATGACAAGAAAATAACAATAAAATTAATAAGGTTCATGTTTTCATCATTAGTGGGCAAGCTCGCAGACACACCCTTCAAGTTCAACAACTGGATCATAGCACTGGTGATATCAAACTTCACATCCGATAGCAATGCAGGAGGAATGATAGCTTTTATCTCAATAGGCTCAACGTATCCCAAGTCCTTTTGTCTCAACAATATCAATAACAGCCAAATACATAGTCCAATAATATTGAAAAAACATTAAAATAAGATCCTAGCCAATCAAGAACAAATGGCTGCAGAAATAAAAAATCAACAACTTGCCCAAAAAAATTTAGAGACATGGTTGGGATAGTTAGCTCAGGCCCAGAATGCCATACATCAAAGTGCTTTACCAATTTACACAGAAAATTCAAATAAGGTAATGTAAATCACCTTCAGGAGTGGTAGAGATCTCATTGACAGACGTCCAAACAAAAATTAGAAGGTTTAAGAAGAGTTAGTTCCAAAGCAGGCAACGGGGACACAAGTTGCAGCTTATGATGCTAAGATTTTGGGGAAGTCTGAGTACCCAAAAAACTATGAAAACTAAGCAGGTACAAGGAAGATCACTACCACCATTCTCTCAAAAGCTTAAAATAGATAAGGAGGATGAATATTACAAGAAGTTCTTTGACACGTTTAGAGAACTTCATATTAACCTCCCATAGATAGATATTTTATAGGGTATGCTGAAGCACTCCAAGTACTTAAAGGATGTGGTGACCAATAAGATGAAGTTAAATGACATTAGATGGTGGCACTTACTGGGAAGTGTAGTTCAGTTGTGATGAGAAAGATTCTAACAAATCTTAAGGCCCAGGGGAGCTTCAACCTCCTCATAAAAAATGGTGATAGCAATTTGGTTTATTCCTTGAGTGACCTAAGAGTGAGCATAAACTTGATGCCTCTATCTATTTTTAGTTCTCTTCGATTGGGGAAGACGGGGCCATATTTTATGCTTCTCTAAATGACGAATAGAACTAGAGTGTCTCCCAAAAAAATCATTGAGGGCGTGCTCATTAGGTTCGTAAGTTCATTAATCCTTCCGACTTTATTATTCTTAACTATGATCCAAATGATAGGGTATTAATCATACTGGGACGTCCATTCTTGGTAACAAAAAGGGCACTGATTGATGTTAAATAAGACACTCTAACCATGAGACTACATAATGAAAAGGTGGTCTTCAAATTATATAAACCACTCACTCCACATGTGCACTATAAGAATTTATGCATAATCACATCTATAGAAGTGGGATGAGTGTGGGGTGATGGAGTGGAAGACATCAGTGACTTCTTTGGTCTCTCTCATTGAGTTTCCCAAGCCACCAAATAAGCCTAATATTGAGAAGCAAAAATAAAAGCTTGAAAAGGCTCGTGTTAAGAATGTTATAGACCTTGAGAGTAAGCACTCAAGAAGTGAGAAAAGAGTGAGAATATGGACTATGAGTTGGGGGTGGATAAAGTAATATGGTTAAACTAGTGATGTAAGTCTTATTGCGACACTAAATCAGGCGTTGCTTGGGAGTTAACCCAAGTTAAGGTAGGTATTTAATTTTTCATATTTTCTTTTTATATCACTTTTGTTTTTGTTTTTATTTTGAGTCACAAGTTAATGGGAAGACTGAGTAATGGAGATCTAAGCTAAAGAGCATGGCAAAGATGAGGTGTAAGGTCCACCAAACCTTGTTTATGATTAAGATATTGCTATCTAGGCCTAGAGGCCTCAGAGATATTTGTATCCTTACTTTTGAATTATACTTTGGGGACAAGGTGTATTAAGTGTGGGGTGGGGAATCTTCCCATGGTTAGGGTAAAGTGTTGCTAATATGATTATATTTTATTTGTTTTTCTAATATTTGACTAAATTTATAAAAATTACAAAAGGATTCTCGTTGTGGTTATTTTAGTTATTTGTTGTTGGTTTTAGTCTAGTAGGGGCACACTTCACCCACCCCTTGGATTTTCTTTTGATTCATTTCTGAAGGGGCGCCCTTTGAATCCAGTATCCCTTCATCATTTTTAGGAGTAAATTTTTAGTTTTTGTATTAGGAATGACTGAGATGTTCTTATTATTTGTTATGTATGAGTACATGATGCAAGTGGTTTTGAATGTGAAAGCATGTTGAATGAGTTAAACAACTACTTTTGAGACACCTAGGCTCAGTTATATGACTCTTGTGTATTGCTAGCTAAATTCTAAATTCATTCAATTTCCTGATTTATAGTCTATAGTGATCCAACTTGATTTGAGCATGTGCCATGTGTGAGTGAGGTCGTTTCTATATTTTTTGTTGCATTTTGATGTCTATAACTTTCCTAGTGTGTATGCAAAGTGAATAAAGAATGTTGGATTTAGGAGAAGATATAGGCATTCTTTGATAGCCATGTTTCATACTTCTTTTTATCTACCCATATGCATAATCATAGTTAGCCCCGTTGAGCATGGAATCTATTCTTTGGCAGCCTCATATGTAGCCGATTCTCTTTCTTTGATTAATCGTTCTTTAATTCACAACTCTTAAGCTCTTAGTTGAAAAACTATAATGGTTAAGAAGTTTAAAGATTGAAGAAGAAAAAGGAGAATGTGTAGCCCCAAGGAAAGAATAGCTAATGGTGTTAAAAAGGTTGATGTGTGTGGTAGGGAGTAATGTAGTGAGAAGAAAAATTAATCAAAATTGAATCATGTATTGATAAATAGTGCTCCCTCTATACTAAAGTGGTGAGAACTTGGTTGATTAGAGAGGAATTAAATGTACAGTGTGGTGTATAAAAGCGCCTTGGGAAAACAGACATTATTACTGGCCAGAATAGTTCTTACATGTCCCTTAGCCTACATTACAACCCGCAAAGTCCTATTTGATCTTAAACTTTGATATTTTGGTATTGGTAGAGTACTAAACTAAGGGAAATCCTCTGCTTCATCTTGTCTGACATGATAATTCTTTGTGAGAGTGAGCATAATTTGATTATTATACTCATTCTTGTGATAAATTGCATCTCTGTGAGTGAATATGGGTAATTCTATTGTGTGGGGGCACATTTTTGTTGATAGTTAGGTAACCTATATGAATTCTTTGATTGAGTAATATACATGAGGTTCCCAACTTGGTGGAGTCAATTCTTGAGGTTAGGATATTTTGAATTAGTGTTCATGAGTTTTCAAAAGTATCTGACATGTTAGGGGTGGAACTTGTGATTCGTCCAGTTATTGTAGTGCTAGATTGAGAGTCTTAATTGTAGTATTAATGTTTGATTCTTACATATATGTTGCTTAATGTAAAGAGTTGTTTGGGGACGAACAAGACTTTAAGTGTGGGGTGGTGATCTTAGGTGGATTTATTCACCTAAGTGTCATTATCTATATTTATTTAACCTTATTTTAAGGACATCTTGTGTGAGTAATGAGTTGATAATTATATAATTAAGCACCTAAGTATTAAAATACTTGTTTATAGTGTTTAAGGTGTGTTTAAAACAAGTTTGGAACCAAAATGAGCACATAGTGTTTAAACGAGAAAACTAGTGTTACTAGCTTGAGCTATATATTGTCCAAGTGCATTTCGATGAATTCTATAGTGTTTTCATCACTAATTCATGGTGTTTTATGTCATAATAGTCCATGTGTGATGTTAAGAGTGATTTTAGGGAGAAAAAAAAGGTCTAATGATAATGAAAAAGCAACCACAAATTGAGGAACTCAAAGCCAAATGAAAAGAGTAAACATGGACGAAATTTGGAATTTCTAAACACAAGGCTGTGCCACTCCCTATAGCTTCCGGTATAAGGGTGTTTCATTCCCAATACATAAAGAAAATTTTTGATTTCTAGTGAGCATCTGCGATAAGGGCATTCCACTCCCTTAATGCGCCAACGCATGGGCGTGACATGCCCTTGATTTCAAAATGGGTTATTGGCTTCCAACTATAAATAGGACACTTGGGACTTGTTGTAAACACCTTGAATAAATTTTGGGGAAAATAAACTTGTGGAGTCTACCATTAGGGTTCTTAATCTTAATTTAGTTTACTTTTGGGTTTTATACATGAATTCCTTAATTGCGATTTATTGTAAATCCATGTATGGCTAAACATCCTCATCTAAGGTTGAGGCCGATAACATGAATAATTAAGATTATCTTTGAGTTTTTTTATGTTTATTATCATGTTTGTTTGTTCATATATCCTTGTATTTATGATTATACCAATTTGCAACCCATGGAATAAATCTATATTTATATTTTGAGCCCGTAAGGAGGAATAATTTATTAAAAGGTGGGATATATGGAGTGAGATATTAAATTTTCAAAGGAATGAAGTTAGGATTTTCATTTAGGATAGGAATATATCTAACTCGCCCCATTTGGTTCATATGCGGGATTAAATATAAATGCATTTAATTTAGTTCTCACATCCTCCCATCGATGTAGTTGTGGGGCTAAGTTAGACGATTATAGGCTCGGAAGACCATAATCATGTTATTAACTCCATGAATCAACAACTAAAATGATTAACTAAACTAATTAGATTGTTTAGCTAAGTAGGATTTTTCGTAGTGCCTTGACCCTGGATTCTTCCCCATCATTGTCTCCAACACTTTATAATTCCATATTGTTACATTTAGCCTAAGTTTTCAAATCCCAAATGTTATTGGTTACTCTTGCACTTTTTTAATCTTGGTAGTAGTACTAGAATTAGATTGTTGATGAGCAAAAATCCCTGTGGAATTGATACATGACTTTTAAATGCTACTTTACTACTTGGGTGACCACGTACACTTGTGTGTGCGCTAGGACTTAACAAATTCGCCCATGTCTAAATGATTTGAAAGACTTTTAATGATTGGTAGAGTGATAAGAAGAGTATTTTCATGGGAAAATATTTACAAATATGATGTGATCAAAAATCATCTCATTTGATCATAACATTTTTGTGTTGCTGAATAAACTTGAATTACGTGAAAATGCTTTAATTGGTGGATTTAAATCAATAATTGGTATTAATATAATAAAGAAGGTGTAAATTCAATTAATATATTTAATTAAACTGATATTATATCCAGTCGAATAGACTAATGTGCGTCATGGTTGAGAATTTATGTGTTAAGAAAATCAATTGTGTGCTTGTTAGTGTTTGTACATAGATGTTTATTATGGTGTGATGACATTTAGGTGTGAAAAAAAGTCATAACATAGATGTCCCAAGAGTAAAATAAAATGCAATGTTTGGTGGTTGTGTATTTGTTATAACATTATTAAGGTATAAGTACCCTCCTGGATGATTTTTATAGTATAAGAATGGCAGGCTCGTAGTAGTATGACTTTGGTTGAAAATCTGGTGTTTTGTGGTATATTGTAGAATTACTAATCACGGTGTGATGATTGGTGGTGATGAGGTTATTGAGGGCTAGTTGATTGATATAATGTTTCATAGGAAGCATCTATATGACAAATAGATTCCTAGAATTTTGGTTAAAAAGGTTGCCATATTAAGATAAATCTGTGATGTCAAAAATTGAGGTATGAGTAGTGAAATGGAGATAGATTAGAAGTATCTTCCCAACATTCTGCCTAAGTTCCAATACAGCAGAAGGGGAGGTCACTACAACGAGTGATAGGTTGCCGCATTGGTGATCTAGGTAGGCAGGGGGTTTTGTTGCAGCGGTACCACTGTAGTGGCATGGCATTGGATACAATGATCATTGAGTACTAAATGCTCTTGGGTCCATTTTTTGAGTTGTTATGCAAAACCTCAAAGGATTCACCCTCAGTAGCGCGATAAAACAAGTAAATCAGGTAAGAACAATATAAGTGACTCTGAGAGTAATGTGATTTTAATCTGATCTCGTGCTTCTCCTCTTCACCCAATACCTATTTGAAGATGAATGAATTGGTATCTAATTTAATGACCCATTTCATCATTACAGAATTGTCTATGATAAAAGCGTGAAGATTTTTTAATTTCCTTTCTAAAATAATTTAAGTCCAAAATAGCAATTACTTTGTTCATTATAACACCTCAAGCTTTCATGCTAAGATTTGAGCTTTTCGATGTGTGTAGATAGACCCAAATCCAATGAAATTCATTTGTTCATAGGTATTAAGATTAGTTATTTAGAGTGGGAGTGCATTAGATATGAACTAAGGTTTTACAAAATCCCTAACTCAAAGTTGAGTTGAAATCATCCCCACTAATTGAGTTTTATCATGATTTTAAGATCAATTATTTAGTTGGGAGTGCATAAGACATCAACTAAGGTCTTGAAAAAACCCTAACTTAAAGTTAAGTTGAAAACATCCCTACTGATTGAGTTTTGACATGATTTCGTGATTTACCATGGTTTCATGACACTTTCGATACTAAAACTAGGAAAATATGCAAATATTGGGGCCATTTTATTAGATATGATGTGTGTGTGTTTGTGTATGTTGTAGGGAAAATAGGTTGGAAGTGAATTGGATCAAAGAAAAATCTAAAAATTAAAGGAACTGACTGGACTACGAGTCATTGTGTGACTATACGACTCGTAGCCTAAGTCGTGGTGATAACAGTAAAGGCTGCTGATTCTAGGAGTGAAGTTAAGGATGACCACAACTCATTAGGAGTGACAATGAGTCGTGGTATGGGTCATTCTAAGAAAATTATTATCAAAAGTCCAGAAGATAGATAAGTTGAAGCCTTAGTGGAAACGGAAGCTGACTACGAGTTATTACGACAGCCAATGACTCATAGTAGATCATGCTAACAAGAGAGAAAAAATTCCTAAAAGATGAAAATCCACTGGAGTGGCAACAAATTCAGCCAACTACTCATTACGAGTGACAACGAGTCATCATCACTTAGCACATAAGAGAGCAACGACAGCTGCCAACGAGTTATCGTCTGTCCAGATAACTCGTTTTCTGAGGCGTGATCACTGCCAACTTTATTTTCCTATTTTGTTTTGGTTAGGTATTCTTTGTTACTCTAAGACACTATAAATACCCATTGGATACTCTTGTAATAGGTTACGCACTATATACTCTTACAAACATATATTGATTTCAAGATTAAATTTTGATCTTGGAATTCTCTTGTTCTTGGTTTTTGGCTGTATAATTAATTTGAGACTTGGGTTTTCTTCGTCAATTATTATGATTACTTCTATGATTTCTTTATTTAATTTCATAAATCGTTTCGTAATTATGAGTGGCTAATTTCCTCAACTAGGGTTATGGGAACCCTAGCAGAATAATAAAGTAGGGAAAGTGTGAGGTACTTCTAGATCATTGTTTATACTTGTATTGTGATCTTCTTGAGTTTAATTGTTTTCCCGATGGTGGCTAACTCTAGTAACCCATCTGTATTCTAGATCGTCTTCACAAGAGAGATTGTGATTGGGAAAGAAGATTACAATAGTGATTTGAGGCTATCAACCCTCGTCTGATAACTTGATACCCACAAGGTGATAGTTAAACTGGGATCAAAGACAAGGGTTAGTAAGAAGACACCTTGACACTCACAAGTTAAAGGGTGAGATTTACCGACACATTCACAAACGGTTGGTAATACCTAGCTTGTCAGATTCTGCATATGTGGTGGTGATATGGTTGGATTGAGAACGAGAAACCTACTGAGTTAGGAAGCCAGGGGAAACACAGTCCTAGCGTTCATCTCAGATTGTTTATAACCAAAAGCATTCTCAACTTGTTACTGTTGTTGTTCGATACAAAATCCCCCCATTTACTTTTCTGCACTTCCGTCTACTTCAGCAAGTTTGAGAGATAGATTCGACCTATTCCCTATGGAATTGACCCCAACCTAGTTGGATTACTATAATTTGACAGTGACCGCATTGTATCTTCTTAAATGGTATAGTTTGGGCGACATCAAATTTTGGCATCATTGTTGCTGACACAATGACTCATTAGGAGGACTCGTAGCCTAAATAGTAAATGATTAATATGTATCCTTTCACCATACGAGTCTCACAACGACTCATAGACTTTAGCATCGAGTGTACCTAACTCGTAGGGTACCCAGCAACTAATGCACACTTGTTTATTTTTCTTATTTTTCTTTTCTTTTCCTAGGATTAACTAAAGTGTGTGCTTCCACAAGTACCAATGGCACCCAAGAATGATTCCACCAAGAAGCAAACACCAAATAAGCAAGCCCACCCCCCACTTGTCATCTCAGGAATAAAGACACTGACAATGAGTCAAGTGGATCAATCGAAGAGTATACACTTGTGGAGGTAGTGGAACCAAGGAAGATCCTACCTCGGGGATCTAAAGATGCTCCACCAAAAGACTCAGCTCAACCCACTAGGGAAAGGAAGAAGAATCCTATCCAAATATCAGCACACTCACAGTCCCAGTCTAAAGAGGAAGGTGAGTCATAGTCTGGCCCCGAGGATGAGGACAAGGTAGATAATGCTGGAAATAGTGGGTTAGAGAATACGGAATCTAAGAATAAGGGGTCTGATGATGATAAGGAGGAGGAAAGTGAGTAAAGTGATAGACAAATAGAGGTACCACCTCCTCCCCCACCTGCTGATCCATTACAGATTGAGACTGCCTTGGTGCCCATCATGAATCAATGGGGCACCTCGGGATGCAAGAACTCTATGAGAGAGACAAAGCCATTACCTCTTCCACGTAAAGACCAAAGAGAGGTTTCTACTTAGATCCCAAGCTGAGTACTACAGGCATGTCTGAGTTGCCTTACTTTGAGGTGCATTTCAGACAATATCACTTTGAGTGGATGACTAGGTCTCCTACACAGCATAAACCAATATTGGTAAGGGATTTTTATAATATGTATCAGATGGAGCTGAAGTGGCTTTATCCATAGGGGCGATTATGAAAGGGTGGTGACCCCTTGGTTACAGTTATGATCAGAGGTATTCGGGTGCACATCTCAACACCGACTATCTTCAGGTTTTTTCATGGCCCAGATTTCTAATTGTCAGCCAACACCACTGAGATTGATCACCGCATGGATGAAATGCAAAAAGTAAAGACAAAAAAATTGGTTCAGAAGATAAGTTTACTTATTTTGGTGGATGGCCGAGATTATTGTTACGGTGCAGGAAGAGTCACCTTGGGCAGTTGGCCCTTCAACATGGATTACAAAGTGTACGCTAAACTTTGTGGCGAAGGGTTGGTGGATGCTAGTGCAAAAGAATCAAGACTCATCCAGAGACTGCCGGAGGGATCATCATTTGAGTCCCACAAATGGGGACAATATGCTCAGTCCTAACCAAGCTTACTTAGATGTAGGCATCATATAGGGCTATGAGATCGATGTATCCAAGATTATGGTGGGAGATTCATGATCAGGTGGTAAGCACGGACAACTTTAGCCTTCCTATGCTTATTGATGCAGTTGTGCTTAGATCAGGGTGTGCGAGAGATCCCGGGTGTGGATCAGTTCATTCAAGTTCGGAGGACTATAGATTTGGGATTGATATGAGATTTTGCTAACCCTATCTCCAAGGTAAAGGTGGGGGCCACTTTACTCCAGGAAGCATTTCAGGAAAGAGGGCAGTTCCTACTAGGATCAACTTTAAATGAGCTTCCTTCCTAGAATTGAAATATTTAAGAGGCCTAGTTTCGATATGATTTTCTACTAGGATAAACTTTAAATGAGTGCTCCAAGAATATAAAAATTTACAAAGCCCATAACCTACCAAATTAAAGGTATTTAAGTTTTTTTTAAAATGTCATCGATCGTTTGTTAAATATGCTTCTAGAGTAAAACTGTATGGTTAGTTTACTAAAAGATTTTTGTGTTGAGAAGTTGAGGTCTTTTGCTATAGAAAAGAGGTTGTTGCAGTGAAATTTTGGCAGCTACAATAAAGTTCCGACAGTACATATGTCTTATTTTATTGTATTTGATGTCATAAACTTAAAACTTCATTCTAAATCCCTAGATGAGTGAATTTCTCACAATGGGATGACAATTCATCATTGAGGTAAGATGATTACTCTCATTTTACATTAATTAGTTTGTTCTTCTAGAATCCTTAGAATGGTGAATTATAGTGAAATTCTTATGTTGAAATATGGGGGGGTTGCACCACACTATGAGGGACCAGGTCCCTTAGAGACAGACGCATGCAATCAAACAGTAAAGCAGTAAGAAACCAAAACCCTGCACTAAATTAAAGAACACAAAGATTTAACATGGAAACCTCTTTGCTCAAGAGAGGAAAAACTACGACTTGCCCTCACAAGCACTCAACAATCCACTATAATCAAACTCTTGATTACGGACTCAAATGGGAACTTAATTCTAAGCTCCACCAGTTTGTAACACCTCTATTACAAACCTACCTTGACAACTCTGCCAAGAACTTATCTCAATATTAATTAACTCTAACCAATGTCAAACTTCGGTAACTTTACCTAATCACTCTTAAGAACATAAGAAAATCATTAATCTTATAACACGAGTAATTAATTATAGACCAATACTTGACTCAAGAACATACACACTCTCAGCACACAAAAGATTGGGATTTGAGAAATATTTGAGTTTTCATCGATTTCTCTCTTTGAACAACCTAATTGCAAAAACTCGTGTTTGAGGAGCATTCTTTTTTATTTATAGCTGGATAATAATTAAGGTAGAAATATAATTAGGCCAGGTGTCTTGATAGGTACAAGCTCACCTGCGCAGTTTGTTATGCTAACAAACAGAACTACGTAGGACAATGACAGTTGTACTGAATTCATGAAGACCCAGGGACTTTCTATTGAACACAAGCTTATAAGGGGTCTTGATTAGGAGTGATATAATCAAGAACCTATTTTTGATAGCAGGTAGTATTCACAGCTTCATCCCAAAAGTTCTTTGGAAGCCCACTATCAATCAACATGGTCCTATCAATCTCTGTGAGGGTTCTATTCTTTCTTTCAATAACTCTATTTTGCTAAGGAGTCCTTGGAGAAGAGAAGTTATAACTGATTCCATTTTCAGCACAGAATCCTGCAACTTGGGAGTTCTTACAATTTCAGTGCCATGATCAGATTTGAATTTAGCAATATTACAATTTAGCTTCATTTGAATTTATTTGGCAAATGTAACCAGAACCTCATAGGTTTCATCCTTTGATCTCAAGAACATTGTCCAGGTGAACCTTAAGTACTCATCCACAATCATAAACACATACTTCTTTTCTCCTCTACTTTGAACTTTAACAGGTCCACATCGATCCATATGTAGCATATCAAGAGGTCTAAAAGTACTTGCCTACTTGTTCAAATTAAAGAAAGACTTGGTTTGTTTTCCCTTAACACAGGCATTACAAACCTTGTAGTCTAGAAATTTCAGCTTTGGCATAGCACGGATCAGGTCCTTTGAAATCAACTTGTTCAGAAAAGAGAAACTTACATGTCCCAGCCTTCTATGCCATAAATCAACATCTTTACTTTGAACACTTAAGCAAGCTAATTCCCCATCAGCCACAGACTCTAAATCAACCATATACATATTTTTTATCCTCTTGGCCTTGAGACTAACTCTCTCAGATTTTAGGCTTGGCATAGTACATCCATCAGCTGAGAATTTGACCCCATTACCTTTGTCACAGATTTGAGAAAAACTTAGAAGATTGTACTTGAGATCATTCACATAGTACACATCTTCTATTGCTTGATCTGGAGATCTTCCAATCTTTTCCACACCCATGAATATCATCCTTTTTACTATTTCCTAAAGAGACACCTCCACCTTGAAGTATCTTAAGAGAAAGAAAGCAGTCAGTCCTCCCCGTTATATGCTTTGCACATCCACTATCCATGAAATGATTTTGACTGCATTCCCCTCCTCCTACCTGCAAACATAATCATTTGTTAGATTTGAGAACCCACATGAGTTTGAGTTCCTAATAGAAAGACAAAGGTGTGATCATATCTTTCTTGGCACATCTAGGTAGAGAGTTCCTCTTCTTCATATTTTTTTAAGGGAATGAAACCCTTAGGATAATAGTTCTCTTGATGGATGTATTTAGTACTGCTCATTCTAGCTCTAATCCAATACTGACAGTTTTTTTCAAGTGTCCATCTCTTCCACAATGAGTACATAGAGGTTTGTGGACCCTGTTTCAACTACCATGAAAGCTTTCCCATGAGATACAAGTGATTCATTTTTGTATTGATATCCAATCCCTTTACCATTATTGACACTCTGACCAGTTAAATTAGAAAGGATTATGAGGAGTGGTCCATTTTAGTGATATGTTATATTCTTCCCTTAGATGGACCAGGTCTCTTTCTACTTCCTCATTCTTATGAAGTGTAGTCATAAGATTCTTTTGAGAATCCATCAACTTTTCTTCAACCTCAATTTGAAGCCTTGAATCTTCTTTCTTCCCTTTACCATCAGAATTATTTACTTTCTCCAATTGACTCAATAAATTTAGATTCTCAGATTTCAACTTTGTAAATAATTCTTCTATTTCAGATATCTAAAGAGTTAAAGCAATCAATTCAAGCTCTTGATTTTATACTTTCTCTTCTAGATATTTTTCTCATCAATCAGCTCACACACAAAATCAATCAACACATTTCCTAGCTTTTTTATCTTTCTAGTAGTGTAGTTATCTAATTTTTCCTTAATGTCAAAGAAAGTTACCTCATTTTTCTTCATCTTTAGTGTTTTCTATGAGAGAAAATAAAGAATCATAGGTAAATTCACACTCCTCCACAGCCAGCATAGACATATATTCAGCCTGTTCTACTTCATCAGATTCACTAGAGGAATCTCTCCACACTGCTAGGGCCTACTTCACTGCATAATCAGTTGCAGCCTTTCTTCTTGATTTTACAGGGACCCAGTCCCTAATTTTCCTTTGTCATATCCAGTCTTGAGATAGTCTTGGTAATCCATTTTATGCATTGAAAAGTCCTTAATGAATGCTCAGGACTTCCACATTTGTGACAAACTTCAACTGTGTCTCCCTTCTTGTTGCTACTTCCTCTTCTTTGAAATAGACCACTTTTGTTTATAGCTTTAACAATCCATTTTTTCAAATAGGCAACATCAATGTCTTCTTCACTTGAATCAAATTTTGAAGCCTTCAATACCATAGATTTTTCTCTTTTTACTTTCTTCTTCTCTTGTCCTTGCTGTTTCTTGAGCTCATGAGTCTTTAGATTACCAATGATTCATCCATAGTAAGAGTCTTCAGGTTTCTTGCCTCAGTAATAGTATCTACCTTACTTTCCCAGGACTTAGGAAGTACACCTAGAATTTTTCTCACTTGCTTATACAAAGGAATTATTTTTGCTAAACAGTGCAACTCATTTGTGATAGAAGTGAATCGTGTATGGATTTCTTAAATTGTATATCCTTTCTTCATAGAAAAAGTTTCATGCTGAGTAGTCAGCATGTAAAATTTTGAATCCTTCACATCAGTTGTTCCTTCATGAGCTGTCTTCAGACAATCCCAGATTTCTTTAGCATTTTCACAATCAAAAATCTGGTTATACTCATCAGGTCATATGCCACAGACAAGTAATTTCTTTGCCTTGTAATTCTTCTCAACTTTCTTTCAATATTCATCATCAAACTCTCTATTATTTTTTACAACCATCCTTGTTATATCTCCTTATTTGACCTCTCTAATAGGCAACTAAAGACCATCAAGTATTATATCCATCAGCTCACTGTCCTCAGTCATAATAAAGTTATACATCCTGGTTTTCCACCACCCATAGTACTACCCATTAAATTGGGGTAGTCTAGTGGTAGATTTCCCTTCTTCCAAATTAGGTAGAGCAGCCATGATTAATAAATCACTCTAGGTATGAACCTTTTAGAGTGTCCTCGCTCTGATACCAATTGTTGAAATATGGGGAGATTGCACCACACGATGAGGGACTAGGACCCTTAGAGTCAGACACAGGAAATCAAATAGTAAAGCAGTAAGGAAATAAAACTTTGAAAGAAATTAAAGAACACAAAGATTTAATGTGGAAACCTCCTTGCTCAAGGAAGGGAAACTCATTGCTTACCCTTACAAGCACTCAACAATCCACTATAATCAAACTCTTGATTACAGACTCAAATGGAAACTTAACTCTAAGTTCCACTAGTTTGTAACACCTCTATTACAAACCTACCTTGACAACTCTGCCAAGAACTCACCTCATTATTGATTAACTCTAACTAATATCAAACT
Source organism: Capsicum annuum (assembly GCF_002878395.1). NCBI lineage: Eukaryota > Viridiplantae > Streptophyta > Magnoliopsida > Solanales > Solanaceae > Capsicum > Capsicum annuum. The sequence continues at coordinate 71,922,305 of NC_061118.1, read as the reverse complement.
CAGGTAACTCTACCTTAGCACTCTCAAGAACAAAAGAAAAGAATTACTCTTATAACATAAATAATTTAATTAAATACCAAGATTTGACTCAAGAATACACACTCTCTCATCATATAAAATATTAGGATTTGAGCAATATTTGAGTTTTCATTGATTTTTCTCTTTGAACAATTTGATTGTAAGAACTAGTAAATTGAGGAGCATTCTTTTCTATTTATAGCTGGATAATGATTATGGTAGAAATACGATTGGTCCAGGTGTCCTGATAAATACAAGTTCACCTGCACAGTTTGTTACACTAACAGATAAAACTGAACAGGACAGTGATAGTTGTACAGAATTCATGAAGACCCAGGGACCTGGTCCTAAAACTGCACAAGACAGTGACAGTTGTACTGAATTCATTAAGACCCAGGGAACTGATCCCTTGTTGTCATCTGATCATCATCAAAATAAGATATAGCATCTTGGGGGTAGAATCCTAGGTTTATGAAATTGGAAAAAAAAACTATGGGTATGTGTATTATCACCTAGAATTACTTCTGGATTATTAATATCACCTAGAATTACTTCTAGATTATTAACTAACCGTTCCTAGCATGAAATTGTTATTCTAAAACATGAATTGTTATGGTTGGGATCCTTAAGTTCAATAACGATGGGACCTTTAGCATGTATACTTCTTAAAAGGGGGGTATTAGAGTAGAAACTCCATTAATTGAGGTAAAGTGAATAATGTAGAATTAGTGATAGTTGTATGGCCTTGTTACAGACCATGAATAAAAGGTAGAATTAGTGGGTTTAGATTTCTAAAATTTTTATTCAAAGAGTAATTGGTTAATTACTCTTAAAATTGCTTGTTTATTAAATGATTGAATATTTTTTAGGCATGAAAGAAAGGAAGAAGCATCCATAGTGTGGCTTTCTTGTTCCAAGATCTTTGATTGCAGTAGATTATAATTTATGAGTAGTAACCGTGGTAAATAATCATATGCATAATATAGAATTGACAAAAGAATCACGATTAGACCTACGGGCAATATCTTTGGATGGATAAAACATAAAATTTAAGTGGAAGAGATTTAATTATGTGTTGATACATTGTCGTATGAATCCCTTGATGTGTGTTTTATGGGTGTGTGGCTTACTTGGTGAATTGAAAGGTGAATATATGAATGGGTAAAAATACAGAAATTGTATTAACTTGTAATCTGAAGACTCAGCGTAAATACCTTAAAAGGGGTGAATTTGTTATTGTGTGTATTTTGAATGTGTGATATTTTTATTAAAAGATAGCTATGAAAATTGATCATGATAAGAGGATGCAATGTCATAACTTAAGAACCTAAAGTCGTGTTTGGCTAGGTGTTAGAAAGCAAGATGTGCAAAGAAGCATGACTAAATCTAAAATTTTAAGTTGAATAGTCGAATTGTGAAAGAATCAACCACGAAAATAGTGTCTTGAACCTAGTGATAACTTGAATGTAAGGATTACTATTTAGTAACTGAATTAATCGGTCTCGATGCAAATAAAAAAGAATTGAATTAGTGAATAAAATTATATATGTTGAATTAGAGTATAGACTTGATTTGGTTGGTAATGCTTATATCAATAAGTTGTTGATTTGTCTTCGAACATACTTGTGATTGGTGAGTTGACTGATATTGCTTGTAGACATAAAATGATGAACTTGAATTTGATAAGTTTTAGACAAAGTAAGTGCTTGCATATTTGATGCACTGCATGATATCCTGACTGATATTTGATTTGATATGCGTACATTCTACATTATTTAGAGGGTCGGATACCATACAAGTACATTTTACTTATCTATTGATATTCGAAGAGTTGGGTATCAAGTCGATATATATTACTTATCTATTAATATTTGAAGGGTCGAGTCCCACATCCACACAATACGTGGACGAAGATGATCCCTTCAAGTCATGATTGTTGAGTAGATAAGTCCCTTTAGTATGTATTTACATATTCGATATGAAGAGTCGATGGTCATGGTTGCATTGTTGTGTATGCTTAGTCATTCAAATTCTCATTTCACATCATAAAGTATTGCATCGAAATTGAAATAACATTACACTCTTGTGAGATGATTAAGTGGTGAACGATATGGTGTAATTTACACTTGTGGTATTTAGAAGAGTCATAGAGTCCTCCCCTTGTAGTTGAACTTATGCTTGTAATTGTAGTTGTGAAATCAGTAATAGGTTGAAGGTTGATCTTGTTGAGGTTATTGGTTGTTTAAGTGGTAATCTGTGTATGATAATTTGTTAGTAGAAATCATTTGTTATGTGTAGATTGCCCATTCATTCATATTTAATTTATGTAAAGCGTGGTAGTGCTTATCTATTAGTTGAGACATTTTACGTGTTGCGTGATTTTTATATCTTGATAATTATTGTGATGTTGCCTTTATCGATAAAAGGATAGAAGGATAGTGATTTAGCATGCATAGGTGTAGTGTTATTACTAGTTCATAGAGTTTATTTTGTAGTTAGTACGTGTTGTGTGTGCGTGATGTCAATAGTAAAGAATCATAGGCAAATTCTCGAGTTGGAAATTATGAGGACTCATCCTGTTAGTTAAAGTTCAAAAATCTAATGAGGAGTCATCATTATTAGATGGAACTTGAATTGGCCGCTGAATTCTAATTAAATAGGCCACTTAAGCTAATGAAATATAATTGGAAGCTCCTAAAAAAGTGGTGTGGACATATAAATTGTGAATTGGAATTAAACTGTTATATAACTTGTTGTGCTTTTTTTTAGTGATTTCTACATGATGTTTACGTGATCTGACCTTGATCGGCCAATGATACCTACCAGTACGTGTCGTTTATATCCCTCTTTTGGAGGTATAGATACGTTGCAAGATCAGTTTTCTTATTTGAAGCAAGAAGTATTCGCCAACAACTTCTGCTCATCTTATTCTGACAATGAGAGTTGTCTTGTTTTCATTATATTAGAAGCTCTTGTACATGTCTAAACTAGATCATGGATAGTGTTGTAAGCTATTGATTACCGATTATAAATGTTATTAAGAATTTTTGGATTACAATTATGTCAACTTACATTTTTTGAATTTGTTCAACTTTCATAGAGTTTTATTTGAATTTCCTCATATTATCGGTTGGGTGAAAAGGATATAGGATGACAACTGGCAAGTTCAATAAAATTTGAACAGGCCAAGATAACAAACGAATCAAGACCCAACACAACCCAAATTTGTTTGGATCAAAACGAGTTATGCAACGACTTATAACCCAACCCATTCAATTCTTACTAAATTTTAATTATTTTATTTCTCCTCTTTTAAACTTTTGGTACCAAATAGAATTATTTTTTTCTTTATTATTATATATACATATCAAATTTAAAAAATATATTCCCTCAGTTTTAGAAAAAATGACCTACTTTGATGTGACATAAAATTTAAGAAAATAAAGATACTTTTAAATCTTGTAGTCTTAAATTAAAGTTGTGTCAAATGTACCAAAATATCCTTTAATCTTGTGGTCCTAAACATGTCATGTGAAAAGTTGAAATTAAAGTATTACCAAAAAAAAAAGAGGTCCGTTTTTAAACAGACTAAAAAAGAAAGTAGGTCATCCTTTTTGAAATAGAGGGAGTATGTTTTAACTAGATTTCTCAAAAATCAATTCGGATGGCATGATTTTTCAAAAGTTAATTCAAATAGCATATCAACCCAAATTTTAACAGGCAGAAATAGTTTGGATTGACACGAGGTAAAGCTTCAATAAACCAACCAAAGCTTGAACGGGTGGATTGAATTGAACTGGTTGGATTTGATTTTGCCACCTCTAATAAAAATTCTCCAATCCAATTAAAATAGAGTAAGAAAAGCTTTGATCTGAAGTTTGCTGCTAACACCGACGACTACACGTTAGAAGTTTTTTAAAAATTCAATATAGCTTTAATAGCAGGGTGAAAAGTGACCGACCACCTCATTAAATTTACCATATCTTGACATCTCATTAAATTAACCATATCTTGCACCGAGACTGGAGATTTGTAAGGTTCTACCGCCAAATGTACTAATACCTCCACACTACAGAAGGAGAAGAAAAGCAGGAAGACCAGGAAGCTTTTATCTGCTCTTTGGACTTGGTAACAATGAAAAAGTAACTTATATCATTACATTAGTTGGAGAAGATACCTATAATTACGAAGTAATGCAGGATACCAATTTGGATCAAATTAGTACCTCACTAAAAGAAAACTATCCTTCATTGGCCTGCTCATCGTGATCAGGCTGGTCATGTCCTGAACCATAGTTAATCCATGGTAACATAGACTCCAGCAAGACAGCAATTGCATTTCGATCTGTCAGATCTTGGACACGGTGGTTTCCAGGCTGTGCATTATTTGGCACCTCTCCCCTTGGGTCAACCATGAAATTTTGTAAGTTATCAGGAGGCAAAGTCGGAACTGAATCAGAGAAATCCGATACCAGCAAGTGAGAGTACCTGGTAAAAGTAGAAAGCCAATATATAAACCCAATGCATAAAGTGAATGGTGCACACGGTTAATGAGTAACATATAAACCCCATGCCTAAAGTGGGTGCACACAGTTAATGAGTTACTGAAGATAATAATGCAATATGGGGTAAACAAGCAAGTTGCAACACATTGATAAGAGGGGCAAGGTGATAGGCAGTACTCACTCATTTTTCTCGGATGAAAACGCTTCTTTTCTCACACACATCCAGTCTCTAGCATCACTCCCATCATTCTGCAGTGTCTCAATCACCGAAAGAGCAGCATCCCTAAGAAACTTCTGGAGATCAGGAAGCCTCCATATAATATAGCTCCTTTCGACATATATATTGATCAAGTGATCTAAGGAAGATGTCCCCGTTTGGTCAGAGCTAAAGAAATTGTGCTTGATTATGCTAGTCCAGGCTTTATCCTTCAACGGTACCTTCGACACCAATTTTTTTAAGACTGAAGGATGTAGCATCAATGCCTGCTTCATAAGATCTGTTGAAGAAGCTTTTAAATCTTCTACTTTTATATCTTTGGCATGTTCCTCTTTTTCAAGATAGTATCGGCACACACCAAGAGAGTAGGAGAAATTTGGAAATAACCACAACGAATTATCACTCTTATATTGTTCAGAGAACTGTTCAAGCCATGTACACTCCTCAGCTCTTAAAGAATAGTAGTCGATGCAGAACAACACACCCATTGGATCATCTGAATCTAGTAGAAGCAATAATTTGCAGAGCTCAAGGGCAGACCGATGGCAGCCACGTCTATCCATGTTTTTCATGTGGGAGAAAAGCACAGAAAACAACAATTTGTTGATTTCACAACTAAACTTAAGTTGACAGTTGCCCATCAAAGGAGTGAACATTGGATGCCAAGCACATTCCAATGCATAGAGACATCTTGAAGTACAATCAGCCGACATTTGAAGTTCACCACTGAATTTGTAATAATCAGCTAACGTGATGAGTGAATCAACATGATATGGATGATGCATTAGAATATTCACGATACCATTAAAATCATGAACCGCCTTAGCACTTTCAAATGCTCTCTGAGCTTGGCTATAGGATGATATGTGTACATACCTAGGAACACCAAGTGAACCCAATTAGTTTACACTTTTACGGGACAAAACAAACTTCTGTTAAATCATCAAATGAAATAAAGATATAGGGCTGAAGTTTCAACTCTTCTACTAAATTTTAGCTTCATGGGTCAAAATAAGCTAAGCAATTAGCCCCGAAGAGAACGTTAATCGAAAGACGTAATTAATCATATAGCAAAGGAACAAAGATGCTGCAGTCCATTTATTTGAGTCTTCCGTGATATATAGGCCCCCTTTTCGGTTGCGATGTTTCCTAAAGCCAAAAATGGTCAAATTCCCTGCAGCACACAATTCTGCACGAGTTTAAGCCATTAAGCTATCTGTTGGCAGGATATTATTTTTCAAACATGAAGATATATAATTTTTTTACAAGGTAAGATAACACATTAAAATCTAATTCAAGGAAAAAACATTCAGAAGACTTAATAAATAGAAATTATACATGTAACTCAAATTAGTACTGATTCAGGTGAAGTGGTATAATATCTAGTACCAAACAGATGGATCTTTACAACTAGGTGATATTTTCCATACATCCATAAACTAGAACTTTACTTCTGTACTTGAACATGTCAATGAGTAGTGACTACAAGTACTGGTGGAGCCAGAAATTTCAAGGGTTTCTTTCATGATTGTTAGCGAAAGAGGCTGTGTTAACACATGAAAATTTGAGAAAGAGGAATATAATTCTAGTCACACATTGTTGTCTATGTGGAGAAGCAGCTGAGACAGTGGGACATTTATTTTTGCATTGCAAAGTCACTGGCCAACTATGGAAGATCTTCATCAATCTCAGAGGCATACAATGGGTAATGCCTAGAAAGATTGTTGACACTCTATCTAGTTGGGAGGAAGCTGGGAAGGGAGCAAAGAACTTGAAATATTGGAGAACTATTCCATCTTGTATTTGGTGGGACTGTTTGGAAGGAGAGAAATGCAAGAAGTTTTGAAAGCAAAAGTAGATTACTTCAGAAGATTTAAGACTGATTGTATTTTGCTTTTATGCTTTTGGTGTACAAAGAATTCCCCTGTAGAAGCTGAACACATCCTAGAAGTTTTTAGAAGCTTGTTAGGATGGGGAGCCTTTTTCTTGTTTTGGTTTTCTATCTTCTTTTAACTAGACGCTCAATTTGTAAGGCGGTTTTCTGCACTACCTAAGTGCTGGTTTATAATACAAATGTTACCTTATCAAAAAAAAAAAAAAAAAGAAATTTCAAGGGTTTCAAGAAATGCTAGAATGCAGCATTACCAGTAAAGGGGATTCAACAATGCTAAATATACAAAAAAGTTATTTTTACCCTATTTATGCAGTGTAAACTTTCAACGGAGGCTATTCAATTGAATCCCCTTACATAATAGGTAGCTCCGCCACTAACTACAAGCACACAACAAACCTAAAAGAAATAATGCAACATTTGACGCTTAACGGAGGCCAATTACTCAACTACCATACTAGCAATTCTGTATGCAAATTATTTGCATTAGATTTTGTGACGAAATATACTATAATAGGCAATTTCATTTTTTCTTTTTTGCCTAGCTTTTTATTTTGCCTCTCTTCTTTCTAAAAAGAGCTTCATCCATTTTTTTAAAGATAATACTAAATATCAAACAAATTCATCCATTTTCTAAGATAATACTCCCTCCGTCCCAAATTATGTGTCGCCATTTCCTTTTTAGTCCGTCCCAAAAAGAATGCCGCCTTTCCTTATTTGATAAGCTTTTCAAAACAAAATTACAATATTACCCTTAGTGGTCCCACTTGACTTTAAACACTATTACTCCTTTTTTTATTTGTTCTTTCAATTAAAAGTGGTCCCACTTGATTTTAAATATTATTACTCCTTTGTTTAAGAAGGGTAATTTTGTAACTTTAACAAAATCAATACTTATTTCTTAAATATCGTGTCCGGTCAAATAGCGACACAATTTGGGACGGAGGGAGTACTAAATATCAACCATGGAGTAACTGGTAAAGTTGTTGTCATGTCATCAGGAGGTCACGGGTTCTAAGTCTTGGAAACAATCTCTCCGACAGAAATGTAAGGTAAGGCTGCGTACAATACACCCTTGTGGTGGGGCCCTTCCCCGGACCCTGCGCATAGCGGGAGCTTTAGTGCACTGGGCTGCCCTTTTTTTTAACTAAATATCAACCAAAAGAAAGTTATAACACAGGTTGCAAGTCAGCTTTAAAAGTTCGCATATTTCCTAGAATTTGCTAAGTAATACTATTGGATATGTTATCGGATCATCCAAACACAAATTATATAAGAAAACACATTGTTGATGGTGAAAATGTACAGTTTTCTTTACTCCAAAATGTGGTCTAAATATTTCTAATAGTGTTTTAAGTGACGGTAAATTGGACATCCAAGGCTATGCACCATCCTGCATTCATACCCCTGTACCACTAGCAAAAGCATATAATACTGACATGTCAACACTATCAAGAAAAGCAATGACATTTACCTAAAATAAGATATCCCATCTCTGGTTTCCACAAGTTCCATTGACAGTGATCCATCCCACCTTGGCCAATGTTCTAAAGGACAAACAAGAATAGTCTTTCGGTGGCTCTGGTTCCCGCGTCTTCCACCTCTTGGCTGCCTAGAACTTCCAGCTTGATGACCTTTCTCGAATGAATTCACCACTCTAGAACCAAATATCCTTCGAAGTTCATTTTCTGCATTAAGATATTTTGGGTCTACTTGTAAGACAAAAGATGTACACTGCTTAACCACTTTTCCTCTGCCATTTAAATTTGTTGGATTATATTTTCCATGATCAGGAGCAACATAATCAAGATGAGAAGAGTCATCTTTAATTGATAACTGTTCTAATGACTCATTCCAAGAGTCCTCCTTATCCTTGGATCCCGGTTGTGGCTTCTCCTTGTTTTTCTTCTTTTTCTTTTTCTTAAATTTGCTATCTGACAGCAGAAATGCTTCAGCAGTGGTTTTTGTGGTGGATGCCTGCTTCTCATCGCTGTTCTCGATTGACGATCCATCATTGATATCTGCCTTGTTTTCCTGCAGCATTAATCCATCATTAGGCATAGCTGCCATCAACTAAGTACAATATCAACATTTGTTTCGAGAAAAGCACAAAAGCAATTCTTCTATGCGAGCGGACAACAAGAGAAGCTTAAAAAATAGACATGGCTAATATAGTCATTAGGGCATTTAATTCATTGAAAAAAGAGCGCAAAATGGGCTGCAGTCAACAGATAGAGCACCAAAAATTTGGAACATAAATTGAAGAGGTTTTCTATAAGTAACTTTATAATTTAAAAAAAAAGGTGTTTTTACTGATTGCAAAGTCAACTTATAGTAAGCATTTGGCCATGAAAATCAAATAATTTTCACTTTATTTGGAATTTTTGGAGTTGGAGTCGTGTTTGGCCATGCCTTTTTAGAAAGACTTTTTGGAATTTAAAGTGTTAAAATATAACAAAAACATGAAAAAGTGAGCTGGCAGAAAGTGAAAACAAGTAATTATTTAGGTGTTTTGACCTTTTCAGTTGTATTTGGAATTTTTATGGCCAAACAACATTTTTTGAATAAAGTGACATAATTTTCTGAAAAATAGTGAAAAATTCTTATGATCAAACGGGGCCAAAATGTTTGTCCAGCATAAAATTAAAGAATTTAGGCAAGAGGAACCATAGCACTAGAGTTGCGGCAGAAACAGAAGAAACGAATCAATGTTCTAAGGAAAGAAGGAATTGCACAGCCATTGGAAATCCTTCTTTTCAAGAAAACGAAGAGGTTGGAACATCTTTCCCATGCCAGAGAACGCAACCACGGAGAACTCATGAAGTGAAGAACAAAAAAAATTAAGAAGAGAGACGCATGATCAGAAGCTTTTAAAACAACTGAAAACCGGAATTGAAAGTCATGAAGGCCTCCCCCCTTGGCTCAAAAAGGTAAGTTTCTTTCTATAATTTTGATAGTTTTGATTTTAAATTGATCAAATTGAGATGACATAAGAGTTTGAAAAACTAGGGTTACTGAAATTAAGAGATCCATAGAAGATTACAAAAAAAAAAAACACCAAACTCTACAGTTCTTTTGTCTTAAACTGCAGAACTAGCTGATTATTATTTTCCCCTCCATGCCTATGCATAATAAAACCAGCTTATCATGACATCCCCTCCTCAATTTATGCACTCCAAGCCACAAACTAAAAGTAAGAAAGTTGCACATCACAGAGCGAGCAACCAAAAAATGAAATGTTGCAGAAGGCTGCAGCATTCGCTCTAGTTGAATTCTTAATCAAGCAAAATACATTTTCAGATCTGAATTTCTCTACTGGAATATAAACCATCAGTTTCATGTTATGCCAAGAAACAGCCCTTAACCACAAAAAAAAAAAAAAAGGGCAATCACTGCACATGACAAAAGCAACATGTTTTCGCTTCTCATCAAAAAGCAAAAACATGTACCGAAGTTATGTACCGTCTCAAAATGAAGCAAAAGATGACAACTCACTCCTCATAATTGACTAAACTAAGTCCTTTTGTCGGCAGAGGGGCACATAAAAAAACATATTTTCCCTAGACTCACCAATGCAAATCAGTATCATATTAGCATCACTGCCTATTTTGGGATGGAAGAACAGAAAAATCAACTGAGATAGAGAATGAAGTGTTCCACGAGAATTTGTTCACCAAACGAAGAAACAGTGGCCCTCAGGTGAAGTACTACTGAAGAAGATAACCTTTGGATAGAAAGACTTTCCCTGAAGAGAGATGACGAAGAGAAGTGATTTAAGTTAATGAATGGGGATAAATCTCCTTCCGTAATAGATATTCATTCCTAATCCACGTATTCCGTTTGTCGTCTGCCATGAAGAGATCTGTTGCACCCAAACTAATGAGCTTCACACCAATATATTTTGTTGGCCATACTTATTGAGGTTATAACCAAATTCATGTCTCGAGACTAAAGAGAATTGTGTATTATCTTGTGTGATACATGCAAAATGCATTTGCTAGAGGAAGACAGATAACAACACACACTCTTTCCTAACTGCAAATGATGCTTTAGATGCATGGTTGAAAGGAAAAAGTTGTGACTCCAGCATTTCTTATTTGCAATGACAAAAATACTTTGTGGCAACAGAAGCACTGACATTCTCAAGGGTGGTGATATAAACCTAAGAAGCAGATACTGGAAAGCACATTAATTTGGCTAAGAGCTGCACATTCCCAGTTGGTATTTTCCTCATCATCAATGTATCTTGGTCTAATAGTGGGGGAGATACAAATTAAAAGCAGTGAGGGCTATAGTTGTTGAGAAGTTTGTGATGTCTCCTCATATGAAAAAGTATCTATTTGTCACTTGTCAGCACTGTTGCACAGAAAAGACCTGAGGATATGAAAATCCATTTTCATACCCCAATTTTTCATTTGTATTATCTTGTGACTAGTGGTGTTAATTTATTTTGCATACTGCACTAGTTTATATGCATTTATGTTTTGTGTTTGTTATACTGTTATCGGTCCTAAGCCAGGGGTCTATTGAAAACAGCTTCTCTACTTCACCTGAGGTAGTGGTATGGTCTGCGTACACTCTACCCTCCCCAAACCCCACTACGTGGGAATACACCGGGTATGTTGTAATTTTTCATCCATTATAATGCTCAAACAGACTATCCCCCGTGAAATGATAGAGAGTATTTATTTGGTTGCTTAGCTCAAAACATAGAAATCTTTCAGAGTTCACAAAAGCTAGATCCATTGGCATCTTCATTCATATCAATATAAGTTCTTCTGCACCACATTTTAATTTGCCCATTCTTCATTCCAAAATTCCTACAAAATACTTGAGTACCTGAATGCAATGGTGTTAAGAAATACGAAACTATTATAATGGAAAGAGCACATTCATTGTGCATATAGGAAAGATTTAGAATCCTCATAATTGTGTCAGTAGAAATAGGAATTTTTTCTTCCCATTTTAGCATTACTTGTATATATTCTTTTCTTTTTAAGATAATTTGTCAGAAATACATAAGCCCCAACATATTTGAGGAAATAATCAAGCAATTCATCCCCAACATCTCTTTCTTTTCTCATTCTTTATGTGGTATCAGAGTCGATAAGATCTAGCGGTGTCGATCAATGTGTGTTGCCCACCTGGCCAATGTTTTCCTCTTCCTTTCGGTGTATAGTACATTTCCACTAGTGTTGCTCATGATCTCTAGGATCGTTCAAGCATCATTGATCTCTTCAGAGTTTGTCATCAAAGCAAAGGGTTTAAGTCCCTACCACTGAAAATTTTCTCCTCTAATACCCCTTACCTCTAGTTACCATTGCGCTTAAAAAATTACTCCTGCCTCCAAAATCATCTCAGTCCCAAGGGTTCTAATCCCTACTCTAATATATTCTTTTCTAAAAGATTTTTACTGGCTCTATCAGTTTCAAAAGAAAAGATTTTCACTCTCTATTTCTAATTAAAATAAAACAGAAGGATTGTTTTCTTTCTGAGAATAAGTCTCCATTTTTCTTCTTTTTATTCTCAAACAAAAGCAAAACTATAGCAATATATGTTTTATTTAATACCACCATAAAATAAATCAACATCAATAATTTCCTTTAGATATAGCAATATATGTCTTATTTCGCTCTAGGGTCTCCATGTAGGAGTAAAAACATATCTTACTTGTACATTAATGAAATGATATATCATATCTTGTAGTATATTTCTTTAAAGAAATGATATTTGTTTATACCTTGTAGTATTAGTAAGATATCTACATGCATCAATTGCACCAAGTTATAATACTCAAAATCATGGAGTTCCACATGTTTTTCTAGAAGTTGAAATGGGTCCCTTATTCACATCAAGTAAACAAACAGACATAAGAGTTCTTAATGGATGCACTTTATCCCTATTAAATTGTCTCAAGGCCTTTTCAATATAGACAAAGTGATGAATAAAATCATGTCTGTGAAATGTTCAATTCGCAGTCAAAGACATAGTCTTGTCTCACTACGATTTTTCATCTCAGCTTCTTTCTTCAAATAATCAATTGTCTTTTCAAGATCTTTTGGAGTTCCAAAGAGGTTTATGTCATCAACATAAATATCAAATATAAAAAATCAAATTTTTGATTCTGTAAAAGAACTCATGAATAAATGGCATCATTTAAACAACCATCCTTCAAGATTCTCAAAGAAATTTGCCACGTCCAAATGTGTCATGATTTTCAAATATAAATTTCTTTCTGCATTTTTCTCTTTCTTTAAAGATGCTCTTTGTCAACGGGTGTTTTATTATACGATAGATACGTGTTCGATGCTTTTTCCTCCATATCATAATACAAACTTTGCAATTTTCTTGCTTGTATTACTTCCCTCTTCTTACATAAGTCCTTGCTTGAATCACACTATTAAGCAACTTAATTCTCACCTTCATTAATGGCCCTCAAAACCCTTTTTTTTTTTAAGTAAAGGGTAACTTGGCCTCAAAAGCCATTTCAACCGGCATAATTCAAGAAATTATTCACTTCCACTCTCCCACCTTTGTTTCATTCATATCTCAATAACAAGATTTGAAGTCTTATTTTTTTTAACAAGGTAACATTTGTATTGATGCAGTACTACCTTAGTACTAAAACCCATATTTACAAGGAAATAGTTACAAAATCTACCAAAAGAGAGTCAGATCTAAATGGTGCTTAAGACATCTAGAATTGCTTCATTGCTTCAGTGTCACTAGAATACAATTTGGTGCACCAAAAACAGAATAGCAAAATACAGTTAAGTTTAATATTTTGGACTAAATTTCTTCTATCTTCAAAACATCTATCAGGTTTTTCCTTCCAGATGGTCCACCATATACATAATGGAATAATCCTCCATCTCTCTATATTCCCTGCACCACTTCCTAACTCCTCCCGGCTAAAAAGAGTCCCAGCAATCTTGCTTGGCATTGTCCATGTTATGCCTCTGAGATTGATGAAAATCTTCCATAGTTGGTCTATTAAGCTGCAATGCAGGAACAGATGGTTAACTATCTCTAACTCCTAACTCTTTTTCACAGAGGAAACGTCTAGAGCACAAAGTAATATTTCTTTTGACCAGATTTTCATGTGTTAAAACTGATTCTTTAGCAAGAAACCAGGAGAAACAAGATACTTTGTAAGGTATCTTAATTTTCTAGATGTTTCCAAGGCAAGTAATTGAGATGTGGCTCAATTTGATTCAAGATCTTGTAGCCATAACTAACCTTGTATATTCCACTCATGTTTTCGCTCCACCGTAAGCGGTCAACTCCATATTGTGTCCCCTGAAAAAAAAATTAGCAGAACTAGAAGTCTATGTATCTCCCAGTCATTTAAACTTCTTTTGAACCTCAAGTCCCAACTCTATTGTGTCCACATCTCACCTACTGTTCTTTGTCGGTCCAGAGCCAAGACAAACAAATCCGGGAACAGGTCTATGAGGCACTTTGTTCCAATCCATTTGTCTTTCCAAAACCTGGTCTTGTTTTCGTTGAACACTCTAATGTGAGAATGATCTTTGAGAAAGGGCCAACAACATCTTATGGACCTCTAGAGACTAGAGACTGATTCCAAGAATGGTGACCCCCTTGGAAACCCAACTGTCTTCTTCCCTATATTTGTTGTTAATGACTGCTCCATAAAGTCTAAAGTTCATGCGAATATCTCCAAAGCCATTTAAGCTTCAAAGCTTTGCTTTGATGCTTCAAATTTCTGATGCCAAGTCATCCTTATCTCTTGCTTATGGTGATATCTTTCCATTTGACTGGGTGAAAAGCTCATTTTTTTCTTTGTTCTCTTGCCAGAGGAAAGTTTTCCTGATTTTGTCCAGCCTTTGAGAAATAACCCTTTGAGTGATTTCAGATGGGATTGGGAAAAGGGAAAGCATGTAGGTAGGCAAAGCATCCAGGACAGCGGTAATTAAATTGAGCCTAAACCAAGGACAAGTATTGTGATTTCCACCTTGACAATTTCTTCTCACACTTCTCCAAAATAGAATCCCAAATTCCATTGGACATTGATTTGGCTCCCAGAGGAAGCTCCTTCCTGCCATATTCCTGTTGGGGAATTCAAAAAGGAATGAGCTTCCTACCATCTCATAGATATTTATCCCGAATACTTTCTTCCAAATTACAAAGGCCCATTTTCTGACCTCAGAAAGAGTGGGCAACTCATCTGTAAAATCGCTGAAACTTCCAATAACGCATCTTCCGAGTAAACCTTTGCTATAATCAGATGAAGCAGAGGTGGAGCCTTCTTGTCTTTTGCTCTCAAGGATATTTGGTTGCCATTTACTATCTTCAACTACCTTATCTTCATGTCTTTTGCTCTCAAGGATATTTGGTTGCCATTTACTATCTTCAACTACCTTATCTTCAGCTACCTTAGCATAGGGATATTTAGTATCAACCATTCTGTGGGGAATTTTGTAGGATTTTGGCTGGTTGTAATTACTGAAGTTACCTATCTGGAATGCAATGTCTCTCCAACCAGCATTAAAGGCTTCCGGCAGAATAATTATTGCTCTTTCTTCATCTTTTAAGGGACAAAATGCTCATAAATCTTCCGGGAGCATTAAACTTTCTCATACCAAAATATTCTGCCAATTGATCCTTCATTCTCCATCTTCTCACAACATTCTTATTGTCGTTTGAGGCTTCTTTCAAGATGAAACAAATCCACTTCATCACCTTTTTGCTGAGAGTTATTCTTCTCATCATGTTTCTGCTTCGTTCCACCCAGTCAAACCATACATGCTAAACAGCTGACCATCTGGTAATGTCGAAAGACTTGAAACCAGCATTGAAAAAAATCTTCTTATCCCTCAGGTCTGTATAGAAACTGTAGAGATATGAAAGAAAAGCTGTCGCAAAAGTAGATAGTTGGGAGAGAGGAAGAGGCTGGTAGTTCTCAGGCAACCTACCGAAAAGAGGGTTCTATCTGTTGTCCTCCTGCAATGAAATAAAGGGTCTAATTCTGGTGGAAGTAGCCAGCAAATAGTGTAGTGTTGTTGAAGCGAGATAAGTTGAAAATCCGACTGATGGGTGTCACGCACCGACAAAGGGTCTAATTCTGGTGGAAGTAGCCTGCAAATAGTGTTGTTAAAGCGAGATAAGTTGAAAATCCGACTGATGGGTGTCACGCACCGCCGCGTAAAGTGCGTGACGTCGGTGACTGGGTTATTTTTATGGCGCGTACAAGCGTGTGGGGCAGTTTTCGTATGTGCGTTTTTTGCGATTAGGTCACAAATGGGTGGTGGTGGCTGTAGTGGGGAAGGATTGAGAGAAGAAAGACGTAAAGGAGGGATTTCGATGATCAGAAGGACCACCGGTGAGGTTTTGGGTTGAAAAGGGGTTTTGTGAGTGCCTGAGAGAGAAAAGTCAAAGAACTCTCTACAAGAATTGAAGTCTATAACTTACTGAACTATAAATCTAGGGTTGGGTTATGTTCCCTCAAACACTTGTTCTTGGCAATTAAAGTTATGTGTTTGTGATTTATACGATCACAACAAATGTTCTTATATATTCATCTTCTTTACCTGAATAGGGATCTTATATATATTGTTAAACAACCTTTTAACGGAATAACCAATTCTAACATATTTATCTTCCTCACTTGAATCACAATCTTAACCAACTTAATTCCCATCTTCACCAAATGGCACTCCAAACCCATTTCAATGCACAGAATTAGGGAAGTTATACACATCCAATTTGATAACATTTGTTAGCTCACCACCCTAGTTTCTTGATATCTCAATAACAAGATTGTATATAACTTCCTTATTACCTTACTAAACCATAAATCCAAGGTTATGTTTTGTTTCACTCGCACACTTATTCTTGGCACTTTCAGCTTTATGTTTGTGATTTATGTGGTCACAAAGAAAATGGAGGGAAAGAAAAAACGAAAAGAAATAATCACTTGAAGCAATTCTATTAAATCAATCAAGAACGGAATTTATACAGTTGATCAAACCAAAATCCGTTCTTTTCTACACTAATCCACAAAACCTCATCCACAACATCTTCAAGTTATACCATGTTTTTGTACATCCATCTTCCTTATTGAATAGGAATCTTACACATCAAAAACAATTTAAGTGTATACACCAATTAGAAAAATAAATAAAATCAAAATTCACCAATTGAAAAGGTTAAATATATGCATTTTCTCTTTTTCTTTTTACTATTTTAAATACACGTGCCTCGCACGTGTAACTTTTGATTATTTAAAATTAGACGATTTTGTTTATTGCAAAGATTTTTAATGAAGCGCTTCAAAGAGTTAAAAAAAGGCAATAACTATGATAATAGTGCTATATAGTGTTGCCTTTTAAATTTGCGTATAAACTATCAAATATCTTTAAAAGGAGTAAAACTTTCGACAATCAAATTAAAATCACCAAACATGTAATATAAACTTTGATTTTTTTTGGTGAGATAAATCTTTAATTTTTTTGGGCTACTTCATTCGGCGACAACACGCTTGTTTTGTCCAATTTTTCTAGCAAAAAATTGCAATTGAAAGTGAAACACAAAAAACTGTTAAAAGAGGACAACACATGCCAATTGTTAATTATAAATAATTCATATATAATCTTTAAATTCATTAACTAAAAAGAATAAAGAAAGAAGGATGACGATAATGAATGCACAAAGACAAATTGAATTAAAATTAAAATCAATTAAATTCAAAATAAAAAGAAAAGTAGAAGGAGATGAAAGGTTGTATTTCTGTAGTTAAGTATGATCAAAATATTAGTTAAATAGATTTGTAGATTTTTTTTAATATAAGGTAAAATTTTAATTAATTTAGGAGTGTTAAATATTATGATTTGTTACATAGATTAAATAAGGACTTTACTAATTTTGTTAGAGTTTATGTATAATTAGAATTTTAGGAAAAGACCATTGAATTTGGAACTAAAAAAGGTAAAGGAAGTAAAAAAAAAAATTAAAAAGGTATGTTTTGCCTTTTTGGCTCTACACGTTTTTGCATTTTTGAGTATTATAATTTTTGTAATATATATTAGTGTTTATGTATAATTAGAATTTTATGTGAGGAATATAGGAGTTTTAATAATTTCTTCCCGTATATTTAGAAAATCAAAAAAATATTAAATTTTGAACTCCTATTTAACTTATAATAAGTCCTTCATTAAAAGTTTAAAAAAAAACTTAGAAGGTAGTAGAAAAATACGAAAAGGATTTGAAAGGAAATTTTTTCAGAAAACCACAATGCTTTGGAATGTAGGGGAATTTCTTTTGGATTTTTCTATAAATATAGTGTTAGAGTATTAGGATTAATATAAATTAGTATTTATGTATAATTATTAAAGGTTTTTATTTTTTAGTTGATCTAGAATTCTTAAACTAATGAAAAAAATATTAGTTGTTTCTAATTTTGATGTCTTCTAATAAGAAAAGGTTTTACAATAAATATATTTAATTAATTTTCAACTTTTAAATATTAGAAAAAATAGTGAAAAGACGATTTTGTCTAAAGCAAAAACTTTTAATAAAGGGCAAAAAGTTCAAATCATATTTCTAAGGCCCTTCACACCTGTACCTCCCAACAATATTGTTGGATTTAAAGTAACCTAGGCGGAAAGGAAAAGAGCACCTAGCCTTTTTTGTCTATGCTATGATTTAAACCTGGTCCCCGAGGTTTTTCGCCCAGTTCATAGACCGTCAGGACACACCCATAAATGCTACTTGAATTGAACTGGAACACCCCTCACAGATTTTGGGAAATTGTTCACATCTAATTCAATGATAGCAATTCGGCTTACACCTTTGCAAGGATTCATGTTCCAGCATATTTCGGAAAACGAGATTTGAAGTAGTCTGTAGTTAACTTACTACCTTAATTTACCCTAAAATTATTACGATTTTGTTCATTCGCAGACTTATACCAATATTCACTTGAAGCAATTCTACCAAAGAAATCAACAATATAATTTTAACCAAAATGATATACTCCCTCCGTCCCAATTTATGCAGCACCTTCCTTTCAAATTTCGAGATTCAAACAAATTTTTCCTTGACCGTAATATCTTCATAGACATAATACATAAACAGGACCTTTAACTTGACATCAAATTATAACTACAACCTTTAACTTTGCCAGTGTACAAGTAGGTCCTTTAACTATATAAAAGCCGAAAAAAAACACTTCAATCTTGCAACACATATGCCTGAAACTCAATCGCTCCTACGTGGACTATTACTCCAACCAAATGTTGTCACCTAATTAAAAAGATACACGTAGATTTTAGATATTAACTTTGTCAGTGTACAAGTAGGCCCTTTAACTATATAAAAGCTGAGAAAAAAACACTTCAATCTTGCAACACATATGCATGAACATCGCTCCTACGTGGACTAGTACTCCAACCAAATGTTGCCACCTAATTAAAAAGATACACATAGATTTTAGATATTTAAAAAAAAAACTTAATATACCACCATCACAAATACATGTACTTTTTAGATTTTTTCTTAAAAAAATAAAAAAAACAATTCATTAAAGACTGCCTTCATAAAAATAACATTCATGTCCGATGAAAATTGAAAGGTTCATTTAGAAGATGTGAAATCCAATGAAAACCCTAAAATTTTCATCTCTTATTCCCTTTCAATTAAGGAAAAAATATTGAAATTTTCCATTGAAGCTTCATAAAATAGAAGTCGTTTAACATGAAATTTGCACAATTTCTTAACTTTTAGCTCTTCAGATATATAAATGAAGCATACACCATCATCTTAAGGAGAAACAGAAGAGCACTAGTCGTACTTTTCCTAATTGGGTTATTTTTTCTAATTCTTTTAGAGTTGTTGGAGAAAATAAAAAGAGAATAAAGTGGAAATTTGATTTGTAAAAAAGGATATATATAAAGGATTCATTAAGGGTATAATAATCATTTAAGTATTTTTTTTTTTTTAGTGTTGGGGACTCCAAGTTTTACTCCCACGCGCTTCATTTTGAGTGTAATCACGCATTTTTTCATGTAGGATTGGAGTTTTTTTATTCAATTTTTGTATAGTTAAAGGCACTTGTGCACGAGCAAAGTTAAAAGTCATAGTTATAATTTGATGTCAAGTCAATGGTTCTGTTGATGTTGTATTATGCCTTCTTCATATATCTTGAATTAAAAAGTGTTGTGAGTTAAAAGTACTTTTTACTAGTTTTCAATTATGTAAATTTTGTTGTAAAGAACTTTAAAGATTTTATGTCCAAAATTCACCGTCAAAATTAAACTACTTGACTCTCAAATTCAAACTTAGTCACGTAAATTGAAACAAAAGGAACAATAACAACCACAGCATCAAATAAAAAACTACTTTTTGCAATTAACGACAAACCTGGTCAACAGTATAGTCTTCGTCGTCAAGGAGATCGAAGGGATTACGAAAGGTAGCGGAAGAAGGAGGAGGAGATTCAGATTCAGATTCATCTTCGCTGTCGATGAGTTGTTTAGGCTCAGCTGGTTGTTGTTCTTCCAAGATTTTCTTCATCAAACGAACCGACATTTTTCCCCAAAATTCAATTTGTTTTCTATCGCCCACTCAATATTTGTTCTTCTGTGTTTTAGCTTCGGGAACAACTCCCCCTTAATCTATAATCCAAAGGTTTAAATACTAATGACAAGTGTAAAAGAATTGAGCAAGTCGGCTAGGTTTTTTTTCCTTTTTCCTTTTTCCTTTTTCCTTTTCACAAAGGGCAAGGGAAATGACACGAGAATGAGCAATTACCATATCTTCACCGCTTACACTACGGATGAAAGAAAATAAATGGCTTGGCGCGATCATAAAATCTTTTATTTATTTGAAGTAATCATAAATATTTTTTATTTAACTTTTGCTTCAAAAATATCCTTTTATTTAATTTTTTGACTTAAAATATTTCTCTATTAATTTTTTGGTTTAAAAATACTTTCTCTCTAACGAAATAACACCAAATACGCCATGTGAATTAAAGAAGTTACTTAATCAATCCACATCAACATACACAAATGAAAAATCACTCAATTTAATCAATCTATCCATCACCCCTTTTTTTTAAATTTAAAAGACCCAACTCCACTCATATATTCTGTCCCACAAAAAAAAAAGATTGAAGAATTTAATTGCTTATTTTTCATGTGATGGATTCAAATATTTTAGATTGATCAAGACGAAATATGAGGAAAAAATTAGGTCCTTAAATTTTTGATTCGAAAGAATCGGATTTTAATCAGATCGACCCTAAATAATTGGATCCTCAGATAATTGATCTAATTTTCAAGAGTTCAGATTGCTACTGAATATCCTATCTGAATTTGTCTAATGAGGAACCTGATTGTAGTGAGAGGAATGGTAATTCAAAGATGAAACTGAAATTTGGAGGGTGAAAGTTTAGTAGCAATGTAGGACAACCACAAGTTGATGAGGTCAGGAATTACTCAAGTGAGTCTCGTAACTTTGAAATATAAACTAATAAAATATAAGGTGATGAAGGGATGATATGAGGAAAAAAATTAAGGAATTGAATTTTGCCTCTTGGTTCGGATTTTTTGAATATGGATCGAATTGGATTTTTAAATAGCATAAAATGGGTTGATTGTTACGTGGATTAAATGGAGTGATTTTTCATGTGTATGATGATGTGGACTGATTAAGTGACTTTTTGTTTATCTACGTGATGTGTTTGATGGCATTTTGTTAGAAAGAAGAGTATTTTTTAGCCAAAAAATTAATGAAGGGGTATTTTTTAGTCAAAAAATTAATGGAGGGGTATTTTTGAGCAAAAAAAAAATAGAAGGGTATTTTTTAGCCCAAAAACAAACGAAGGATATTTTCGATCCATCTCAAATAGTTCAAGGGTATTTTTGACCATTTTTCATTTATTTTTAATTAACTTTTGGGCAGTGCCCTTTTTATTAATCAACTAGATAATGAATGGCCGGTTTACGGGCTCAATATTAAATTTTTAAATATATTTATAGCTATTTAATTACTTTTTTAAAAAAAATAATTATTAATATTTTTTAATAACACAATAGAAAGCATAAGTAGAAATCAAACTATATAATAAAATATAACTTCTTATTTTTATAAAATCAAATGATATCTTACAAATTATTTAGGTTTTCATAATTAACATTAAAATATCATACACTCTAGTTCTTATTTTAATATCAGATCAAACACATTCTCTTATATTAAACAACTAATTTTAATGTTCTACTTTGTTTAAAAACTATACAAGAGAATAAATTAAAATTAAAAATATCTATTTATTAACATTTTCTTATAGAATCATACGAAGCAATAAAGAATACTAATTCATACATAAATTGATTTTAAAGAGATTTAGATTCATTTCATGTATGTTTAACAAACGAAAATAAGAACATTAAAATATCATACACTCTAGTGCTTATTTTAATATCAGATCAAACACATTCTCTTATATTACACAACTAATTTTAATGTTCTACTTTATTTAAAAATTATACAAGAGAATAAATTAAAATTATAAATATCTATTTATTAACATTTTTTTATAGAATCATACAAAGCAATAAAGAATACTAATTCATACATAAATTGATTTTAAATAGATTTAGATTCATTTCATGTGTGTTAAACAAACGGAAATAAGGACATGGATGAAAGTTTTAATGAATCATAATGTTAAAAGATTGTTTTTATGTCTTGTCTTATATACGTCAAAAATAAGAGATTAATTTAATATAGTAAGCGAGAATTTTTTTTTAAAATGGCTTATCTATCTGATGAGGAAATTTATTATCTCAAATAAGGAGAATCTAAAGAATTAACAAAAGTTAACATGATATATATTGTAGTAATTTAACATGAGGTAGTTAATATTATATTTTAAATATGTTGTTTAAAATAATTTTATTTTGTTTAAAATAATTTTAACAGATGATTAACAAGTAATTATGTTTCCATAATTTACATTGTAAATTTTTGTAATGATATGTATCAAGCGAAGTTTTGAAATTATGGAGGAATTCACTTATTGTGTATGATAGATACACGCCTATTCAATAATTATGGGTTTTTATTATTATTATTTTACTATAATATAGTAGTAACTATTTTATGCAATTAAATATGTGGCCAAAATTAATCATATTTTTTTATCATTTATGAAAATATATGTGAGTATTTACATATTCACTGATAAATTATGTCTCCCAATATTTCAATTGATATAACTTTGATTAGACATCGAATTCAAGATACATGAAAAAACTTCACAATGTTTATTCCGTGATTTGGGATAAGAGGAGAAAAAGTTTGTTTGAATATCAAAATTAAAAAAATATTTAAATGGAACAAACTTCAAATATATTTTTTCTTTAAATTTAAAATTATTCTTTTCATTTGATTCAAGTATATTATTTAAATAAATAAGAAAAAGGGAAAGAAAGTGTATGATCATGAATTCTGAAGCTATTACATAAAGAAAAAATTTAAGAAAAGAACTTCTCCATAACCTTTGGAAGAAAAATAATGGGCTCCACTTTTTTAAGATGTCATTTGATTTTTTAAAACTTTTCAAAGCATAGTCATTAGAATTTTCTGGAACATAAATTTTTTTTTTTTGAAATTCCCCACTCTTTGCTTGATGTACAATAAGTTTAAGATGAATTTTTTGTGAATTGATAAATTTGCCCTTGATCGTCCTAGTTATGACTCTTCTATATAATAATAACTAGTAAGTTTGTACAAAAATGAACTCAATTAAACCCACAAAAAAATAGTCCAACAGAAAAAGAAACATCAAAAGTGGTCAAAATACTATGCTAGTCAGGTCCAAAACTTGACCCTTAATATAAATGACCTCTATATAAATGAGTAGAGGAGGGTTTTCAAAATTAGGGCATTCTAACAGCCTCCGCAAATGGCACGCTGGAAGCTCATTTCAATGCTAGCTTCCTCTTGCTCTAGCTTTGGGTTATCAACATTGTTGGGATGAGATTAGTGTATGAACTTATCTTCATCAACTCACAAAGGTAGGTCTACTCCCTCATTCTTCTTTTGCTGCTTTCCTTTTGGTTGCTCCATCTCCTGACCACGTATTGTTGAATTTTCAGATGTGTTTTTTTGTGGAAAAAACAAGAACTATGGTGGTTTTTAAAGAGGTGCTGAGTCATGGTCTTTAAAAAAGAATGAACTTGTAAGTGAATAATCCTTAATAACCTACCCTCTTTCTTCTTTCGTTGATACTTCATTCCAGTTGTCTTCCTCAGGTGGATCAGTAGAGGGGATAAACGGGATGGCCTAGAGCTTTTTCTCAAAGTTCTCATATTGATTGACTACCCAAAATTGTCTCATCTGACTCCATGACCCTCATATTTTGCTAGTGACTCTTTTTGTAAGCTAACATAGCTTAGTGCTCACAGTTATGTAGCCCTTTGATTGGCAAAACATTATGTAAATAGCATAGCTATGAGACCTTGATGTGGTTTCTTTATGTCTGTTCATGCTAGATGATGTTTATTTTTCTTGTTTTAATTCTTAATAATGCAACATGTGCCTTATCCATGTTCAATATTCATTTGCATTGTGTTGGTAATTATTGAAAAGACTGAATTTACATGTGTTTTTCTTGGTCATTTGCCATATTAGCTAATTTGTCTGTAAGTTGATTAGCTTCTCTAAGAATATGTCTGAACTCAATCTGCATCCCATGTTGTAGTTGTTGTATTTCCTCAACCTGTTCCACTATTTGCCAAGGGACCTTCCATTGCTTTATCACTACATTCTTTAAACCGAGTGAATCAGTTTCAAAAATGACTCTGTTCAGCCTTCTATGTTTGCATTCCCTCAGACCATAGAGCCACTGTTTCTACTTCCATTTGTGAATCTAATTACCCCAGCTTATGTAAATATTAAATCCCTTCTTCTATCTCTAATGCACAAACCAAAAGCATTTTCCCCTGGGTTTCCTCTACTTACCCTGCCAGTATTACACTTAACCTAATCTGCTTCTGGAAAATTCCACCTCACCACATGGTAATGCAAAGTTGGCTTGTATCTCTGTAACTTTTCAACTATTCCCTCCCAACTTTTAGGCACTTCTAATAAAGGAAATTTTAATTTGATAAACTGATAAATAGTCACTTGACTCTAATGGCAGAGTTTGTCATAACTATATATCTTACATATTTCTTTGCACTTCTTCTCTTCCACAATTCCCATAAAAAATAAAAGGGACAATTTTCAGGATTGTTGTTAGTTTTCCTGGACCCTTCTTCTCCCACTAATTTGTAATGATTTGTTGTAGATATATATTCTCCACCTGGATACTTGCACATGTAGCAAATTGTTTTCATAACTTTTGGGCTATGGGAGTTGTTAGAAAAATGTGAGACATTGTCTCCTGTTGAAAGTCCTCACAACAATAGCACCTAGAGACAATGTTAATTTTCATTCTTTTGAGATTATCTCCAGTTATTATTCTCCTCTTCCAAAGCCTCTAATGAAAAAAATTTATCTTAAAATTCAACCACTTTATTTAAATATTGATCAACCAATGTTTCTCTTCTCTTTTGACTCTCATGATTCTATAGGCTGACTTTGCTGAGAATCTGCCACTATCATCCCCCATCCATCATGTATTGTAACTAACATCCTCCATCAGTCTCGGGCTGATGTGTTCAATAATATGCTTAACCATATCCACCAAAATGGTATTCAGTAACTTATGTTTGTCCCACTCTCCATTCTTTATAAAGTGTTTGACTTCAATTTCCTCATCTCCTTTTATTTTATCCTCCAAAAAATACAAAGCCCCCAACTTAGTCCAATTATCAAATCAAAAACTTACATTTCCAGACTTTATCTGCCACCATATCTCATGATCCACTTCTTCTCTTACTGAAATCATTATTTTCCACACCTGTGAAACACTTGTACCTCTAGCAATGGTAGGATGAAGCTTTTTGCAGTATTTATTCCACATAAAATATTCCCATAAAGATGATGTAGAAACTCTGAAATTCCACCATAACTTAGCAAACAAAGCTCTTGACATATCTTTCAGAGATCTAAAACCCACTCTACCCTCTTTTTGAGGACAACACATCTCCTCCTAACTGATCCAAAACTTTTATTTTTCTCCACCTGATTTGCTCCAAAAGAATTTAGCAAATGTTTTATGCAACTACTCTATAACACTTAAAGAATTTAATGCTGATAGAAGATAGATTGGCATGGACTGCAGCACACGTTTAACAAGAATAAACTTACCCCCATAGGATAAGAACTTATTCTGCTAAGACAAGATTCTTCTAGACACTTTTCTCAAATATCTTCATAATGAGCTTTATTCCTTCTCCCATAGAACACCGGACATCCTAGGTATGTAAATGGAAAGTTACCCATTTTAATACCAGTAAGTATTCTTAGTCTGATCCCAATAGCCAAAGGAGTCTTCTTATGAAGGTATAAAAAAACCTTTCTCCCTATTAATCAATTGTCTTGAAACCAGATTATACCCCCTAAGAACCTTTATCATCTTCTTGACTGGTTCATCATTTGTTGAACTGAATAAAATAGTATCATTTGCATATGAAAGGTGATTTATTTCCACACCCCATTTTGGAAAACCATAACCCCTATAATTACCATCCTTGAATAAATTATTTAGACCTCTTGATAAAACTTCAGCAGCAATTATGAACAAAGTTGGTGAGAGAGGGTCACCTTGCTTCAAACCCCTTGATGACTTAAAAAAAATGTGATTGTCCATTAACCAGTACTGAATACCAGTTATTTGAAAGAATTCTCCACACCATGTCAATAATGATCTCTAAGAAGCCAAATCTCCTCAAAACCTTAGTAAGGAATAAACATGACACCCTATCGTATGCTTTGGCCATATCTAATTTAACCACGACATGATGAAACTTATTCCTCATGTTTATGTCTCTAGTGATCTCTTGAGCCAAAAGAATATTTTCTGTTATACTTCTTCCTTTAAAAAAGTCAAATTGATTTTTAGAGATAATACGAGGAAGGACTGTTACTAACCTTTTATGTACACATCTGGAGATGATTTTATTCACAAATGTGCTTAGACTGATTGGCCTCACATCTCTAAAAGTCTTGCTGTTCTCTTTCTCAAGAATCAGTACTAGGTTTGTGTGTGAAATAAGCCTTGGAAGTTGATGCCCACAAAAAAATGCCTAACCATATCAGTAAGATCATTACCTACTATATCCCAACAAGACTAAAAAGATGTCCAAAAAGCCATCTATCCTACTGGAGCTATCTCCATTTAGCTCAAATACCACTTCTTTCACTTCCTTCCTGGTGGGTAAAGCAATTAGGACCTCATTTTCCTCCATTGTAATCAAATGAGGAATGTTTTCTAACATTAAAAAGTCTTCAAAGCAATGTTCCTCCATAAAATGATTTGCAAAAAATGAGACCGTCTCTTCCATGATATTTTTATTTGTAGTAATCATGTCCCCCTATTGAGTTTGAATTTCAGCAATATGAAGTTTTTTCCTTCTTCCCCTTACATAGAATGAAAAAACTTCGAGTTATTGTCCCCATCCTTGAATCATCTCATACCAGTTTTCTGTTTCTAATACTCTTCTTCAATATTCCTAAATCTCTTCAATTTTGCCTCTGCCAAACTCAACTCAGCTCTATTCCTTTTTGTAGGAAAGATCTCAAACTGTGCCTCCTTTGCCTTTATCACATCCTCTAAAGTAAAAATCTTCTTAAATACATCTCCAAAGGTTTTCTTACTTCACTTTGCCAAAGTCGCTTTTATCTTCTTGACTCTTGCCTGAAATATCATAAAAAGGCTCCCACAGAAATCTACTTGCCAATTTTTCTCCACCAATTCTTTAAATTGTGGATGCCTAGTCTAGAAATTCAAGAATTTAAAATTTTTTACCATCACCTCATCCTCTGTGTTACAAATCATGTAAAGGGGAGCATGGTCAGAACCTTGCCTTATTAAATGATGGACCTCACTTGAAAGCCGAATTTGGAGAAAGTCTTGGTTAACCAGAACCCTATCCAATCTTTTAAAAATACAATTATTTTTCACTCTTCCATTCTACCAAGTGAAGTTACTGCTTTCATATTCAATTCTGTCAATCCACAATTATTGATACACTGATGTAAATCCATTAATTCAAACTATGTATATCGAAGCCTACCCTACTTTTCTTCTTCATGGAGGGTTCCATTAGAGTCACCACTTATAACCCATGGTATTTGTTGATTTTGAGCTATTGCTTTAATATCTTTCCATAATTTCAATCTTTCCAAAGCATTAGACCTAGCATTCACAATACTCACTAATACTTCTGCTAAATTGTTTCTTAACCTCAAGAAAATTTATTGAATGGAATCTGATACAATCTCCATATTCCATTTATCATCCCAAAAACCCATATATTTGATGAGCAATTACTGACTGCTCTATTTAAGCTCAATCTCTCTCTATAATGGTCTAGCTCTTCAGGACCTTGAAAAGGTTCCATTAGAGTTATTAGTGAATAATGATGCCTTCTGTGAAGATCTAATAATCTCTCAAAAATATTTTGAGTATTAACTGATCTTATATTTCAAAATATGATTTTGTCTATCATTGATCACTATTGGAATCTTTATCTTTGCTACTCCTTGTCTGCACCTGAAGAGGTATAGCCTATTTTTCTTCCTAACACTAGTCTTTAGCTTACTGATTAATCTTGGTGATAAATCACCTTCTCTGCCAATTTGATTAACATTTTTCTCCATGTCATCATTATTTTCATTTTCCTTTCTACTCTGGATTTCTTCCTCCCTGATATTTGGAACATCATCCCCTTGCTTCACTATATCCTTACTGAGGTCTTCAACCCGTTCATTAGATCTACCTTCATTGGTTCGGACTAGCTGATTCCCTTATGCTTCAACAAACTGGCTGCATCTGTTATGTCCTTTTTAGACATTTGCTTTTCTTTAGCAATTGATAAGCTTCTTTTACTTGTGTAAGCTTCAGAGATCTGCTTCGGTGTATTATGATCAGTAATCTCCTTAAAGTTCTCCTGCACCCCTTCATTTGTTGACTGTTTTTGTTCTTTATTATTCTTTTGTTGCGCCTCATACTCTTTATCCTTGTCACCACCCTTTTCACTTTCCAAAGCTTCAAATTGATTATTGGTCTTAAGATTGTTAGGCTTCTGTTGGGACTATTTTCTATTCCATGCTTGTTCAATCCTCCCTCTTTCTTGATATCTCTATTTTCCTCCTTCTTTTCTTGCTCTTTGTTCTTTAAAATGTTCTTCCCCTCCTTCTTTCGTATCATCTTTCTGCACTTCTTTATGAATCTTCTATTGTTATTTGCCTTTTTCTTCTTTGTTCCTATCTGTTTTACCTTTACCTTTCACATTATCCTGTTCATTTTCATAGGTTGTCTCATCCTCAGTTTGGGTACAGTTCAGGATGAATTACATAACATCCTGAACTACATAACATTGTTATTCATTATGTCCCTGAATCATACATGTCTTGCAATATTTAGGAACATAATCATATT
Organism: Capsicum annuum; assembly: GCF_002878395.1. NCBI lineage: Eukaryota > Viridiplantae > Streptophyta > Magnoliopsida > Solanales > Solanaceae > Capsicum > Capsicum annuum. The sequence goes on along the minus strand of NC_061118.1, from coordinate 71,893,096 downwards.
TAATCCTTATCTATTTTTCACCGATCATCCCATATTGTTTTCTGAACCCAATATTGATCCTTTTTGGGAATTCACTCAACAAATCCACCTCCACTTTGACCCTTGAACAACTTGGTCATGTCTGATTTTTTGTAGACAAATCCACCTGTAGAGTTTACCAATAGTAACTACTAAAGAAAATTCTGCCTTTTTCCAAAAAAATTTGGTGTTAGCGCTGGAAACGAAATCCAAGCATTGACGGTAGTAGTTTCTTCCTCCAGATTGAGCATAGGATCCCACTTCAAAGTCCTTATAGGATATGTCCATCCTCTATGCATTATGTAAAAGTCCAGCTTAGAAAGCAAATTGACATAGTCCTAAAGATTTGAAGCTCTTATTAAAATATGCCTACTGCTCTGCAACCTTATATTACAATCACCTTTTAATTCACATTGTTTAGGTATTAGACTTCTGAGATCTTGAATATCTGGTCAATCAAAGGAAAATTTTCCTATGACTGGGAATTGAAGATTTTCATTAACAATCACTGCTCCACTTCTTCCTCCTATATTATCATTGGTTAACCATGCAAAAATGTAACACGTTTCAATTGAATCGGCTGCATGGTTACTTAGGTTTCAATAAAGCTGCATAATTACGCTATGTATCCAGATTACATTGTGATTGGTCAACGATAGTGGGAGGTGGACCCAGAGAATTGGTGGTCATCGCCACCGAAAAAGCAAAGAGACGGTAGGAATTTCGGTGGCTAGGTTTTCAACGACTTAGTTTTTGCTCCTTGATTTCTCTGAGTTAAATTATGATATTTATCTAAAAATCTTTTATTCATTTATGAAATAGTCTCTTTTTAATACTTGAATATTAAATATCCAAAATATTGATATGTTTAAAAAATTAAAATATCTTTAATTCTTTTTTGAGAAAATGGTCTAATTAAGCACACAAGTTTATAAAATTCATGTCAAAAGTATTTTGAGTCTCAAAAACTACACCAGAAAAAAAACACAAATTAAAGCCTAATCTTACCAAATAAATTGAAGTTGTCTCGACAAAATAACGATTAAAGCCTAAAGAGAAAGTGACACTGGCAATTTCTCTTGATTACGTGAAGATACATATATTTTTGCTCCAAAACATGTCAATTCTACCACTATTCTGTACCTAAATGCCAATAGCCAAAGTAAAAACAAAACAAAACAAAATAATGCATAAACATAATCAATATTTGAGTTAAATACAAAGTAAAAAAAACTCGTATAGATACAAATACGTTGAATATGTCAAAAGTCATGGTTACTCATTTAAGTTAAACAAAAATTTCTTTCATTATGATCTGTTGATGTTGATATCCATTATGATTTTTTGAGAATTATTATTTTTCTAAATCTGTTCTAAATTTTTTGTTGTATTTTAGACTTCTTCTTTAAAAAAATAAAATATAATGCACATATAATATGTTGCATTATACTAAGTATCACTTAAATAGAAAATATGGAAGTGGATTGCAAATTAAAAGTAATATGATGTGTTTTGAGAAATAAGGAAAATGACGAACACTCTTATCTTATGAAATGAAGCTCACATTAGTAGCTCTATCATCTCATTCCACCAATTTGTTGAAGGTTAAAGGCTTCATTTTGATGAAAATTGAGAAATATACGTAATTTATCATAATTCTAAGTAAATGCTAAATTAAATACCTTTTTTTATAGAGAAATACGAAAATTAATGTGAAAATATCTGGCGATATACCTGCTTTTTCATACCCTATTTCTCCCGACCCATTAGAGATGAAAAATGAAGCTTCATTTTTAAGATTTCAAACAACATGTAACAAAAAAAATCATCAATAAAGATTTATCATTATGTATCAAAAAATAATAAATCAATGGATCATCAAAACGGTGGAAGTTAAATAAAATTCATTTAGCTAAATTAACATCCAAAGAAACATTGTTTATATCAAAAAACATATAAAAAGATAATAGAAAATAAAACCCCCAAAACAAAGAGAACTTTGAAAAGAATTCCTAAGAGCCATATGTTTTTAAAATTAAATTCATGATGATGGTCTTTGAAGTTATGATGAAGAATTGTACCAAAGAGGATAATAAATTGAGTAACTGTAAGGACATGAAATGTACATTAAATATACCTGACGACATACCTGCTTTCTCATATCCTATTTCTCCCGACCCATTAGAGATGAAAAATAAAGCTTCATTTTTAAGGTTCCAAACAACATGTAACAAAAAAATCACCAACAAAGATTTATCATTATGTATCAAAAAAATAATAAATCAATGGATCATCAAAACAGTGTAAGTTAAATAAAATCCATTCAATTAGATTAACATCCAAAGAAACAATGTTTATGTAAAAAAAAAACATATAAAAGGATAATAGACAATAAAACTCAAAAAATAAAGAGAACTTTGATAAACAACAAAGTTTATCAAAAGACATCCTATTTGGCGTCTTTTTTTTTTTTTTTTTTAAACAACAATACCGCAAATAATAGTTTTAGTTTTTAGTTTTCCTAGAAAGTAAAGAACTTTATCTTCTTGTTATTTTTTTCAACTATTGCTTAAATAAAGGTTTTTTTAAAAAAGTTTTAAGATCTTTGATTTTTTCAAAATGTTTCTAATGATAATCTTTTTGTACCTTATTAGCAACTTTATGAATTAAGATTGTACCTCAGCACAAAAAAATAGTAGCTCCGAACATATAATTTTCATTTTAGACCGCTGTAAAAGCTACCATAATAAAAAAGTTGTAAGAATTCACCACAACTTAACATTTAGAATATGTGTATATAATTATAGTCATGTAAAAGAGGATAAAAAAAGTAAAAGAAGGTCCCCTTATCATCTTATCTCATCTTAATACGTCTTTAAAATACAACTTTAAGAAGAAAAAAAGAAAAAGTAAGTAAGTGTAATTAAAATGTTTTAGAAATATTTAAATTCTTTAATAGAGCATATAAATAAAAAAAATATGGAAGAGGAAGGGGAAACCAAGGAGATGAAATAATCATAATGATAATTTTATTATAAAACTCTACATTATCTTTTTTTTTTTTTTTGAATTTGCGCAATATTCTCTACTTTTTTTAAATCTTTCTTGACTTCCTTCTTCATCCCTGCAAGCACAAACTAAGTGTATATTTAAATGAAACTGTTAGTTACTTTAATCATCTTAAATGAAACTTTCGATCTTAAACACCTAAAATTAGATTTTATAACTTAAGTGGCTAATTTCTTTATTAAAACAATTAGAAGTATATTTTTAGAGCTTATGTACACTTAACTTGATAGTAATTTAACACTCACATTTTGTTGGTTTTGAGTCCATCTAACACAATTTAGTTTCAAAGATTAGTCAATTTATTCTAAAAAATAAATATTATCACATAATTAAAATAAAAGGAGTAAAATTCAAAAAATTAAAAGTAAAATTCCTACCCAAAGATTAAGACTTTATCAACCATGGTTCTTAACTATGAAAGCAATCATATATTTGTCAACCACGATTCTTAATCGTGAAAATAATCATATAGTGTGATGATTGTCATTTTCTTTCTCACCTTTATGTATACTCCGGTGACAGAGAAAAGACCTGATAATTTTGAATAAAAATTATTAAATAAATCATGAATTTGTATAGACAAAGTAGAGAAAATTTAGTTTCAAAGAATAGTCAATTGACTCTCAAAAATAAATAGTATCACATAATTAAAGCGAAAGGAGTATAATTCAGAAAAGTAAAAGAAACATTCCTATCCAAAGATTATGTAAAACCTTATCAATCATGGCTCTTAACAGTGAAAGCAATCATATCTTTGTCAACCACGATTCTTAACCGTTAAAACAATCATATGGTGTGATGATTATAATTTTCTTTCTCACCCTTATGTATACTTCAGTGATGGAGAAAAGACCTGATAATCTTGAATAAAAATTATTCAACAAATCATGAATTTGTATAGACAAAGTAGAGAAATATCATAAGATTTATATAGACAAAGTGAAGGAATATCATAAGACGTCATAATTTACAAATTAATTTTTAAGGATTCTGTAGATTAAAAAATAGGAGTTATGGGTATTATTTAAGGCATAAGTTGAAGAGGTGTGAGTTATGAATAGTTATTTTTATCAAATACATTAAATATAAAAAAAAAGGAGAAAAACTTAAATATTAGACGAAATCATCATTTTATAATAATAATAATGATGTTAAAAAAGAAGAAAAATAAATAGTATTCTTGTTCATAAAAAGGTGTCCAATCATTTTCTTACGAGTTTGTTATTTCTATTATTAAATTAATAGTGTTGTAATTGTATTAACGTTATAATTGTTGAAATTTAAGATGTGTTAATGAAATGAGAACGTGGGAATTCATTAGGACATTAAGTACCTGAGTAATTATTCAATCACATGAAAAAAAACTTAAAATAATCTTATAATCACATGTTAACCTCGTTCTTTTACTACAAGAAATATGAAAGATGTGTATAGGGGTTGATTAAGACAGAAACGACTTAAGTTTTATTGCAAAAAGTTATTGAGCTTGAATGCTATATTTATTATAGAGACTTTAATTAATTTATAGGTAATTAGTAGCAGAAACTAATTAAAAAATGCAATAAAATCAAGAAAAATGCTCAAAAAAGGAGAAAAAGGATAAATTCAAGTAGAGGTCATTGAGAGGCGTCATATCTGCAGCCTCCAATATCTCCTTTATTATTACTAAAAATTGCATAAATACACAACTTATGTTTCCAATATTATAAAAAATCTCAACTCCCTAAACATATTACAGAAAAACCAACATATACACAGAATGCTATGTATATGTCGGCTATGTTATGTATATTAATAGACAGAGAGAGTAAAGTAATTTAAAAGTGGGAGAGAGTGTAATTACTTCCAAAAGGGTTGGTATTTATGTTATTTATATTTATTATTATATATATATTAGCTTCTTAAATTTGTTATGATGTTTCATTTAGTAGGTGTTTGTTTATCGATTTCATGATTTCATGTCTATAATATAAAACTATGAAATTTCGTCGTACAATTTCATTTTATAATTTCATATCATGACATGAAATCTCAAAATTTTCAAACAACATGATTTAGGAATTTCAAATCATGATTTAGAATTTTCCAAGTATAAAAATTAGGGCAACTTAGAAAAGTATATTATTTAAGAGTCAATATGACAAAATCTATTGATAGTTTCAATTTTTCAAAATATACCAACAAAAAACTAACAAAATCTATCAAATAAAGTTAAAAAAGCATATCAATCTATCCAAACCATGATTTACGTTAATAATTCAAAATGTTGATCTCTTTGCTTTTAACTCTCAAAGTTTATTTTTCAATTCTCCTATTCACTCAAAAGATATATACGTTTGTGGACGATGCAATTTTATTAAATTTAAATCCATACAAAATTTGGATTATATTAAATTCAAAATATATTTGTTCCAAATAAATATTGTGAATTAATATAATTGGATTAATTATTTAAGTCCAAACATATATGAGTTTAATTTAAGTTCAATTTTTATTGGATTAGCCCATTGATTTGGGCTACAAATGATGAGCCCACTTTAATAAGCCCAAGATATTGTCATATTCTAGAGGCCCAAATAAGCCCCACGTGTCAAATGATGTGGCATGCCAAGTCAAGTGAAGGAGCTAATAAGACCATGCCACATGTCAAAATGATGCAGTAGGCCCATGAAATAAAAGCCCATAAAAAGGCGCCACATCACTTAAATCTGATTGGTCAAAGGAAGTCCATATTCATCATGACTCTTCCTTTTCTACAACTATAAATAGGGGTCTCATAATTCATAAAAGAACCCCCGAACTTTAACAAGAAGCAAGAGAAAGTTCGTGGATCAAACGTCGCAATTTCTCTACAAAGCTCAAGCATTCAAATTATGTTCATTAGAATTCAAACTCAAAACCGCAATATTTAAGAACAAGTTCAAAAGCCCTTGAATTCAAGCACAAATCAAGATCAAGATGCTCAAATCATTCAAATCAAGTTCAAATTCAAGATCAAGCTTTAAGCCTTTGAATTTATATTTGAAAAGGCGAATCAGAGGATTCATAGAGATTGTAACACTTACATATGGAAATCAATAAATTGATTATTGCAATATTTTCTTGTCTCAAATTATTTTTTTGACTCGATAATTTTATTTCTGGCATGCCCTGTGGGATAATCTCTACCTCTCATCTTAACTTTTCTAACTGCAAAGTTCAACAACATTAAAATGACTTCCAAGAAAGTCAACTCTCAATCAGCTGCTTCCATGGTTGCTGATTCCAAGTTCTTTGTTGAAGTAGAAAGCATCCTTGGTTTTATTTTTGGAAGCTTAGGAGTTGTCACAAGGAGCAAGGCAGGCTTGCTAGGACTAAAGAGCAAGGCAGGCTTGCTAGGACAACAAACACAGTCAGTGTCATCCGCACCAACTCTAATTTTTGGATCTTCAATCCCAAAAGGAAAGAAGTCCAATGCAAGTCCTTCGAAGGGAGGAAGCAATGTGGTAGAATCGCTTAGAAAGACTGTAGCTCTACTGGAGTATTCTGGTTCCAAATACTCTGATGTAAAGAGCGATGGTCGTTCAAGTAACTCATCATCTCTGACTACACCGCATAAGTTGAACACTTCAAAGATCAACTTATGTGATAATCTGTGCTACTCTCCAACATCTCCAATTAATGTAAGCGATGGCGACTGATGCCTCATCTATGGAGGAGCAGCATGTGAATCTGGAAAAGATAATTAAGGGCCTGACCAAATATGTTCAGAATTAAGATGCTCGAATTGATAAAATAGTGGCTAGGGTGAAAGGTTTGATAGACAGAGAGTCTATCCATGCACCTGAAAAATCTCCAGAGGTTCATGAGACAGAAAATCCTGTGAAATAAACATCACTGACTAAAGAGGTGCAAGTTTCTTCTGAAGGAATGATCCCAATTGGGCAATTGAGGGAATTCATTAAAGGGACCCTCAAAGACAAGTATGATGTTGTCACCAAATCTTTTCTTAAGTATGCCAAGCCCTACACTACGAGGATAGATAGCCTCAAAATGTTTGCTGGCTATCAACCCCTTAAATTTCAATAATTTGAGGGCAAAGAAAACCCAAAACAGCATGTCGCACACTTTGTTGAGACATGTAACAGTGCTGGAACTTACGGTGACTATCTTGTCAAAAAGTTTGTTCATTCTCTGAAGGGAAATGTCTTTGATTGGTATACGAACTTTGAGCCTATTTCCATCGATAGTTGAGAGCAATTGGAGCATGAGTTCCTAAATCGCTTTTATAGCATAAGGCATATAGTTAGCATGATAGAGCTCAACCAGTCATTGACTTCATCAATCGATGGAGAAATGCTAGCCTAAACTGCAAAGATAGGCTCAGCGAAGCTTCTGCAATAGAGATATGCATCCAAGGAATGGACTGGAAGCTTCTCTACATCTTACAAGGCATTAAGCCTAAATCATTTGAAGAGCTAGCTACCAGTGCTCACGATATGGAGTTGAGCATGTCTTCTACTGGAAAGGGATCAGCGCCTATCCATGACCCTCAAAGGGGAAAGGATAAGCAAGAGCCCAAAAGATGGGGCAAGTTTGTCCCCAAAAATGACAACAAGGAATTCATGAATGTCGATATATCTCCTGTGAAGGTCACTACAAAGGTGAGCAAGAAGTAAAGTGTGAAGACAACTTCTGGAGCATGTCTAAATTAGAAAACTTTAAAGGAGATGCAAAAAAAGAAATATCCCTTCTTTGATTCTGATGTTGCTGAGATTTTTGATGAACTCCTTAAGCATAAGCTTATTGAAATCCCAGAGATAAAGCATCCCAATGAAGATGGAAGGAACAATGACCCTAATTACTGCAAATATCATAGGCTCATAAATTATTCTGTGGAAAAATGCTTTGTCTTTAAAGATAAAGTCATGCAACTGGCAAAAGAGAAGAAGATCTTCTTCGACGATAAGACATCCAGTACTCATCAAATCTCTATCACTTTTGGCTCATTCGACCCAATCCAAATATGTGTCGAAGAGCATAATAAAAAGATATTAGATCTTGACAGGTCTTCAGTTGACGAAGGTGATGACGAAGGTTGGACTCTGGTGACTAGGCGCAGATACAAGAAGATGAGTCTGCAAAAGGAGTCATCCAAGCAACCAACTAGAAGGAGAATGGTGAAGAAACCAAGGAAACAGAAGTTGGTTAAACTTCCAAAGAAGACGAGGGTGACAGTACTTCACCACCAAAAACCTCAACGTTCGGTGACTTTAGAGGAATTCTTACCGAGTTAGTTTCGTGTATAGACTGCCCAAGTCAACCTTGAGGCATCCTGTTTTAATACTGCCGATGAGGGGGCAAAGGGTGAAAATATACCCATAGAAGTTCCTTCATCCTCTGAACCGCTTGCTGAACCTCTTGGCCAAGAGGCACATGTGTGTGATACAAAAATCACATTCACAAATAAGGATCTTCAACTTGGTGAGGCAATTCATAACCGCTCCTTATATATGGTGGGTCAAATTCTAGAAAAGAAGATCGATAGAATCTTGATAGATAAGGGATCTGGAGTCAACATCCTGCCTATCTGAACGATGAAGAAACTTGGCATCGCTACTAGCAAACTGGACGAAAGTCGTATAATGATCCAAGGTTTCAACCAAGGGGCCAGAGGGCCATGGGATCTATCAAGTTGGGGATTCGTATGGATGATTTTCAATCAAATGCATTGGTGCATGTGATCGATGCCAAAACTTCATACAATATATTTCTTGGTAGGCCTTGGGTGCATGGGAACAAAATTATCTCATCCTTTTACTATCAATACTTGAAGTATCTCAAAGGCGGAGTCAAAAAAAAGATAGTTGCTGATGATAAGCTATTCACTGAAGCTGAGTCACATTTTACCAAAGCAAAATTCTACTTAAAGAATCATGTTGTGGATCAGAAAAGGGTTAAAGATATCACCAAGACCAAGTGTGATGATATTGCATCTAAGAAGGTCATGGCGACTGTCGAAAAAGTCGCCACCAAGAAGCCTCTCTCTACTTAAAATAAAGGAAGTATTGCTCCTACAAAAAAAAAGGCAACTCCTATTCTTCATTACGTACTAAAGGTCAAGAAAGAGAAAGATCACCAATCGGATTTCCAAGATAATGTGCTAAAGGGGCTAACTTTACCTATCAGGAAGACTGATGCAATAAATCCTTAAGACTACTTGAAGAGTCTCTAGCTCAAAATCCGCCACAAGATGTGACATTCCCTATGAAGCGTATGAAAGAAAGCTTCGACCTAAATGCATACAAACTATTTGTAAAGGATGGATACAATCCTAATTAGCCATCAAGGTTGGGTAAACTTCCATTGGAGGGTACAACAGGCAGGCACGTGAAGGCTTAGGATACACGCAGCCACCTCCAATTCGCATCTCCATAAGAAGGGCAGTCAGTAATTACATCACCGTGGAAGAAGAATCCACTACTACAAATAAAAGACCCTCTGTATTTGATCGACTTGAAGAATCAACCGCAAGAACTTCTATGTTTGAAAGGTTGGGCCCTCTAAATAAGAAAAAAATAACAAGCATCGGAGAAGTCATCAAATTACAATAATGCACTCTTCGCCTAAGATCCAGAAGGATTTCTAAAGTCTGATTCCTTCTAGAATGAGGCGGCAGACAGAACTGGTAGTTTTATGTAATGGGGTGTTAAAATCAAAGGATTATACTGTGGTTTATACCAAGCAATGTGAAGAAGATTAAGAGAGTGTTGGCTCCTCATATTATGTTACGACCTAGAATGAGAAATATGTCTCATCTCAAATGAAGGTTGATGAAGAGATAGAAGATGCCTTCTGGTGTTATCATATATCCATCAATGGCGATGATCCTCAGGAGGAAAAAGATGTGGAGATGCTCCATTGCAACTTAAAGATGGAGTAAAGGCCACAATGGATCCCTTGAAGAAAGTTAATCTTGGAACCGATGAAGACCCAAGACCAACTCACCTGAGTGGGTTTCTAGAAGTGGAGGAGAAAATCGCTTATATGAACATACTTAAATAATATATGGATGTCTTTGCCTGTAACTATAAAGAAATGGCTTGCTTAGATCCAAAAGTAGCGGCCCATCAGTTGGCGGTCAAGAATGGTTCCCGTCCTATTAAGCAAGCCCAAAGACGCTTTAGGCCGGAGTTGGTTCCTTTGATTGAAAATGAAGTTACCAAACTCATTGAAGCTGGATTATTCATGATGTCAAATATCCCACATGGATTTCAAGTATTATTCCAGTACGGAAGAAGAATAGCCAAATTCGAGTTTGTGTCGACTTTTGGGATCTCAATAATGCCTGCCCTAAGGATGACTTTCCAATTCCCATACCCGAGTTGATGATTGATGCCACCACTGGTATGAGGCAATTCCTTTATGGATGGTTCATCCGGCTATAATCAAATTCATATGGCGCCAAAGGATGAAGAACTGACTATATTTCTTACGCCCAAAGGTATTTATTGCTACAAGGTAATGCTTTTTGGTTTGAAGAACGCTGGCGCCACTTATAAAAGGGCTATGCAGAACATCTTTGATGGCCTGCTCCATAAAAATGTTTAATGTTACGTAGATGATCTAGTGGTGAAGTCAAGAAAAAGAGATGACCACTTAAAAGAACTAAGAATGGTATTCGAGTTATGTAACGCCCCAAGCCTGGTGCTCGGAATGCTACATGGTGCTTATGACCCCGAAGGATCACAAGCTAACCCATGACTGATATTTGTGCCTGTACACTGCATAATATGACATAATAATACGAAAACATGAACTGAAAGTCCATAAGGTTCAATACTGAACATGATTTGAATAATATAACATCTACGTGGGGGTAATAGAATACCCAAAACAAAACTGAAAATACTGAAGTTTGAAACATGATAGTCTAGAAAGCCTCTAACTTACTGAACTGTCTGAGTAAGGAGTTGATGGGACATGTCCCCAACTAACTCCAACTAATAAATTAATTAATGAGATAATAGGGAAATAATTATGTCCTCAAAAGATAAAGACTCACTTCTAACTCTATCTGTGGATATCTGAAATCTACTGTTGCTCTGAAGCTCGTGTCTTTGAATCTATGGTATAAGACACCATAGCTCAAATGCGTTAGTACTTTGAATGTACTGGTATGCATGTGAGGTAGGATAAATGCATGAGGTTCATATGCATAAGCAATAATAATAACTGACTAACTATTATGAGCGTGAGAATACATGCAGGAGACATAACAATTGACACTACTACTGTGATGACATGATTATTGAATCTGAATATAACTGATAACATGAGTGATTATATTTGACAGTCCTGAATTTGATGAAACTATTTGAGTTTTGTACTGTATCTGATAGTCCTAAAATATAAAGAACTATCTGAGTTTTATTATTGAGACTGATTGACTGTATCTGACAGTCCTAATTCTATAACATGAAACTATAGAAAGTAGTTATCTAACCGATATGCCCCTAATACGCCATTATAATTGAGTTGGGGTCTAATCTGTAACCCCAATTGGAAGGGTGTCAATACCGCGCCACTGTTAAAGACAAACTATCGGCGACTCTCATCTGATAGTGTCCCCTATACGAGAATGGTGGGGCCCTTATCTGACAGTGCTTATCTACCTCATCAACCCATACCAGACAGTGTTGATGTCTCAACCTATGCTAGCTACATAGTTCTAAAATGCAAGGATGACTTCTAAGAATCACACCCTTATCTGATAATGTGTGTTTCCATCCTTGGGTTCACTCGGTGCTAATTCCTACTCCCATCTGAATAGACTCTGAAAATGATTTACTGAACTAAACATGGGCCGAGTTACTGAATTCCGTTGACTGACAGAATACTACTGATATCTGACAACTGACTGAGTTTATGAGATCATGGAGATTTCCTGAGTCATAAGACTGTCTGAAGTCTATGGATCATAGCTTGACTGAGAGTATCGTGAAAACATGACATGGCTCTAGGCACTCAGCTAATGTTTTGGGTACAAGTACCCCCAGGACTCAGTGGAAGAAAACTGACCAACCATAACTTACTTGAACATATAACTAACATCATAATCCATAATATATTTATAGAAGCATTTCATCAAAACATGTGATAGGTATAACTTGTACGTACATGGGGATTTCATGGTATCATGCTAGTTAGGCACTTTTCCTTCATCTAGGCATTTAATCAAACATATTGTAAGCATGGTACATGTAAACATCATTGTACAATAATTAAACATCATGGTTCAATTCTAATTTCATCATTCAAGGTTTTAGTCATAGGTTTGCATGAATCTATTTCTTTAATAATTTAACCCACATAGAATTTATCACCCAACATAGAGTAGAATTCAATTTCTCACTATCCACATGAACAAGAGCAGCCCAATCATAAAATTCATAAAAAAATTCATAAACTCAAATTTAGAAAAAGGATTCTTGGGCTTAATAGACGAAAGGAGCCCATGAATGAACACTATGCATACCTTAGTTCTTGATTTCGTAAAGATTGATGGTGAAACTTTCTTGGAATTAGATCTTCTATAAAAACCTTATCTCATGCTTGAGAGGTTTTTGAGATAAGAGAGTGTATGTTGGGTGAAAGTAGCTGAATCACGTGTTAAAGGGCTTAAATAGGGGAGGCCAATTGACCCTTTTAACCATAGACGCGTCATTTAATTTCAATAAAAATTTTCCAAATTGGACCATTGGCATGATGCGGCACGATCACTGGATTTTGACAATTGGGAAATTAAGGGATGGTGCGACGCGGGGACATCACATTGCCATATCCTTTGTGACCCGGTACTTTGGCGCGACGTGGGGGAAATCGCGCTGAGACACTGGAGAACGGACAATTCTAAATTTGGGCCCTGGCGCGACACGCCATAATCGTGGACCCCTACTGGAATTTTCCAAATGTCATTTCCTCTTGTGGTGAGGTGCGCCACTGACTAATATGGTGCTGTTTTATGATGGGAACTTGAAATATTCGTAATTTCTAACCCGGTTATCAGATTTGGGCAAATCTTATATCGATGGAAAGCTTATTGATTTCCCACATGACAAAAAGTAAAAATCTTGAAAATTCCTCATGGAATACCCATCATTCAATTTAGAAGCTAATAGTAGACATTCTTAAGATGAAATTAGCCAGGAAAAAGTACGGGATATTACAAGTTACTTCGAAGATATCAACTTAGGATGAATCCATTGAAGTGTGCCTTAGGAGTTACTTCCGAAAAGTTTCTTGGCTTCATTGTTCCACACCGAGGAATTAAAATGATCAAGCCAAGGTTGATGCAATTTTAAAGATGCCCGAGCCTGAAAATATTCATGATTTATAAAGCCTTCAAGGAAGGCTAGCATATTTAAGGAGGTTCATCTCAAACCTGGCCGAAAAATGTCAACCATTTAGTCGTCTCATGAAGAAGGACACTCCCTTTGAATAGGACCAAACTTATAGTAATGCCTTTGAGAGTGACAAATTATACTTAATGAAGCCACCAGTTCTTACGGTACCCATACCTGGGAAACCATTGATACTCTACATCGCGGCATAAGAGAGGTCAGTTGGAGCACTACTAGCTTAAGAAAATAGTGAGGGCAAAGAAAACTCTCTTTACTATTTGAGCAGAATGATGACGCCGAATGAGCTAAAGTATTCTCCAATCGAAAAGTTATGTTTGGCATTGGCCTTCTTAATTCAAAAGATGAAACATTACTTTCAAGATCATATTGTTTGTCTTGTGTCTAGGGAAAATCCCATTTAGTTTATAATGTCGAAACCAGTCCTTAGTGATCGACTTGCAAGATGGTACCTTCAATGTCAGTAGTTTAAGATTGTGTACGTTCCCCAAAAGGCTGTAAAGGGACAAACATTGGCTGACTTCTTGGCAGACTACCCAATACCTGATGGGAACTGAGGAATGAATTTCCTAATAAAGATGCAATGGTCATTGAAGCTAGACCCCCATGGAAGATGTACTTTGATGGTACCGCACATTGAGATGGAGCTGGTGCCGGTGTGGTGTTCATCACTCACAAAAAGAGGTCATCCCATACTCTTTTACCTTAACAAATCATTGCTCTAATAATGTTGTTGAATATCAATCTTTAATACTTGGACTTGAGATGGCATTTAACATGAAACAACTGTAATTACAAGTCTTTGGTGACTCCCAACTGGTGATCAAGCATCTTTTGGAAAGCTATGAAGTCAGAAAGCCCGAGCTACGGCTATATCATAATTATGTATAGAAGTTGATGGGGTGGCTTGGAGAGGTAACCCTCCAACATATGCCAAGGAGAGAAAATAAGCAAGCTAATGCTTTAGCTGATTTGGCCTTAACCCTAACTCTTCTAAATCAGACGTGAGTTACTGTTCATAATGGGTAGTACCATCGTCAAATGAGGATGTAGGAAACAAGGTTGAATATCTTGTTGTCGTGTCTGAAGTTGTAAGAGAAGATTGGCGACAACCTAGCATTGATTACTTATGTTATGGGATACTTCCAAAAGATCCAAGGAGAAAGACTGACATTCTTCATCATGCACCTCGCTTTCTTTACTACAAAGACACACTGTACAGAAGATCATTTGAAGAAGTACTCATACGATATTTAGGAGAGGAAGAAGCAATTTAAGCTTTGCAAGAAGTGCACTCGGGAGTTTGGGGATTATATCAGTCTGGACCGAAGCTCAATTTTCACATTAAAAGTATGAAATATTATTGGCCAACGATGGTGAGAGATTGCTTGGACTATGCTAGAAGATGCAAAGCTTGTCAATTCTATGCAAATTTCATACATCAACCTCCAAAGGTACTACATCCAACTGTAGCTTCTTGGCCATTCAATGCTTGGGAAATGGATATTATTGGTCTACTACCAAAGTCTTCTGGTGGACACTTATACATCTTGGCCACAACAAATTACTTCTCAAAATAGGCCGAAGCTGTTGCTTTCAAGAAAGTAAAGAAAAAAATATTGCAAACTTCATCCGAGTGAATATCATCTACCTCTTTGGAATTCCTTTGTACATAATAATCGACAACGATAAACCATTTGCTATCAAGTTGATTAACAAGATCTGTGATCTCTTTGGCTTCAAGCAACGCAAGTCTTCAATGTATCATACTGCCGCCAATGGTCTAGCTGAAGCCTTCAATAAAACTTTATACAACTTGTTGAAGAAAGTCATCTCCAAATCCAAACAAGACTGACATGAGTGAATGGAAAAAGCTTTATGGGTGTATAGCAAAACTTATCGTACACTGACGCAAGCAACCCCATACTCACTTACTTTTGGAGTTGAAGCACTCCTGCTACTTGAGCGTCAAATACCTTATTTAAGATTGGCTATTCCAGAAGGGCTCATCGATGAAGAAAATGCTAAGTTGCATCTTACGGAGTTAGAAGATCTTGTTGAGAAGAGGCTAGAGGCTCAAAAAAATCTTAAATACTATCAAACCCGGCTATTTTGTTCTTTTACCAAAAGGGTTTGCTTGAGGTGCTTCCAAGTTGGAGATCAAGTCCTTGCAGTAAGAAGGTCTATTATCACTTATCATAAGTTTAGGGGAAAATGGGATGGACCATATGTTGTACAAGAGGCATATTCAAATGGTGTGAACAAACTTATCGATGCAGATGGAGTGAAAATCGGCCCTATAAATGCCAAGTTCTTGAAGAAGTACTATCTTTGAAGGAATATGACAGTCCTTAAGGCACGAGTATAAATTATATGTACACTCCTGGCCCGCAAGAGTATAAATTGTGTACGGCTAAAAAAATAAAAATAAAGAAGTCCACTAGGTTGAAAATCTCAAAAGAGGTGGCCTAGGCAAAAGTTAGGATGCAAAAAAAAAATACTCACCTAGAACTACGTTTTGACTTGATCCTCTTTACTGAGGGACGTAGGCGCTTGGAATTTTATTCTAAGTTCAGTTGCATGAGTGTCTAAAAAAAATATGTTCCTGCAGTATCTACTATATGGATACCAAGTATGAAACTATTCTAATTAAATTTTGAACTTACTCTAAATATTTGTGACTCAATGGGGGCAACTCGTTGAAAAGAAAGAAAGTTCCTTTAATGAGATTTGGAATGCCAATGTTCTCCAGGCCTACAACTAGAAGGATCTCAAAATTTTCATGCCTTAAGGTGGACAAGATTTGTTCCTTTGAACCTTAAGCGGGCCTCTAATGAGTTTATCCTTAAAGAATATTGAAATTTTCATGCCTTAAGATGGACAAGATTTGTCCCTTTGCACTTTAAGCTGACCTCTTACGGGTTTATCCTTAAAAAGATCTCAAAATTTCCATGCCTTAAGATGGACAAAATTTGTCCCTTTGCACCTTAAGCTGGTGTAACGCTCCGATTTTCTGAACCAGAAAGCTACACGGTGCTCATGACCCCGAAAGACAATAAGCTAACCCATGACTGATATCTGTATCTGTAACTGCATAATATAAATATAAAATGTGGAAATATGAACAAAGAGGGCGTAAAGTTCAATCTTGAATAATAAAATATCTGAAATAAGGTGGTATCACAGTACCAAAACAAAACTAAAAATACTAAAGTCTAAATTTGAAAACTCTATAATCATCTGAAAGTCTCTAACTATCTGAATAAGGAGTTGAAGGAACATGTCTCCAGCTAACTCTCACTGCTTACTGAACTGCTACTGCTGATCTGGAATCTGGACCTCAGAACCAATGGTGTAACATAAAAAGAAAGCACCATAGGCAAATGCAGTACAACTAAAGTACTGAGTATACGTGGGGGTAGGCTAAATACATAGGGTTTATATGCATGAACATGCTGACTAGTATGAACGTGAGAATACATACATACATACATACATACATACGTAACTGCTACTGAACTCGTGGAGATACTGACTACTTGAGTTTGAACTCTAACAACATGAGTTTCGTAATACTAAGATATTGAATGACTGATAACATGGATGACTGTATCTAACAGTCCTAATTCTGGGGAAAACTATCTGAGTTCCAAACTGCATCTGAACATCTAAGTCTGTGATCAGTCCTAGCTAACGAGTGATCTCTGAAATTGATAATAAGAATACTTGACTGAATCTGAGATTGAGATCAAGCCTGTATGCCGGGTGACCTCTAGATCTAATGATAAGCATCTGAATATGGGACCAAGCCTATCTGACGAGATGGTCCATGAATCAATGGAACTATCTGAGTTCCTTACTGAGATCGATTACTGTATCTGACAATCCTGATTCCTGATTTCTACTCTGAAGACTGATACTGAAACTGTAACTGTAAATGTGACTATGGGAGGTAGTAACCTAACTGACATGCCCTGATACTGTACTGGTGGGGTCTAATATTTGCCCTAATTAGAAGAGTGTCAATACCGTACTACGGATAGAGACCTCTACTATGGTCAAGCCTCTCTGACGGGTGACCCTGAGCAGGAAATCAAGCCTAAGGCAATATAATAGTCAAGTATAGCATTAATCTGATGGGTGACTCCTGTCCCGCACTGGCTACGCAGTTCTGGAGTACAAAGATTGCTGCTAATGGCTCTGCCTTTATAACGGGAAAAACTGCCATCCCTGCACTCGCTCGGTACTAGTCCCTACTCCCAACTGAAAGACTCTAAAAAGATTAACTGCGTTGAACTGAATAAATAAACTGAACTGATTTATAAACTGATTAACTGAGCTGATAATATTTTCTTACCTGAACTAAGTTGAATTCACTAAGTTTCATTGACTGTCGGAAAAGCTACTTGAGATCTGAGGTCTGACTGAGAGTACTGAAACTACTGGGACTACTGAACTACTGAAATTTCTTAGTTTTTCTGAGTCACATGACTAGCTGAAATCTATGGAGCATAGCTTGACTGAGGATGTCTTGAAACATGACACTAGCTCTAGGCACAAAGCTATAGTTTTCTGGTACAAGTACCCCCAGGACTCGATGGAAGGAAACTGACACATATGACTGACTTGATCATAAGAGTAGAGTCCATAATTCACAATATCATAAGTAAGGATTTCATAATAAGAATGATTCTGAACAAACTATCACATGATCGGGAATGCACACAACATGTATATACTTGCATGGCTTTAATAACATGGTCATTCCATATCACAACAATATCATGAATATCTCATACAACATCTTCAATTCAAGACAATAGCATGTGGATCACGTTGAACATAAACTTAGAATATGGAATCGTTATTTAGGACTTATTAAGTCATTTAGGACTTATTATGTCATAAAAGCATGATTTCTATTCCCTTAGGTATTTTCACAAACACCTTACATGCACATCTTAGGCATAGGTGGATTCATCAAGATTACAAATATTCAACCATCAATTTCACTTATTTATACATTAAATACCACCATATCCTCACACAAAACATACAAAGATCCCATCTTAGGCATCATCAAACTCCAACCACATGAACATCAACCACCAACAACATAAACATCATAATACATAATTTAGAAGATGGTTCTTGAGCTTTATGGACGAAAGGAGTCCATGAACCAACTCATGCATACCTTAGAAGGAAGATTCTTGATAATTGACGGAGGAATTTCCTTGAAATTGGATCTTCAAGCTTAATTATGCAACCCTAGTTGTTTTTTGAAATTGGATCTTCAAGCTTAATTATGCAACCCTAGTTGTTTTTCTCTTTTAGTGCTCTTGGATGATGAACTTAAAATGTTAGTAGGGTTGTAATGTAATTAGGAGCTATATATTTTGTAGGGTTAAGTTTAGGGACATGTAAGGAGTGTTAAAATACTTAATAAGGAGTGTTAAAATACTTAATTACCCTCAAAATAACTCAAAACGGAGTGTTTAAGTCACTTTAAACCATAAGATATGCGCCACATATGATATCACATATATTTACATAGGCGCCGCATATGATATCGCCTAAATTTACATAGGCTCTGCATATGACATCACCTATATCTACATAGGCTCCGCATATGCTATCGCCTATATTTACATAGGCGCCGCATATGCTATCGCATATGTTTTCCAGTGGCCGTGTGCAATTGGTTAGGCGACGCATTCTACTTCGCAAAGCCATAACTCCTAGCTTGGGTGTCGGATTTTGATGAAATTGGTATCATTGGAAAGATAATTCGATTCTCTATAATTTGGTGGATAGAAATATGCAGAAATACCATATTAACATTGAGTTATACTCGTTCAAATATAACCCTTACAAAATCAAACACTAAAACTTGATGGATTCAAAAACTCTTAGGTTGTGTTACCTTAAGTGACTCATATAAACATGCTTAATGCATCATAAGCTATCTTATCGCTAGGATACTCATTTTAAGTCATGTACTCAAGTATGAATCACAGGATAGAAGATTTCATATGTAGGAAAAATGGTTCGTATCCTAGCTTAGAAACATGTGGGGGATTACAGTTGGCTTCTCACAAGTTTATCCTTAAAGGATATCAAAATTTCCATGCCTTAAGGTGGATAAGATTTGTATATTTTCATCTTAAGATGGATTCTTACGGGTTTATCATTAAAGGATATCGAAATTTTCATGCCTTAAGGTGGATAGGATTTATCCCTTTGCACCTTAAGCTGGACTCTTACGGGTTTATCCTTAAAGGATATCAAAATTTCCATACCTTAAGGTGGATAAGATTTGTCCCTTTGCACCTTAAGCTGGCCTCTCACGAGTTTATCCTTAAAGGATATCGAAATTTCCATGCCTTAAGGTGGATAAGATTTGTCCCTTTGCACCTTAATCTGGCCTCTCATGGGCTTATCCTTAAAAGGATATCAAAATTTTCATACCTTAAGGTGGATAAGATTTGTCCCTTTGCATCTTAAGCTGACCATCGAAAAGGGCTCATACTTAGAGAATACCATCGCATAAATGCATCAGTAAAATGGCCCATGCTTAGAGAAGACCATTGCATAAATGCATCGGTGAAAGGGCCCATACTTAAAGAAAGCCATGTGTCTTCAAGCAAAAATATTTAGGACTTAAGGTGACGGAGGGGAAGTTAAACTCTCGCACTTTAAGCCGATGTCCATCATCTTCAAGTGAAATTTTTTGAACTTATGGTGATGGAGGAGAAGTTAAATTCTCGCACCTTAAGCTGATGTCCACCGTCTTCAAGCAAAAAATTTTTAGACTTAAGGTGATGGAGGCGAAGTTAAACTCTTGCACCTTAAGCAGATGTCCATCGTCTTCAAGTAAACTTTTTCAGAATTTAGGTGACGGAGGGAAAGTTAAACTCTCGCACCTTAAGCCGATGTCTACCATCTTCAAGTAAAATTATTCAGACTTAAGGTAACGGAGGCGAAGTTAAACTCTCGCAACCATAGCCGATTGTTGTATATTGCTATCTGTTTCAATTCTCCAATAAAAAAAATGGAAACAAGAAAGAAAGTAAAAACACAAATAGAAAGGATGTTACTAGTCAGAGCATTGTGATCTTGAAAGTTATTTATCAGCAACTTGGATTGAGACAAGATGCCTTGATGAGAATAAATCCCTTAAAATCTAGTTTTAAAAAATCGAAACGCTCTTTGGTGGTGATGGTCCCAAATCAAGATATAAATTATTTGGTGAGGCGACGCAAATCTGGAATCCTCTATCGGATAACATATAAGATCACCTTCAAAAAATCATCCAGAACAATTCAAGAAGTTTTAAAATCTAAATTTTGGATATGTTATACATGCATGTTTTTGACATCTATAGGATCAAGCGGATCATAATGTCGATACTCTCACATTAAGATATAATATTTTTGGTGATGTCGCATTAATTTGAAATGTTGATGCATCAAAACTCAATGTTGATTTCGGGATAATACCTGAAAATATCTCGATTGTATGAAACTATAAATTTTCAATATGTTATAGATATTTGTGTTTAGTTTCACACGAATCAAGCGGCTTGTGATTTCATCCTCCTACTTCAAGATATGAAAGTTTTAGTAAAAATGCGCAGTAAATTTTCAGCATGATAAAATTCAGGGCTAACTTCAAAAAATTATAGAGAATTATATTGAAGGAATTTAAAGCTGAATTTTGGATATGTTATAGATCTAGAAGTCTAATTTTTAGAATATTAAATGGTTCATGATTTCGATATTCCTACAATTAGATATAAATTTTCTACCATTAACATGCTGTGCTGAAAAAAAGTGATGAAAATAAGAGCAAAGTAGGAGGGAAAGAAATTACCTCAATATTGTTGATGGCTTGAAAATCCCAAAATTGATATTGAAAAAGTGGGAAACTACCTCCTTTTATAGATTTGTAGGATGGATGTTGCATCTCTGCACACACAGAAGTGTACGTGATCGTGCAAGTAATATAATGACTTGGACAACCAGATATCGTTCCCTCGAGGATCAATAATATAGAAATTTATTCAAGATTTAGTTCAATACAATTGAGTATTAAGTGTTTGATTGTATCAAGATTAAGATGATTCTGTTAATAAAATGTAAATTACTGAACAAGGATAATTAATGATGACTAAAGTAAAGTAAGAAACAGTTGTAATCAATAATGAGGATGATTCCAGGGTTGAGGTATTTTAAACAATCATACAATTCTCTATTCTTTTCACAGTCTAATTGGTTATCGGGTTGATGGTTCGCCAGGGTTATGCCAGGATCTTGGTCTCCCGACCTCAAATCTTCTATCTATTGAATGTTGTAACTATAATTCCCATAGAGTTACAACAAATCTTCTAGATTCATGAAGTTGTCTTCTTGCAAGTAAACCAAGCAAGGCTTCTAGGTATATCCGTATCCTAAATGCTAATTCAAATCCCTTATTTTATAAAAGAATAAGAACCTTGCTCCCTAATTTCTTCGTTCTATCCTATTATTCTCCTCCCAGATTCACATAGAAATATAAATTTATTCTAATGGTGGCCAATCATTAAAACAATAAGCTCAAGAAATTAAGAACAACCCATAAGACAATCTAAAAGAAACTATGAATAAGAATATTAAAGAGTACTCATGTTCTTAGCCTCAACCCCAGGTATAGGGTGTTTAGCTACTCATGTTTGAATTCATCATCCAAAATAAGGAACAAATCATACCCCAAATCAATCCTTCGAATAAAGAAATTCAAAAGAATGTTTAAGAACCCTAAAAGAGAAAAATTTTTGTTTTTCCGCCGCTACTCTACTTGACAAAAGTCCCCCACATTATCTTGGATTTTTTTCTCTTATAGCTGGGACAAAACACTTAAAATATTCCCGATTTATCCACCTGGTGCGTCGTTCCATGACTTCAATTGCTATTTTCCATTAAAGTCTAGTAAATTGCGGAGCTCAAGTATTCCCTGACAATTGTAAAATGCACCCTCACCACGACGCACCACTATCGCGGTGAGCCACTGGATTGGGACAATTGCAAAATAATCATCCTCCGCGATGCGTTAAACCTTTAGGTCACCAAATATGATAAATGAAACTTCTCCACAACGCGGTAGTTTCGCAAACCTTCACTAGAATTTGAACATTGCTATTTTGTTGTACCTCGCGATGTGGAGTGTCTTCAAATGAGGATTCCTACTTTCCAGCTTCCCTTTTTCTGCTTAACTTCAGTCCCTTCCATTCCTTCACCACTTCCATATCCTCGTTGTATCCAATTATGCACAATTCTTCATGATTTTGAACCTGAAAGTACTAATCATATCTATTAGGCACAAAATAGAATAAAAGTTGAATTATACTTAAGAATTCATACAAAAGTTCTTAAACAAGTCCAAATCTGGGTGTATATTGGTGCTTTGAGCATATAAATATGCCCAAGATAACCACCCCACACTTAAAACCTTGTTCGTCCTCGAGCACATGAATTCAAAAACATAATTACTTCCTCTTTTCATTACAATCTCAAAGTTATGTGGCCATGGGCACTTACGCTTTGCAATAACGATTTCTTACATCATCTTGTCAAAACAATTTTTAACGCATGAGACAATTTAGTAAAAATTTTTCTATCTCAACAATGAATTTCTAACATGTTGGCAAACTCAATGAAAGAAACACAATAAGTAATTTGGCTTTTATCCACCTACATCCTCACTCAAGAAAATTTTGCCATATTAACTCACAACGATATCTATGCAAAAATAGGGGAATATCAACATCAAATCGCTCACTCTCAACCAAGAATTCGTACATGCTAGTGAATGAACAATAAGCTTGCCCTTAGTATTCTACTCCACTAATAGTTAGATGTTTGGGTGAAGGATCAACTAGGTCTTTTTTGGGTTGTAATAAAGGCTTAGGGATAGGTAGGTACTATTTACATAAATAGTGACTATTTCTCCTAAGTGTTTAAATACAAAAACTATCAATTCACTCTGTTTTCTAACACCAATTTATCCTTCTATTTTGCCCCATACTTTCATTTGTCACACCCTTTTCAATTAACTTATTTTCTCAAACTAGGTTGGGAGTATTAGTCATTCCTTCCATATTCATATTACGCACCCCTATTATAGCCACCCTTAACTTAAGAAAAAAGGCCTTCATTAAGGTACACATTGTCCAACTGGACCAGGGCCAAAACAGGTTTATTGTAACATTTCTATTTACTAACTCCCAATTAACCCAGCATCATCAAACATCAATAACAACTACTTTGGGGGCATCAAATGATTACCTTCTTTCCTCATTTTTGCTCTTAATCTTCTCTTAGTCTTATATTAAAAACACTCAGGAACTTATTTAGATCAAATTATGATTCAACAATGAAGGGATAAGGTTTCATAACAAGCTACCAAAGAAAGAGGCTAGAGGCTCAACGGGGCTGACTAAGGCTATGCACTAATGGAGGGCTATTAAAGTTAGAAACAAGGATGTCAAAGAAATGCCTACATCACTTCCTGCACCCAACACCCTTTATTTCGCTTTGTAGACACACCGGGCAAGTTATAGTCATTTCTATTCATGTAGAATATATGCTAATCCTCACACTCACAGTGCATGTACGAAATCATCCAAAGGTTCTCAATCATGTTCTTATTGAATTCAAAATTAAGCCAACACATCAAATTTTATTTATCGAAATTGAATCCTCAGTACTTAAAAAAACACTCTTATTCTAATTAATACTAGAATTAGTTTCAATTACTGCAAAGATGGCCTATTTCACACACTCCTCTAAGATAGTGATTAGGTTCTCCTAAATTTCTTTACTTCGTACGACCACTCCCATTAAGAGGTCGTCATCCATCTATCATAGAGGATGGCAATAACTATGACTGTTTATTCCTAATTACCAAAGAGGGCAAAAGCAAACGTAACTACTTGAAACTGAACTTGTCAATGAGGGAGAAAATAACAATAAAATAATTCTTTAAACTGAAGCAATATATGATAAATGCCAAAGAGGGCAAATTACAATCCACAAAATCAAAGTTACTAACTATTACAGACCAGTGTTCTGAATAACTAGTACTTCAAACCAATACAGTGAAACAGAAAAATAACATTGTTCAGTTGAATAACTAAAACAAACGAAGATGCAAGAGAACACGAACCCACCATCCCACACTTAAAATAAAAAACTATCCCAGTGCTTCCAATTAACCTTATGGTAGGGTGACAATATATTTCCTGATCACTCAAACGGGACTATAGCAGACATGTCCTCAAGAGCCATATCCACATCATCATGATCATTGTCAGCTCCATCATCATTAGATTGCTCCTCTTTATCCGACTTCATGTTGGAATCCCTATACTGTGTTGTTTATCTATGGGTATATCATCATCAACAGGCTCCACAAAATCTGGGTCAATCCTCAACAGGTCCTAGCATAATGGCCAAGTAGATAGTCGAGCTCTACAGCGTAGAGCTCCTCTGGTGTAGAGGGTCTGCCTCCTATCCTCAACATCATCATCATGAGATCATACAGCCTACCCAACACCTCATCAGTCCTTGTCTGTCTCTCCATCATAGTCAAAATTGGGCCAGATACCCCAGATGTGCTTCTTTCAGTAGTTATATCCATAGTACGAGTGATCACCTCAGGTTTATAGTCAAGCTCCTCTTCATCCACCATATGCCTTCTTAAAAATCTAGTTACCAAATCTCTGAATCCAAAGCTTCGACCCACCTGGGTACGCGCCTTCTTCATCGCAGAAAAAATTACACTCCCCACATTAATCTCTACATCAGCACACATTAGGGCATAAATTAAATATACCCTATCCCTAGTCACCTTAGTCATATGTTTTCCTTGAATCAAGCAGGCATACACAATACGACCCCACATTCTTACTTCCTTGTTTATTTGAGCGTTGTGGAAAGAAGAATGAAAACCTGTAACTTGATGCCTCGTCCAACGGGCTGAAGATCGTTAGCCATATAACAAATGCCTGATGTGGGGATAAAGAGGAGAAACAATAAACTATCGCAAGAAATTTGGGTTCATCTCTGGGATACCCAACAACTTATTAACATCAGCAGCTGTGAATCGAATCACCTTCCCTCAAACCTTCAACAAATGTTTAGGATGGCTGGGGTACCAATTGACATTGAATTATTTAACAAGATGCAAGTTGCACTCAGTCGGTTGATGAAAAATAAAATTCATATTGAGTGCCTCAATTCTCTATACCATAGATGGAGATTCTCTCATCAAGCTAGCTCAATCGATATAGACCTCTAGAATATACTTAGCATCAGTATGCTTAGTATACCACTGCTTCCCATCCTTTCATACTGCCTTGAAGGCAAATTTTCGAACTTGCCCCCACTGAAGTGGAGGGGCCCTAGGCACTCTAGTTAATTGACCTTCAGACAGTCTATTTCTCTTCCTCGCAGGGGAAGAAGGTCCTGCCTTTGCCTTTCCCTTTCTTGATTATGATTCTATTATGCTTGCAATTAAGAAAATACAACAAACATGCAAGAAGATTAAACTAAGGATTAGCTAAACTGAGTGTGCATTATGGGTGCCTTTGCACCCCATACTTAGTTGTTAGCCAAGCACCTACATTAACAACCAAGGTACTCAGATTTTCCTTTACGTAGGCCTTAATATCATATTCAAAGACATCATATTACTCTTTGGGACACATCACCCCTTGTCATTTCCTCAGTACACAACATCACATCATCAACTTCCATCTAATCACATAATACGAGACTATAAATAAGATCATGTTACTATAGCATTTCACATTTTAGAATTCTATTCAATCATCTAACATCAGACAATAAGGGTATATACAAAGTGGAACGAAATTACCCCCTAACTTCCTAAACAGTCTAGCCTTTAGCCTTTAGCTACAATACCCTTACACTCCCCATCCTTTCAACTAGCATGAAAAATGTTTACCCCCTAAGACCAGCTGCAGATACCATTCAATTTTGCTCTCATTGATTCAAAATAATGACAAATAGGCTAAGACGTCACAAATTGGACAAAATATCATAGGTAATGCTAATATTTACAACTATTTTGAGAGGAAAAATAAGATTATGCTTAAAAAAACTATCAATCATCACAAGATGTAACAATAAAGGTAATAAATAAATAAATCTTAAAGAACATACCTCAATAATTGAGAGAAAGTAAAAAATTAGAGAAGTTTATAAAGAGGGAGTGAGAGGGCGACGTTGATGTTGAAATAAATAGGTTTAGGGTTTATGAGGTTATATTTATAGAGGTTCAGGTCGGGTTAGGGTTAATGAAATATTTATGTCTGATTTAAGCCCACTCTGCGATGCGGTAGGATCGCGTAGACCTACTGGATAAGGCCAATTGCCATTTAAATACCAACTGCGACACACTAAGATTCGCGTTCACTCACTGTAAATTGATAATTGTCAATTGTTCAAGTTATGCATCGCGCTGGAAATCGCAACAATCCACTGGAATTCGACAATTCTTAATTTACACTTCTTCGCGTTGCGGTGAAAATTGTGTATCCTTACTAGAATTTGACAATTATCGAAATACCCAGTTCCACGTCGCGCTGTTCTTCAAACTCAGATTCCTTATGTAATTCTCACTCTTTTCTTACCTGAGTAAATCCCCACTTAGACAAATTATTTTTCAAACCTGATTGCTTTCCTCAATTGTGGTAATCTCCTCATTTCACTTTGAAATTCCCTGCAATCTTACCACAAAAATTGTAAGTAAAAATGGGTTGCCTCCTACTCAGTGCCTTAGTTTTAGTCGTGGCATGACTTTTTTTTTTAATTTTACAAGCCAAAAATTAAACCACCTATTACAATACATGTGTGGGTTGCCTGCCACATAGCGCCTTAGTTTATGTCATGGCATGACTCAGCTCATCATCACTCATCAGCGAAAGTGATAGATTCCTTGTGCTTGTTCGGATGATCCGCTCAATAATGCTTTACACGCTGTCCATTCACAAGGAACTACTCTATCTTTTCTTTATTCCACAACTCCACAGCTCCATGGGGTGTCATGCGCACCACCTTAAAAGGTCCTGACCATTTCGATCGTAATTTACCCAAAAATAACTTAAGCCATGAATTAAACAACAACACTAGTTGTTCGGGTTCAAATTCCCTAAATTGAATGTGCTTGTCATGACAACATTTGGTCTTTTCCTTGTAAAGCTTAGCGTTTTCATAGGCATAGAGTCTAAACTCATCAAGCTCATTCAGTTGCAATAACCTTCTTTCTCCCACGGCAGTCATTTCAAAATTCAGCTTCTTCACAACCCAATATGCTTGGTGTTCCAACTCTACAGGAAGATGACACTCCTCACCATACACTAAGTGATATGGAGATGTCCCAATGGGAGTTTTATACGATGTTCGATATGCCCACAGTGCATCATCCAACTTCTTCGCTAAATCTTTTCTCTGCCCATTCACGGTCTTCTAAAGTATTTGCTTAATCTCTCGATTGGATACCTCTACTTGTCCACTCGTTTGAGGATGGTATGCAGTGGCCACCTTATGCCAAACACCATATTTAGCAAGAAGATTCTTGAACCAATTGTTGATAAAGTGCGTACCTCTATCACTAATTATTGCTCTTGGCGTACCAAATTTGGAAGATATGTTCTTCTTCACAAACTTCAGCACCACTCTTGCATCATTAGTCGAACTTTCCATAGCTTCCACCCATTTAGAGACGTAATCAACTATAACAAGAAAGTACAAATTACCTTTCAAAGGTGGAAAGGGGCCCATGAAATCAATCCCCCAAACATCAAAGACTTCTACTTTTAAAATATTATTCAGGGACATCTCATGACGCCTAGTTATAGTACCCAACCTTTGGCATTGATCACAATTCTTTACAAACACCACTGCATCTCTAAACAAATTCGGCCAAAAAAACCTGATTACAACACTTTTCTCGTAGTCCTCTCACCATTATGATGTCCACCATATGGAGATGAGTGGTAATCTTATAACACCTTTAAAAATCCAGCCTCTGGGATACACCTACGAATCACTCTATCTGGACCCTTTTTGAAAAGGTATGGTTTATCCTAAATGTAAGCACGAGAATCATGGAGTAAGTTATTTCTTTGTTGTGAGGTATTTTTTGGAGGATACACCCCACAAACTATCAGGTTTACAATGTCAGCATACCATGGGAACTCAACTGCTTCTAATAACATCAACTTCTCATCAGGAAAGTCTTTCTTGGTACTCTGAAAGTCATCCATAATATGGTTTCAATTTTCCAGCTGTGACAAGTGATTAACAACTTGATTTTCAGTTCCCTTTCTATCACGCACCTCAAGATAAAATTCTTGAAGTAGCAGAATCCACCTAATTAGTTGTGGCTTTGCATTCTTTTTATTCAAGAGATACTTAATGTCAACATGGTCTGTATGAACAATGACCTTGGTACCAATTAAGTAAGATCGAAACTTATCGAATGCATATACCATAGCCAATATCTCTTTCTCTGTAGCTGTGTAGTTAACTTAAGCATCATTATTACCTTGCTAGCATAGCAGATTGATCGAAATATCTTCTCTTTTCTCTGACCCAACACTACTTCACTGCAATATCACTAGCATCACACATTAGCTCAAAAGGTAACTCCTAATTTGGTCCGATCAAAATAGGTGCTTCCGTCAACTTCTTCTTAAGATTTTCAAAAGCTTCATGACAATCAGCTCCAAACTTGAACTTGGCTTCTTTCTCTAATGATTTGCACATAGGACTTACGATCTTTGAGAAATCTTGAATGAATCGTCTATAGAACCCAACATGGCCCAAAAAACTTTGCATGCCTTTACTGTAACTGGATGAGGCAACTTTTCAATTACTTCAAACTTTGCTTTGTCAACTTATAGCCCTTTGCATGACACTTTATGGCCTAAGAAAATTCCCTCCTTAACCATAAAATGGTACTTTTCCCAATTCAACACCAAGTTTGTTTCTTCTCACCGAGCTAGAACCTTGTTAAAATTTTGCAAATATTTTTCAAATGAATTCCCATACACAGAGAAATCATACATGAATACCTCCACAAATTCCTCCACCATGTTTGAGAATATCGCCATCATATATCTTTGAAATATAGCAGGTGCATTGCATAATCTGAAGGGCATGCATCTGAAAGCATACATACAGTATGGACAAGTGAACGTGGTCTTTTCTTGGTCTTCAGGTGCTATGCTTATCTGATTGTGGCCAGAGTACCCATCCAAAAAACAATAATACTTTTGCCCTGCAAATCTATCCAGCATTTGGTCAATGAAGGGAATTGGGTAGTGATCTTTATGAGTTGCTTCATTCAATATCCAATAATTTATACATATTCTCCATCCGGTAACTGTACGGGTGGGAACTAACTCATTATCATCATTCGTCACTATTGTCATTCCTCCCTTCTTTGGTTTACAGTGCACTGGACTAACCTATTTGCTATCAGAAATTGGGTAGACAATACCACTGTCTAACTACTTGATCACCTCTTTTGGGACCACCTTCTTTATCACAAGATTCAACCTCCTTTGCTGCACTTTAGGTCTGTACCCTTTTTCTATGTAAATATTATGCATGCAAAATGCTGGATTGATTCCTAAAATGTCAAACATCTGCCAGCCAATCATTTTCCTTCTCTTTTTGAGAACTGCTACAACTTTCTTTACCTGTACATCGGATAATCCTGCAGATAAAATAATAGGCAAGGTATCTTGATCACCAAGAAAAACATATTGTCAGTGAGTAGGAAGAACCTTAAGCTCCAAGTTAGGAGCTTTTTCAACTGAAGGCCTGGGTAGTGGACCAATTGGTTTATTCAAAGGCTCGACCAACACTTTATTTGTCTCAATTACGACTAAATTCATAACCTGGACCAATTTTAATGCTTTTGAAACCCCATGCAGATCATAATCCATCAAAGCTCGCTCTAATGGATCATTAGAGAAAAACAACTGCCAATCTGAAGTAAGATCAATAACTAATATTGAGGACAACTCCTCATATATGGCTGACAATTTTAATGCTCTGTACACATCAAAAACCTCTACTTTATTGTGAGATCGCATTGTCATTTTTCTAGCTGCCATATCAATAAGTGACTGCCCTATTGCTAAAAAGGGTCGTCCCAAAATAAATGGAACAACTGGATCAGCCTCAAAGTCAAGAATCACAAAATCAATAGAAAAGATCAAAGATCCAACTTGCACCAGTACATCTTCAATAATACTATCTGGTCTAGAAAGTGACCTGTCTGCCAACTGCAACATAATAGTCATGAGTTTGGGGCTTCCAAGACCCATCTTTCGGTACTATGACGTGGCCATGAGATTTATGTTATCCCCCAAGTCACATAATCCACGTGCACAAATAGTTTGATCAAGGGTAATCTGTAATGTGAAACTCCCTAGATCTTTTAATTTTGTGGGTAGTTTATTTTGAATTTTCGACGTGCACTCTTGAGTAAGTGCAACTATAGCATATTCAGTCAACTGATTCTTATTGGCAACAATATCCTTTAAATATTTTGTATATTTTGGCACACTCTGATGAATATCACAAGAGGAAGGTTTACTTGAACTTGTTTTAGAAGATCTAGAAACTTTTTTAAAACTGACTTTCTCTTGATGCTTTCTTGCCCTTTGAGAAAAGGGTAAGGGGATAGTCTTCTTCTCTACACGAATCTCTTCACTAGCCTCTTTTTTTTTTCTTTTACTTCTGTATTCTCTTGCAAACTATCATCAGTGACCATGAGATTATCCTTCTCCTGAACTATCTCCATCATTTGCAGCCCACTCCTCATTATAACTGCATTCACTTGTTTAGGAATAGCCTCAGTGTCGCTAGGAAATGCTCCTTGTGGCCTTGTATTATGTGATCCCACGATTTGACCTAATTGCAACTCCAGATTTCTTATGAGTAACTGTTGACACTTCAACTCAGTTGCAAATTATGATTGTTGAGCCTTCATGACCACTGCAAACTGTGCTTATTGAGCCATTAACTGCTTAATAATCTCCTCTATATTACTATTTAAAGCAGTCACCTGATTATTCTAAACCAGCTGTGGATTCGATTACACTGTTCCCTTATACTGATTTATATTCTGTGCCTAATTTTTGCCCCATGAGAAATTAGGGTGGTTCCTCTAATTTGTAGTATATGTATTGCCAAAATTTTGTTGACCCTGACGATTTGCATTCCCCATGTAGTTGACTGAATCTGGATTAACAAAACATGCATCTGCTTTATGCTTACTGCTTCCATAAACTTCACACCATAAATATACCTGTTGAACTATATTTGTTGTGGCTGCTGGTTGTGTTGTACCCAACTTTAAGTTGTTAATCTGAGTATATATATGGTTCTGCATTGCCGTAATCTGTGCTTGTAATACAGTGAACTGATCAACCTCCAAAACCCCTGCAACCTTCTTGGGAGCATTCCTTGAGTCTGCATGCCAATTAGGATTTCTTTGTGCAATCCAATTCAACAAGGAATACAATTCTTCAAATGTTTTCTCCAAAGCTTGACCCCCTGCTGCTGAATCCAAGAGAATCTTTGTATTAGACTCAAGGCTTTTTATAAATGTATGCACCAAAACATCATTCGATTGATGGTGATGAGGACAATTTCTGAGCATGCCCTTGAATCTCTCCCAAGCTTGGTAGAGATTTTCTCCATCTTTCTATTTGAAACTCAATATCTCACTCCTTAATCGTGTAGTTTTCTGAGATAGAAAAAATCAAATGAGAAACCTTCGAGCACATTCTTCCTATGTAGTGATGGATTAGTGTGGTTCAACAAATAGCCATCTCTTTGCTTCCCCTAGTAGAGAAAAAGGAAAGAGTGTCAATCTGACATAATTAATATTTACATCTTCAGGAATATATGTGTCACTTATCTCCAGAAAGATTTGTAAGTGCTGCTGTGGATCCTCATGTGAAAGACCCTGAAACTCTCCCGCAGATCTCAATAATTGTATCATATTTTATTTTAATTCCCATCGACCTCCTGGTTCAGGCTTCAGAATACTGTTAGTTACAAGGTGCGTAAGTGGGATTGCCACTTCTCGAACAGGTCTTGCAACTGGTTGAACAGGAACAGCTGGAACAGCAGGAACTAGAACATTTCCAACATTTGGATCAGCAACTATAGGATCGCGTATTTCCACCATCGATCCCTGTTGAGTATAGATTTGAGCTCTTCATCTCTGATAAAAAATCATTTCTGGTTCTGCAAAAGGCTCTACTAACTCTTTGTCCCTTACTAGTCCAATGTTCAGCTAAACTTACAAAAATCCAGCCGCTCAGATCAAGTTTTTAACACTTAAACTTATGATCAAAACCCCAAAATTAAAGCAATTTACTAATTTTATTTGATCCCCGGCAACGGCGCCAAAAACTTATTGCGTCTCTACGCACACGCGAGTGTACGTGATCGTGCAAGTAATATAATGACTTGGACAGTCAAATATCGTTCCCTCGAGGATCAATAAACTACAAATTTATTCAAGATTTAGTTCAAGACAATTGAGTCTTAAGTGTTTGATTGTATCAAGATTAAGATGATTCTGTTAATAAAATGTAAATTACTTAACAAGAAATAATTAATGATGACTAAAGTAAAGTAAGAAACGGTTGTAATCAATAATGAGGACGATTCCAGGGTTGAGGTATTTTGAACAATCATACAATTCTCTATTCTTTTCACAGTCTATTTGGTTATCGGGTTGATGGTTTACAAGGGTTATGCCACGATCTTGGTCTCCCGACCTCAAATCTTCTATCTATTGAATGTTGTAACTACAACTCCCACAGAGTTACAACAAATCTTCTAGATTCATGAAGTTGTCTTCTTGCAAGTAAACCAAGCAAGGCTTCTAGGTATATCCCTATCCTAGATGCTTTTTCAAATCCCTTATTTTATAAAAGAATAAGAACTTTGCTTCCTAATTTCTTCGTTCTATCCTATGATTCTCCTCCCGAATTCACATAGAAATATAAATTTATTCTAATGGTGGCCAATCATTAAAACAATAAGCTCAAGAAATTAAGAACAACCCATATGATAATCCAAAGAGAAACTATGAATAGGAATATTAAAGAGTACTTATGTTCGTAGCCTCAACCCCAGAAATACGGTGTTTAGCTACTCATGTTTGAATTCATCATCCAAAATAAGTAACAAATCATAACCCAAATCAATCCTTCTAATAAATAAATTCAAAAGAATGTTTAAGAACCCTAAAAGAGAGAAATTTCTGTTTTTTCGCCGCTACTCTGCTTGACAAAAGTCCCCCACATTATCTTGGATTTTTCCTTTTATAGCTGGGACAAAACACTTAAAATATTCCCGATTTATCCACCCGGCGCATCGCGCCATGACTTCAATTGCTATTTTCCATTAAAATCTAGTAAATCACAGAGCTCAAGTATTCCCTGACAATTGTAAAATGCACCATCACCGCGACGCACCACTATCACGGTGAGCCACTGGATTGGGATAATTGCAAAATAATCATCCTCCGTGATGCGCTAAACCTTCAGGTCGCCAAATTTGATAAATGAAACTTCTCCACGATGCTTCACTAGAATTTGACCATTGCTATTTTATTGTACCTCGCGACGCGGAGTGTCTTCAAATGAGGATTCCTACTTTTCAGCTTTCCTTTTTCAGCTTAACTTCAGTCCCTTGCATTCCTGCACCACTTCTATATCCTCGTTGTATCCAATTATGCACAATTCTTCATGATTTTGAACCTAAAAGTACTAATCATATCCATTAGGCACAAAATGGAATAAAAATTGAATTATACTTAAGAATCCATACAAAAGTTCTTGAACTAAGTCCAAATCAGGGTGCATATTGGTGCTTTGAGCATATAAATATGCCCAAGATCAATGGATGTTTCCTTCTCCAATATAAATTCAGATTGGAATAACTTCCATCTCCAAATTCAAATTGGAGATTGTTTCCTTCTTCAATATAAATTCAGTTTGGTATAACTTCCATCTCCCAATTCAAATTGGAGATTGTTTCTTCTCCCATACAAATTCAAATTAGAGGTTATTTTCTTCTCCCATACAAATTCAAATTGGAGGTTGATTTTCTTCTCTCATACAAATTTAAATTGGAGGTTCTTTCCTTCTCCCATACAAATTCAAATTGGAGGTTCTTTCCTTCTCCAATCTAAGTTCAAATCGGAAGAGTTTTATTCCTGATTAAGTAAGGCGATGAAAAAGTCCTCCAAAATCTATTTGAAATTGGATATCATGCCTCACCAATGGGTCTTAAGTGTTGAGACTTATGAAAAAAAATAAGAGAGTTTTGAGAGGCAATATCAATATGGTTCGTCTTTAAATTTTTGAATGAGGTATTCAAATGTATGAAAATCGTTGAAGTACGAAGGAAACATGCCTAAATAATCGTACTTCAAGGCTAGTCTCCAAAATATTAAATGTCTCGACAAGTCTTGAAGTAGGGGGCATTTGTGGACGATGCAATTTTATTAAATTTAGATTCGTACAAAATTTGGATTATATTAAATTCAAAATATATTAGTTCCAAATAAATATTGTGGATTAATATAATTGGATTAATTATTTAAGTCCAAACATTTATGAGTTTAATTAAAGTCCAATTTTTATTGGGTAAGCCCATTGATTTGGGTTACAAATAATGAGCCCACTTTAATAAGCCCAAGATATTATTATATTCTAGAGGCCTAAATAAGCACCACGTGTCAAATGACGTGGCATGCCAAGTCAAGTGAAGGAGCCAATAGGAGCATCCCACATGTCAAAATGATGCAGCAGGCCCATGAAATAAAAGCCCATAAAAAGGCGCCACATCACTTAAATCTGATTGGTCAAAGGAAGTCCATATTCATCATGACTCTTCCTTTTCTACAACTATAAATAGGGGTCTCATAATTCAGAAAAGAACCCCCGAACTCTAGTGAGAAGCATGCGAAAGCTCGTGGATCAAATGCCGTAATTTCTCTACAAAGCTCAAGCATTCAAATCAAGTTCATCAAGATTCAAGATCAAGACCGCAATATTCAAGAACAAGCTCAAAAGCCCTTGAATTCAAGCATAAGTCAAGATCAACATCCTCAAATCAACAAATCAAGTTCAAATTCAAGATCAAGCTTTAAGCCCTTGAATTTATATTTGAAAAGGCGAATCAAAGGATTCATAGAGATTGTAACACTCACATATTGAAATCAATAAATTCATTATTTCAATATTTTCTTATCTCGAATTATTTTTTTCGACTTGAGAATTTTATTGTCCAATAATGTTATTTTCTTAAAAAATTTATGTTAAAATTGTGTGAATTAAACAAGTACGTACATTTTTGTATTTAAATCCATATTTTAAAAATAAGATGTTGTAGTAATATTTTGAATACTAAATAATTAGTTTTTCAACATCAAATTATATTATCTTTATCTTTATTTAAAAATTAATATCAATAAAATATTTTGATAGAAAATAGTATGAAAATTAACATGTATATATTTTAATTGATATACAAAATAAAATAATATAGAAACTAATGTTTGGAATGGTTATTTAATATCTTGTTGAAAAAATACAACAACAACAAAAAACACAGTATATTCCCACATCGTGGGGTTTGAGAAGGGTAGAGCATACGTAGTCCATACCACTGCCTCTAAAAAAGTAGAGAGACTGTTTTCGATATACCCCCGGCTCAAGACAAAGGACAGTATATATAGAAAAAAAGAACATGATAAAATAACATAGGAATGACATCCACAAAAAATATTGAACACTGCCAAACAAGGACACCAAAGCCCTCCTACCTACTGCCTACGACTTAACCACACACCTTAGCCCTCTATCCTAACGTTTTTCCTCCATACCTTCCTATAATAGGTCATGTCCTCAATCAGTTATAACTGCTCCATGTCACGTTTAATCACTTCTCTTCAGTATTTCTTCAGTCTACCCCTACCCCGCTTGAAATCATCTAAGGCCAACCTCTCACACCTACGAACCGGGGCATCCGCGCCTCTCCCCATCACATGGCCAAACCATCTCAACCTAAATTCCCATAATTTATCCTCCACCAACACCACCCCCATCTTATCTCAAATACTCTTATTCCTAACCCTGTCAGCCCTTGTAAAACCACACAACCAACGCAACATCCTTATTTCCGCTACCTTCAACTTTTGGATATGAGAATTCTTAACTGGCCAACATTCCGCTCCATATAACATAGCCGGTTAGACTGCAACTCTATAGAATTTTCCTTTCATCTTAAGGGCACCTTCTTATTCCATAAAATTCCTGAAGCAAGCCTTCATTTCATCCAACCTGCCCTAATACGGTGAGAGACATCCTCATCTATCTCTTCATTCCCCTGAATCATAAACCCAGAACTTAAAACTATCCCTCTTGCAAACTGCCTGGGAATCTAACTTTACTACCACCTCCTCCTCTTGCCTCAAGTCACTAAACTTGCACTCCAAGTACACCGTCTTAGTCCTACTCAACAAAAAACCTTTAGACTCCAGGGTTTATCGCCAAAACTCTAGCTTATCATTAACACCTTATCATGACTTATCACTCAAAACTACATCATCCGCAAAAAGCATACACCAAGGCACCTTGCCTTGTATGCTCCTCATCAACACATTCATCACCACGGCGAAAAGAAACGGACTAAGAGTCGATCCCTGGTTCAACCCAGTCAAGACCAGAAAATGCTCGGAATCTCCTTCCACTGTCCTTACCCTAGTCTTCCCCTCCATACATGTATTTAATCGCTCTGATGTACGCCACAGGGACCCCTCTCGCTTCCAAGCATCTCCATAAAACCTCCCTAGGGACCTTGTAATACGCCTTTTCCAAGTCAATAAACACCAAGTGAAGATCTCTCTTTTCCTCTCTATACTGCTCTACCAGTCTTTGCACTAGGTGAATTACCTCAGTCGTGGAGCGACCAGACATAAAACCAAATTGATTCTCTAAAACAGACACAATCTTCCTTAACATTCGTTCCACCACCCTCTCCCAAATTTTCATGGTGTGACTAACAACTTAATACCCTGACAACTGTTGCAACTCTGGATGTCACCCTTATTCTTATATAAAG
The DNA here is from genome assembly GCF_002878395.1 of Capsicum annuum. Classification (NCBI taxonomy): domain Eukaryota; kingdom Viridiplantae; phylum Streptophyta; class Magnoliopsida; order Solanales; family Solanaceae; genus Capsicum; species Capsicum annuum. The sequence goes on along the minus strand of NC_061118.1, from coordinate 71,855,376 downwards.
GGATCATCGTGCTCCATCTCCACGCCTCAGGCATCTTGTTGAAAAAATATTGTATGAAAATAGTATAGAAACTAGTATGACATATATATTTTAATTGATACTAGTTTAGGGTACGTGCATTGCATGTGTATTTCATGTCAATTAATAAAATTATACAAAAAAAATTCCATGTTCTACCCTATAAAATTATATACGGAGTATCAATTAATATGGGTATTTTGTTAAAATACACTTTAGTTATCATTTTTTAAAGGGTGCGTAAAATCTAAAGTAGACAAATAAAAGTGAACGGAGAGTACTTATTCTAGACTACGAGTGTGGTTAGTATGAAGGAAAAATTTCCCTAGAAATATTTTCTTTGAAAATGAGTAATTTTATTATTTATTTTCTAGTGTTTGGTTAGTCAAAAAATATTATCCCAACATCATCTAGGTATAATCTAAGAAAATAATAATGACACCAAAATCAATCATAACCTTAAACCCCGACTCCTCATATGTGATGCAAGACCACGACAACCATTCCAGGACCTGATCCCCAATCCTCATATAGGACCCAACCCCAATACTAAAATCTACCTTAAATTTGTATTCGAAACCCAACCCTAACACTCTATCTAGGTCGATCGCATCTCTCGACCCCTGACTTGGACCCCCATCCCCTCGAATCCTAGCCCCGACCTGGGCCTGATCCTAACTCCCGACTCCTGATTCGGACCCCATCTTGACACACAATCCAAGATCTGACCCCAACACTCAATCGGGACTTAAACCCGACTCTGACATACGACCCTAACCCTGATAGATTTATGTAAACAAAACTTTATTAGGTGAAATGAAAGACAAATAATTAATTATTGTCATATCAACTTCCGAGATAAATTTATTGATAGTGAAATCCAGATTAACTTAAAGGCTATTAATTCCTCTTTTTCATTTGAATGGTAAACTTCTCTATGTTATTGCATGTTAGAAATCTTAGTTCTATTTTGTGGCGGTTAAATTTATTTAATTGTTTGTTTTGCTCTATTTTGTGTCCAAAATATAATTCTAAATTGGTTGAAACCTTATATTTTAGGACTTGATCAAAAAAAGAAATTTTTTAAATGTGTATGCTAAGGAATTACATTCACTCAATTCTCATCTATAATTGATATCTATAATATATTAAAAGTGTAAAGGGCCTTAGAAATGTCGTTTTAACTTTTTGCCCTTCATTAAAAGTTTTTTATTTAGACAAAATTATTTTTTCACTATTTTTTTTAAATATTTAAGAGTTGAAAATTAATTAAATATATTTATGGAAAAACCCCTTGTTATTAGAATTCACAACTAATACTTTTTTCATTAGTTTAAGAATTCTAAATCAACTAAATTTGATTTTAAGATGATTTAAAAACTTTTTGCCCTTAGACATAAAATTATCTTTTATTTTAAGAAAAACACTTCTTCCTTAAATTAGTACGAATTCAATAAATGTCTTTTTTTTTTAAATATGCAACTTTTCCCAAATGAGTGACTTTTCCTTATTTGAGTTAGTAACCAATTAATTTTCCTTGTCTTTTAGTTTAATACTCTTATATATATTGAGAGAGGAAAAATATATACTCCAACGTAGGATAACGCAGAATTTTCTTTGACCTGTAAGTTAGGGATCTTTGGCATGACGCATCACAGAAGGCAAGGAGAAGATCTTTATTGTTAAGATTTATATAAACTAATTCACCCAGGTACATATATAATTGATTATTAATTTATTATCTATACGATACACTTCATAGATTTGTGATTCAAATAAGTCTATTTTTCTTATGTTTTCATTTATCTTTTAAATATTTTAAATTGTCAATTATCGTAAATTATACGTAATCAATTTTATTACACCTAGAATTCTTTATCTATGTAGTTTGTTTTTTATTCCAAACCAATATGGAGTCTAAGTTAAAAATCAATATTAAATTTTATTTTTGTCATAATAATATGTGTATGTAATTTGTTAGGTTCATATTGATTTTGTAACTGTTATCTCATTTCTTACGCTAGGTGTTCCTCCAATCTCATAGGCTTTCACTTTCATCTCGACACGCTGAGATGATTCTGCATTGATCTTGATCGCACTTCCTAAGTTTACACTTCCTTCAACAAAATAGTTTAAAGTCACTAACTGTAAGTTTGTGTAGGTCTCTATAATTATAAATATTATATAACTAATTCAATTAGAATTTGTTATATTTGTTCCTGATGTGAGATAACAGCTATTTCATGAAATTGTAGTTTTTTTTATTAATTAATTGAGTTTACTTATTCTACTAAAAGTATTGCAGGGTGGGGGTGGGGTTAGGTTTAGGTTTTAATGGTACTTGTCATGGAAACATTAAGCAAACTATACAATGAATGTTTTGTGTTTAAGTTGCCTTGGCCTGTATTTATAATGAAAATTACACATTAACTGATATTGAATCAAACTCAGAAAAATAAAATTATGTTTAAGTTTATATTATGAAGATCATCAAGTGCATGCTCTAGTAAATAATTTTAGTTGATGTTTTACAATAGCAAAAATGTGTTAATTGAATTATTAAAGTCTTTGTTTATCTAATTTTAAGCACATTTTTAAATTATCAATGATATTAAATTTTTAATACTATAATTCTTGACTTATGTTGCAACCAAGAAGCCTACCACGCAAGTTGCAAGAGTTTACGACATTAGCTAAAAAAATTTACTCAAATATCCAAGATTAGAATTGATGCATGTAAAGTTATTGCTTTGCACCGTTTCGATGAGTTATACGGTTAGTTATTTCAAAACTAAAGATGTGAAGCTTCTACGAGGTGAGAATTTATCTAGGGGACAAAATTTTCTATAAAGAATGTGACAAGAATGACAATAAGAATATTGTACATAACAAGATACATATATTGAGGGTCTTTTTTTAATATTAAGATGGCTAGAAATTCACTCTATAGTCTTATTTGGGATCTTCTGTCGGAAAGGCTTATTTGAAGTTCACAGATATTGCTATTGGCCTGAGATATTTAATCTTCATCCCCGAATTATAAAATATTTTGAGTTTCAAATTTGGAGCTTTGTTGGAAATAGATTTATCTTCAAATTATTATTGTGTGTTATTATTTAAGGAGCAAAACTTCAAATATATAGTATTAAAGATTGACTAAAGCTTAGTTTCTTAAATTTTTTCATATATGAACTATATGCAAAGTCCTTTTTTGTGACAATACAAAAAAGTTTCACCGCCTTCAATTTCTTTTTTGGTGCGGCTTTATTTTAGATTCACTTTAGCTTGGAATTCTTTATATCAATTAATGTTGAACTTTTGGCTATTATTTTGAAATGTAAGAATGCCAATTATTTCTGTAGTGTTATTTCCTCCATTCCTTTTTATATGTTTTTTTTACAGTTAAATAATATAAATTTTGATCAAAATTTTAAGATGTATTTCTTAATCAAATTGAAAAAAAGCTGCAATTTATAGCACTTTCATATAGTTTTTGTATATCTAAATTTTAATTTTAAAAAATTAAATCAATCTAATCTAATTTAATTTTAAAAATTGATCAAATTGACTCACGAAAAATGAAGAGAGCATTTAAAAAGAAATAAAAATAGTATTTGTTATGTAATATATTCAGATACTTATGGCACGTGGATGTTCAACCATCTTTATTACCAAAAAATTGACAAACATGACAAATGACAGAACAGTCAACTAAATTACCAAAAATTGAGAAGAATTGAGTTTATGTTTTAAATCTTCAAATATGTTTATTACTAAATGGGAGATGGAAAGAGAAAGGAAAAACTAAATAGTGATGATGTGAGTAGTGAAATGAGGGTGTGGCCGCGGATTTTGGTGATGTCTAGCCGGTGGTGATTTGTCGGAGATGGTGGAGGAGGTGGTTGCTCTTGATTGTGAGGTTCTCTGTTAGTGGATAAGGTTCATATTTGTTTTTATTGATTTAGACATGTTAGGAATGAAATCGTGTGAGTGGAGAAGGAAAAGTGAAGAGAAGAGACTGTCATTTTGAGTGAGTGAAACAAAAGAAAAATAGGAACCTCAATGGCTAATATGAGGTAGATCCACACCAAAAACTAAGGAAAGGATTTGGTAGGCCTGGGTAGTCATAGGTGTATTCTTATAGCTGTTTATCGGATCGTTAAAAAATATCACCGAGCGTGCCTGATCCTTGAAAAGTTATTTCTTTTTTGAGGATCCAATATGGGTATGGAGACACCTGGATTTTTAGAGGATCCAAGCAACATCGCTTCTAGGTTTAAACCAAGACTGTTTGGATTATTTGCATTACTTCCTGTGTACTGTGTTTTTCCGTATTTTCTTTGTTATTGAATTATTTCTTGAGGTTTATGTGTATGTACATAGTGCGATTCTGTATATGTCATTAGAAACATGTTTAATGGGAACATAGATGATTTCTGTGTATGTCAGTGTGTTTGAAAACAAGCTGTGTTGGGTGCAAATAGCATCTGTGTTTGAATTATATATGTTGGTCACTAATGGCTATAAGAATACCCAATAACTTCTGTGCGTCATTTATGAAGCAAAAAACAACACTCATTAGTCATGAGTGATATCAGAAAATCGATGCGAGATTACATATAGCTAATCAGTAAAGATTATGTAGTCCCTGAAAACATTAAAAAGTAGAATGAATTTTGTCCAAAAAGATAGATCGCATCGATCGATCATTTGACAAATCCAAATCCAAAGTCAAAGCCGAAGCCAAGTTGAGCGAGCGACGAAGACGAAGGCATGAGGAACCTCTTATTTCCTGCCTCACTTACCAAGTGGAATAAGTGTTTCTTATCATAAACACTTGAAAATCATATTCTCCACCAATATGGGAGGATTAGTAGACTTTTCATTTTAGAGTACACTTTCCATAATAGTGTTTTCTCAATTTTTCCTCCACTTGGTTCTCTCCATTTTCCATTCACACTTTTCATACATATTGAACCCAACAATCCCCCACATGAATGGGGAATGACTACTAATTCGTAAAACTTTATGGACAAGTATGTGATCATCAAGCAAAGATAGATTGCATCTGGATAAGTGGGTTTTCCTTTAAACTTTCCATAGTGAACATGCATCGGATGCACTCGTCCAATCAGTAGATTTGATATCTTTGAACCGTCAAGCTTTAATGTACACCTAGACAACACATGTCACACAACCAGTCTCTTACCATTTATGGTTCTCACAGTTTTATTTGTTTCAGTCATGAACACGTCCAAGTCTCATGAGAGCTTAGAGAATAGGCCTTTACTAACATTCTCCTTAAAGCGGCTTTGACTTCGCCCTTACATAGGTGATTTCTAAATGTTCAATCCTATAGATTAAACTATTTGGTCAAATCTGCCAAATTTAGATAATCATTAAAAGACTTCACACCATAAGTTTTATCCTCGTGTACTAAACATTGTCTACATCATGAGAATGGGTTGGGTATTTGACAATGTTGAACCTGTCAGACACAACTTTGTTTGATATCCTTGAACCTAGTTCTTGGTATCTCCAGTCTGCTAGGTAGAGTTACCGCCATTCTGACTTGTCCTAGGCCTTAAACCTATTCCCTTAGATGTCTTCTCAACTCCTTCTCTAGATAAACTTTTTGTAAGTGGATCTGACACAATATCCTTTGACTTCACATAGTCAACAGTGATAATTTCACTAGAGAAAAGTTTTCTAATATTATTATATCTCTATCTTATATGATAAGATTTATCATTGTACATTATGCTCCCTGCCCTACCTATTGCCGCTTGACTACCAAAGTGTATACATACTGGTTCCACTGGTTTGGGCCAATAAGGAATATCTTCTAAGAAATTCCAGAGCCATTCTGATTCTTCACCGTCTTTATCCAATGCGATAAATTAAGATTCTATTGTAGAGCGAGCAATACATGTCTGTTTGGATAATTTCCAAGAGAACGCTCCTCCACCGACAGTAAATACATATCCACTCGTGGATTTTACTTCGTTCGATCCGGTGATTCAATTTATATCACTATATCCTTCAAGTACCGCGGGATATTTATTATAATACAAAGCATAGTCTTGAGCGTATTTAAGATACCCCAAAACTCTTTTCATTGCCATCCAATGAGTTTTGTTGGATTTACTCATGTACTAACTCAACTTACTAATAGCGCATGCTATATCTGGTCGTGTACAATTCATTATATTTATCAAATATCCCAATACTCTTGCGTACTTCAATAGTGAGTCACTTTTACCCTCATTCTTTTAAAGTGCGAAGCTCAAGTCCAATGGAGTCTTGGCAATACCAAATTCCAAATACTTGAATTTGTCAAGTACCTTTTTATGTAATGAGACCGTGACAATGCTAATCCTTGTGGAGTTCTATGGATTTTTATTCCCAAGGTCACATCCGCAACTCCAAGGTCTTTCACATCAAACTTGCTCTCAAACATTTATTTCGTAGCATTTATGTCCGAAATGTCTCTACTGATGATCAACATATCATCCACATACAAACAAACAATGACTTGGTGATTTCGAGTTTCTTTAATGTAAACACATTTATCACATTTATTAATCTTGAACCCGTTTGCCAACATGGTTTGGTAAAACTTCGTATGCCATTGTTTAGGTGTTTGTTTTAGTCCATAAAGTGACTTAACAATTTTACACACCTTATTTTCTTTTCCTTGAACCACAAAACCCTCAGGTTGTTCCATGTAAATTTCTTCCTCTAATTCTTCATTTAGGAATACTGTTTTCACATATATTTGATGGATTTCAAAACTATATATTGCCTTGTATTTGTCAATAGTACCATCAACTTTCATTTTCATTTTGAAGATCCATTATGAACCTAAGGGTTTATTTCCTGGAGAAAGATCAACCAACTCCCACGTATGGTTGTTTGAGATTGAATCAATTTCACTATTGACTGCCTCTTTCCAAAAGGATGAGTCTGACGATGCCATCGCTTCTTTAAATGTTTGAGGCTTATTTTCTAAGAAAAATGTTACAAAATATGATCCAAACAAAGTTCACGTTCCTTGACGTGTACTACATCTTGGATTCTCATCATTATGTACATCCTCACTTGGTTTATCTTGAGGTTGTTTAGATCTCCCACTAGACTGTTCATGTCTAGTTTTATATGGATAAATGTGTTCAAAGAATTCAGCATTATCTGATTCAATTACTGTATTTTTATTAATATCTGGATGATCGGATTTATGAACCAAAAACCGACATGCTTACTACTTTTAGCATATCCTATGAATATGCAGTCCACCATCTTAGGTCCTATCTTTAATCTTTTAGGCATAGAAACTTGGACCTTCGCTAGACACCCCCACACTTTGAAATATTTCAAGTTGGATTTTCTTTCTTTCCATTTTTTATATGAAATTGATTGTGTCTTATTATGGGGAACTCTATTGAGTATTCGATTGGCTGTAAAGATAGCCTCCCCCCCATAAGTTTTGCGGTAAACCTGAACATATAAGTAAGACATTCATCATTTCTTTCAAAGTTTATTTTTTTCTTTTCATAATTCCATTGGATTGAGGTGAATATGGGACTATAGTTTGATGGATAATTCCATTCTCTACATATATTTGTGCAAAGGGGGATTCATATTCTCTACCTCTATCACTTCTTATCGTTTTGATATTTTTCTCTTACTAATTTTCAACTTCAGTTTTATATTGCCTAAATGCATCTATTGCTTCATCCTTACTATTTAGCAAATAGACATAACAATATCTAGTGCAATCATTAATAAAAGTTATAAAATACTTTTTCCCACCATAAGACGGTGTTGACTTCATATCACAAATGTCACTGTAGATTAAGTCTAAGGGATTGGAATTCCTTTCAACGGATTTATACAGATGCTTAGCATACTTTGATTTCACACACGTTTGACATTTTGATTTATTGCACTCAAAGTTTGGCAATTCTAAGTTAATCGGTTTTCGTAATGTTTTGTAATTAACATGGCCTAATTGTTCATGCCACAATTCATAAGACTCAAGCAAGTAAAAGAAGTAGAACTTTTATGTAACGACCCGATTTGCTGAACCAGAATGCTACACGGTGCTCATGACCCTGAAGGACCACAAGCTAACCCATGACTGATATCTGTACCTGTAAACTATATAAAAAATATAATAATATGGAAACATGTACTGAAAGGCCATAAGGTTTGATCATGAACATAACTGAATAACGTAACATCTATGTCGGGTAATAGAATACCCAAAACAAAAAATGAAGTCTAAAACAAGATAGTCTATATCTAGTCTACATCTAGACTGAAAGCCTCTACTGTCTGAAGAATCTGAATAAGGAGTTGATGGGACATGTACCCAACTAACTCCAACTAATAATCTAATCAATGAGATAATAGAAAATCATTATGTCCTTGAAGGATGAGGACTCACTTCTACTCTGAGTGCTGATCTGGAATCTACTGCTGATCTGGAACTCGTGTCTCTGAACCTATGGTGTAACATAAAAAGAAATCACCATAGCACGAATGCGTCAGTACATAAGTATTGAGTATACATGTGAGGTAGGCTATATGTAATGGTTCACATGTATGAATAATGCTAACTGACTGTCTAACATGAACGTGAGAATACATGGATAAATATGTAACTGTAACTGATAACGTGATTTCATGATTTCTAAGTCTGTCTACTATAATGTGACATGCTAGTAATTGATATGACTGATAAAATGAAGGACTATATCTGAATAATGCTGATAACATTGGTGACTGTATCTGAGTACAACTGATAACGTGGGTGGATGTAGCTGATAGTCCAGAATTTAATGGAACTATCTGAGTTCCAAACTGTATCTGAGTTGACTGTATCTGACAGTCCTAAAATCTGAAGAAATATCGGAGCTCTATTACTGAGATTGATTGACTGTATTTGACAGTCCTGATTTAGTAACATGAAACTGTGGGAAGTAGTATCTAACCGATATGCCCCAAATGTGCTATAATAGCTGAGCTGGGGTCCAATCTATGCCCTGATTGGAAGGGTGTCAATACCGCGCCACTGGTAAGGACAACATGTGAGTAAACCTCATATAATAGGTAACTCTAGCGAGAACGGTGGGACCCCTTACAAAACAAGTTAAGCCACCTCATCTACCCTCAAATAGCAGGCTACAATGTCTCAACCTATGCTGGCTACATAGTTCTGGAATGTAAGGATTATTTCTAGGAATCACATCCTCAAATAACAGGTGAGTCCCCATCCTTGGGTTCACTCGGTGCTAATTCCTACTCCCATCTAAATAGACGCTAGACATGATTTACTGAACTAAACTGAGCATGGATTGAGTTACTAAATTTTTGTGGCTGACGGAATACTACTGATATCTGACAACTGACTGAGTCATGAGATCATGGAGATTTTTCTTGAGTCATAAGACTATTTGAAATCTAAGAGTTCATAGCTTGACTGAGAGTATCATGAAAACATGACATGGATCTAGGTACACAACTAATATTTCGGGTACAAGTACTCCCAGGACTCGATAGAAGGAAACTGACATAACATGATTTACTTGAAGACTTGACTAACATCGTAATACATACTACATTCATAGGAGCATTTCATCAGACATGTAATAGGCATGATCTTTTACATACATGGGGATTTCATGATATCATGCTAGTTAGACAATATTCCTTCATCTAGGCATTTAATCAAACATATGACAGGCATGGTATATGTAAACATCATAGTATAGCAATTAAACATCATGGTTCAATTCCAATTTCATCATTCCAGGTTTTTAGTCATGAGATTTCGTAAATCTTTGTCTATACTAATCAACCCACATAGAATTCATCATCAATTCATGGAATAGAAATCAATTCCTCATTTATCAACATAAAAGAGAACATAGAAAGCTTGAACATATGAAGAAAATCCTTAACTTGTAGTTGAAAAGGAATTCTTGAACTTCATGGATGAAAGGAGACTATGAATGAACACTATGCATACCTTAGTTTGTGATTTCGTGAAGATTGATGGTGAAACCTTCTTGAAGACCTTCTATGAAAACCCTAGCTTAAGTTCTTGAGAGTATTTGTGAAAGACATTAATATTTTGGATGAATAAGGGCTAAATCCTGTGTCTAGAAGCTTATATAGGAGGGGGAGGGAATTGAACCTTTTAAACCTGGACACATAATTTAAATATTCAGTAAAATTTCTCAAATTAGGCCCTTGGCACGACGCGGTGTTATCGTGCCATGTCACTGGAAATTGACAATTGGGAAACTGCATGGTGGTGCGATGCGAAGCTATCGCGTTGCCACCTTGTATATGACCTTGAAGTTTGGTACAATGCGCCAATATCGTGGAGCAATACTGGAAATTGACAATTTCCATTTGAGCTATCTCCGTGATGCGCTGAAGGTTCAGGTCAAACATTGTCTCACTAAAAAAGCTCTAACTCTTCACCGGGGTGTCGGATTTGGGCGAATTATATATAAATGGAAAGCCTCTTCAATTTCCCATGTGATAGGAAGTGAAAATTATGAAAATACAATATGCATAAGAATGAATTCTTATTTCAAAGAAAGTTCTAACATCCTTGAGATGATTTTCAAGCTAAGAAAAAGCACTGGTATTACAATATCTCCCCTTTGAGAACATTCATCCTCGAATGAAACTGACTGAGAGGGGAAACAATAAATTAAACATGAACTAAACATGAATAACTGGAAATGATATCATGACAGACGTAGCTGACAAGCTGAACATAACATACTGAACATGCATATCTGATGCATGCATAACTGATTCATAAACGCATAGCTGAAAGTTTTGACGAACTAAGTTTTCTCATAATGAGAATGCATGTCTGATGCATAACTATATAACTAAAATAATACATGAGTGCATGACTGAATATACGGTGGTACTTGATACCAAGCTTATCATGGGAACATGAGCATGAGACTAAATACTAAGTTAGTGATGCACACTAATCATGAAACTGAGTAAGCTTAAGGAGAAATATTACCTTGAGTATGATCTGAGTTGGCGGGAAAAAGGTGAGGATACTTGGTACGCATATCTGCTTTTGCTTCCTAAGTATCTCCTTCGATAGATTGATTTAGCCAAAGAACTTTAACTAGAGGGACTTCTTTGTTCCTCAATCTACGAGTCTTATAGTCTAAGATTTCAAAACTGGAATCTCTTCATAAGAGAGGCTGTTTTGAAAATCTATGCTCTAAATAGGGACTACGACTGATGGGTCACCTATAAACTTCTTGAGCAAAGAGACATGAAAGACTGGATGAACTGAGGCTAGATCTGAAGGTAATTCGAGCTCATAAGCTACCTTGCCAAATCGACTGAGAATTTTGAAGGGACGACATATCGGGGACTGAGCTTTTCCTTCTTGCCAATTCTCTTCACTCCCTTCATAGGAGAGATTCTTGAGGTAGACATAGTTACCAATCTCGAACTCGAGATCCTTTCTACAAACATCTTCATAAGACTTCTGTCGGCTCTGAGCAGCCCGGAGTCTTTCTCTAATTAACTGAACTTTCTCCAAGGCGTTGAATACTAAGTCAGGACCTATGACTGAGGCCTCACTAACTTCGAACCAACCGATTGGAGATCTACATCTCCTACCATAGAGAGCTTCGAATGGAGCCATCTGAATACTGGAATGATTTCTATTGTTGTATACAAACTTAATCAAAGGCAAGTGGTCATCCCAAATACCCTTGAAATCAATTACACACGCCCTTAGCATATCTTCCAAAGTCTGAATGGTCCTTTCTGCTTAATCATCTGTCTGAGGATGAAAGGCTATACTGAGATAAACTTGGGTACCAAGACCCTTTTGGAATGCTTTCCAAAAATGAGATGTGAACTGGGTACCTCTATCTGAGATAATTAATAACGGAACATCGTGCAATCTGACCAACTCCTTAATGTAGAGCTTGGCGTAATCCTCAGCTGAATAAGTAGTATGAACTGGAAGGAAAAGAGCTGATTTGGTCATTCTATCTTCAATGACCCAGACTAAATTATGCTGATGATGAGTTCGAGAAAAACCCGTCACGAAGTTCGTGTTCATAACTTCCAACTTCCAAGTAGGAATACTGAACTCCTTCATAGGGCCACTAGGCTTCTGATGCTCCATCTTAACTTTTTGACATGTAGAGCACTTATCCCACAAACTCTGCAACATCTCTTTTTATCCCACTCCACCAATAAATTTCCTGCAAATCACGGTACATCTTAGTGGCCCCTAGATAAATAGAGTAACACGCACCATGCGCTTCTGTAAGAATTTACTTCCTTAAGTCATCTATGTCTGGAACACAGAGACGACCCTGACAACGAAGGACACCATCTTCCTCTTGGGAGAAAACCTCTATTTTTTTATTCTGAACTGACTCTTCTAGGTTGACAAGGCTAGGATCCTTATCTTGCTTTTCTTTCACCTCGGAAAGTAGAGATGATTCTGAACTACTCTGAACACATACACCGCCCTCTAAAGAGTCGACTAAGAGAACGCCTAGTCTGGCAAGCTGGTGTACTTCTTGAGCTAACTTCTTCTTACTATCCTCAACATGAGAAACACTACCCATAGAGAGTCTACTGAGAGCGTCGGCCACTACATTGGCCTTGCCCGGATGGTAAAGGACACTCATATCATAATCTTTCAAGAGCTCTAACCACCTTCTCTGATGAAGATTGAGATCTTTTTGAGAAAAGACATACTGAAGGCTCTTATGATCTGTGAAGACATCCATATGAACTCCGTATAGATAATGCCTCCAAATCTTCAAGGAAAATACTACGGCTGCTAATTCAAGATCATAAGTAGGATAATTCCTCTCATGGGGTTTAAGCTGTCTGGAGGCGTAGGCTATGACTTACCATGATGCATGAGGACACAACCTAAACCCACTCTAGATGCATCACAATAAACTACAAAATCGTCTGAACCATCTGGAAGAGCTAGAATTGGAGCTGAGGTGAGTCGAGTCTTCAATTCCTGAAAACTCTTCTCGCATGGATCTGACAACTGAAACTTGACTTTCTTCGGAGTCAATCTGGACAATCTCAACAAACCATCTGTAATATCCAGCCAGAACCAAGAAACTCCTGATATCTGATGGAGAGACAGGGCGAGGCCAGTTCCTTACCGCTTTGGTCTTTTGAGGATCTACTCTAATGACATCACCGGAAATACTATGGCCAAGAAATGCTATTGATCTTAGCCAAAATTTGCACTTACTGAATTTGGCGAATAACTGATGATTTCTAAGAGTTTGGAGTACTATTCTGAGATGGTCTACATGATCTCGCTCAGTGTGGAAATAGACCATAATACCATCTATGAAAACTATGATGAAATGTCCAAGTACTGCTTGAAAACGTGGTTCATCAAGTCTATGAAAGCGGTTAGGGCATTGGTAAGACCAAATAACATGAATAGAAATTCAAAGTGTCCATACCACGTACGAAAAACTATCTTCGAGATGTCATATTCTCTAAGTCCGAGCTGATGAAAGTTGGATCTGATGTCTATCTTAGAGAAATAGCTGGCACCCAAAATTTGTTCAAACAAGTCATCAATTCTGGGAAAAGGATGTTTGTTCTTGACCGTGACTTTATTGAGTTGATGGTAATCTATACACATTCTGAGTGAACCATCTTTCTTGCGCACGAATAAGACTGGTGTGCCCCATGGGGAAATACTGGGTCTGATGAATCCCTTTTCTAAGAGATCTTTCAGCTATTCTTTCAATTCCTTGAGTTCTGCTGGTGCCATTTTGTATGGCAAAATAGAGATAGGTTGAGCGTCTGAAAGAAGATCAATATCGAAGTCTATTTCTCTTTCGGGATGAATTCCTGGAAGATCTTCGATAAAGACATCTAAATATTCATTCACTACTGGAACTGATTCAAGATTGGGAGCCTCAGAACTAGAATCTCTAACATGAACTAGATGATAAACACACCCCTTAGATATCATTTTCCTTGCCCGAAGGTAGGAAATTAGTTGACCCCTAAAAGCGGATACACTACCCTTCTACTCCAGGACGAGTTCATTTGGGAACTAAAACTGAACTATTCTGTTTCTACAGTTGACTATGGCATTATAAGAATGAAGCCAATCCATGCCGAGAATAACATCAAAATCAGTCATCTCTAACTCGACTAAATCTATTGATGTGACTTTCTGAAATATCATAATCGAGCAGTTCCGTATACCCGTCGGGCTATGATGGTTTTACCCGCTAGGTTAGAGATTGAGAAGGGTTCTGCTAGAATTTCGGGACTAATTTCAAAATCAACTGCTATATAATGAGTAACAAAAGACAAGAAAGCTTTAGATCCAGCAAAGCATAAATATGCACATGAAAGATCTATAACGTACTAGTAACTATATCAGGAGAACTTTCCTAATCGTGTCGAGTCTGAAGAGCATAGAGAAGATTTGGGCGTTGCCCGCTAGTAGCACTGGAAGTGGCATCCTACTAATTTGGGCGATCGAACTGAGCTGAAGAGCGATTCTGTTAACCCTGAGGACCTGGCTGTGGATAGTCTCTAACTCTATGACCTGGCTTGCCATAACCAAAACAAATGCCACTACCTACTCTACACACACCCTGATGGTGCTTACCGCAAGTCTGGCAAAGAGGATAGGTGCAGGCATTGCTAACACTGTCCTGGGTCTTAGGGCTTGGCACTCTATCTTTGTTACCCTCTCTGAACGTAGGGATTAAAGCACTGGCTGTAGAGAGAGCTGGAACTGATGACTTAGGATAAAACTGGGAACGGTTTTCTTCTTCTGACTTAGGCTGACGAAAATTAAATCTACCTATCTTCACTCTCTTATTCTACTTTTCCCTCTACTTAATTTTCTGCTCTTTTATCTACTGAGCATGGGTCATAAGTCTAGCTAAGGTCATGTCACTGTTCAGCATGGCGGATCTGCACTCATTAACCACGCTGTCATTCACCCCTGAAGCGAACTTACTCATCTTGGATCTACTGTCTGCAACCACTTGAGGGGCAAACCTGGCTAATTGAGTAAACTTAAAAGAATACTCTTTCATAGTCATATTGTCCTGCCTGAGGTTGATAAACTCTAGAACCTTGGCTTCTCTAAGCTCTTGGGGAAAGAATCTATCTAAGAAAATAGTGACAAACTCCTCCTACTCTATAGGACCTGCATCATTTGATCTTTCAAACTTTCACTGTTTGAACCAAGCATGAGCCACATCCTGTAAATGGTATGCAGCTAGCTCAACACTTTCAACAGTAGTCACCCCCATGGCGTCTGTCACTTTCTGAACTTGATCTAAGAATTCCTAAGGGTTTTATCTACCTTAGACCCAAGGAAGGTTGGAGGATTCATTTGGGTGAAGTCTCGAATCCTCGCTGCAGCTGAGTTGGCCACTGGGTTAGCTGGAATAACTTTTTGGCTGTTCATTATGAGCAACGACTGATTGAGCAAGAGTGGTAAATGCGGTCCTGAACTCCGCATGAGAAACATAATCGCCCAAAGGTTCTTCGGGCTGAGGGGTTGACTGATTTCTATTTCTTCTTTTAGGAGGCATGTTCTGTAGAAGAAAGAGAGAAACAGATTATACTGAGATATTGACTTGTGATTATGCTCACAGGCACAACATGAATATTGAAAGAGGGTAAACTATTCTTAAAATATCTCATAGCCTCTTGCACATAAATGTGGCATGCAATACACCCATGGACAAGACTCTACTAGATGCGGCTTTCAGACTTCCTAGGACTCTATTGAACCTTAGGCTCTGATACCAAGTTTGTAACGACCCAATTTGCTGAACCAAAATGCTACGCGGTGCTCATGACCCCTAAGGACCACACGCTAACCCATGAATGATATCTGTACCTGTATACTACATAAGATAACATAATAATATGGAAACATACACTAAAAGGCCATAAGGTTCGATCATGAACATAACTGAATAACGTAACATCTATGTCGGGTAATAGAATACCCAAAACAAAAACTAAAATCTAAAACATAATAGTCTATATCTATTCTGCATCTAGACTGAAAGTCTCTACTGTCTGAAGAATCTGAATAAGGAGTTGATGGGACATGTCTCCAACTAAATCCAACTAATAAGCTAATCAATGAGATAATAGAAAATCATTATGTCCTTGAAGGATGAGGACTCACTTCTACTTTGACTGCTGAATCTAGAATCTACTGCTGATCTAGAACTCGTGTCTCTGAACCTATGGTGTAACATAAAAAAAAAGCACCATAGCACAAATGCGTCAGTACATATGTACTGAGCATATTGTGAGGTAGGCTATATACAATGATTCATATGGATGAATAATGCTAACTGACTGTCTAACATGAATGTGAGAATACATGTATAGATATGTAACTGTAACTGACAACGTGATTTCATGATTTCTGAGTCTGTATACTGATAACGTGACAAGCTAGTAACTGATATAACTGATAACATGAAAGACTATATCTGAATAATGCTAATAACATAGGTGACTATATTTGAGTATAACTAATAACGTGGGTGGCTATAGCTGACAGTCCTGAATCTGATGGAACTATCCGAGTTTTGTACTGTATCTGAGTTGACTGTATCTGACAGTCCTAAAATCTGAAGAACTATCTGAGTTCCATTACTGAGACTGATTGACTGTATCTGACAGTCCTAATTCTATAATATGAAACTGTGGGAAGTAGTATCTAACCGATATGCCCCAAATATGCTATAATAGCTGAGCTGGGGTCCAATCTATGCCCTGATTGGAAGAGTGTCAATACCGCGCCACTGGTAAGGACAACATATGAGTAACCCTTATATAACAGGTAGCTCTAGCAAGAACAGGGGGAATCCTCACATAGCAGGTTAAGCCACCTCATCTACCCTCAGATAGAAGGCTACGATGTCTCATCCTTGCTGGCTACATAGTTTTGGAATGCAAGGATTGCTTTTAGGAATCACACCCTTATATAACAGGTGAGTCCCCATCCTTGGGTTCACTTGGTGCTAATTCCTACTCCCATCTGAATAGACGCTAGACATGATTTACTGAATTGAACTGAGCATGGACTGAGTTACTGAATTTTTATGCCTGACAGAATACTACTGATATCTGACAACTGACTGAGTCATGAGATCATGGAGATTTTTCCTGAGTCATAAGACTATCTGAAGTCTAAGATTTCATAGCTTGACTGAGAGTATCGTGAAAACATGACATGGATCTGGACACACAGCTAATATTTCGGTTATAAGTACCCCCAAGACTTGATAGAAGGAAACTGACATAGCATGATTTACTTGAAGACTTGACTAACATCGTAATACATACTATATTCATAGAAGTATTTCATCAAATATGTAATAGGCATGATCTTGTACATTTATGCGGATTTCATGATATCATGTTAGTTAGACAATATTCCTTCATCTAGGCATTTAATCAAACATATGACAGGCATGGTACATGTAAACATCATGGTATAGCAATTAAACATCATGGTTCAATTCCAATTTCATCATACTAGGTTTTTAGTCATGAGATTTCGTAAATCTTTGTCTATACTAATCAACCCATATGGAATTTATCATCAAATCATGGAATAGAAATCAATTCCTTATTTATCAACATGAAAGAGAACATAGAAAGCATGAACACGTGAAGAAAATCCATAACTTGTAGTTGAAAAAGGATTCTTGAACTTCATGGACGAAAGGAGTCCATGAATGAACACTATGCATACCTTAGTTCGTGATTTCTTGAAGATTGATGGTGAAACCTTCTTGAAATTAGACCTTATATGAAAACCCTAGCTTGAGTTTTTGAGAGTATTTGAGAAAAACATTAATATTTTGGATGAATAAGGGCTAAACCCCGTGTTTGGAAGCTTATATAGGGAGGGGAGAAATTGACCCTTTTAACCCTGCACGCATAATTTAAATTTTTAGTAAAATTTCCTGAATTGGGCCCTTGGCACGATGCGACGTTATTGCACCGTGTCACTGGAAATTGATAATTGGAAAACTGCACGGTGGCGCGATGCGGAGCTATCACGTTTCCACCTTGTCTATGACCTGGAAGTTTGGCTCGACATTCCAGTATCGCGGAGAAACACTGGAAATTGACAATTACTATTTGAACTATCTCCACGATGCGCTGAAGGCTCATGTCAAACACTGTCTCACTAAAAAGGCTTTAACTCTTCGCTCGGGTGTCGGATTTAAGCGAATTATATATTGATGGAAAGCTTATTCAATTTTCCACGTGATAGAAAGTGAAAATTATGGAAATACCATATGTATAGAAATGAATTCTTATTTCAAAGAAAGTTCTAACATCCTTGAAATAATTTTCAAGCTAAGAAAAAGCACGGGTATTACATTTTATTGATTTCAATGGTCATTACATTCTTCTTATATAGGCCCTCAGTGAGATAGACTTTTCCTACATACACTTATCCTTTGCTAATTATAACTTTTATGGAAATAGTTACACATTTGAATTCATTTTTATCTAGAAGTGATATAGAAATCAAGTTCTTTCTTAACTCCTGTACGTACAAGACATTGTTGAGTGTTAACACTTTGCCTGAAGTTATTTTCAAGCATACTTTTCCTGTTTCTTCTACTTTTGTGGTAGTGGAGTTAGCCATGAAGATCTTTTCTTCTTCTTGAGCCAGAACAAACATCGAAAACAACTCCTTATTAGCGCACACATAGCGGGTGGCACCTGAATCCATCCACCATTTGTGAGGATTTCCCACCAAGTTACATTCAAAAAGCATGGCACAAAGATCATTCATTTTTTTCTTGGACTCAGCCATATTTGCTTGGTCCTTTTTCTTGCCTTTCTTAGGGGCTCGACAATCTGTTGATTTGTGGCCAATCTTGCCACAGTTGAAGCACTTTCCCTTGAATTTCTTCTTGGGTTGATTGCTTTTATTTCCATCTTTCTTTCACTTTTTAGAGTTGTTTTGGTCATCTTCTACAATGTTTGCTCCATTCATTGCAGAATTTCCTCTTGACCTTCTTTTTGCAGCTATATTATCTTCTTCAATGCACAATCTTACGATTAGATCTTCGACAGACATCTCCTTATGTTTGTGTTTCAAATAGTTCTTGAAGTCCTTCCACATGGGTGGTAGCTTCTCTATTATTGCTGCTACTTGAAATTTTCATTCACGATCAAACCTACAATACAGTTTATGTGAATATTAAGAACATTTTTCAATTATTCAACAAAGATATTTGTCAAAATCATACCTTCCACAAGGAGATCATGAATGATCACTTTCAGTTCCTGCACTTGGGAGACAACTGACTTGCTGTTTATCATCTTAGATTCTAGGAATTTTGCAACGAAGAACTTTTTAGTTCCGGTATCCTCTGTCATGTACTTTCATTCTAGCGCTCCCCACAACTCTTTAGCTGTCTTTGTTCCACTATATACATTGTAGAGATCATCTTGGAGAACACTCAAAATATAGTTCTTGGAAAGAAAATCGAAGTGTTTTCAAGCCTCCACAATCACAAATCGCTCTTGTTTAGAGATTTCCTTGGGCACCTCTAGAGCTTCCTCAAATATGAACCTTTGAAAATAAAGAGTAGTGATATAGAAAAACATTTTCTACTGTCACCTCTTGAAGTCAATACTCGTGAACTTTTCGAGTTTCTC
Organism: Capsicum annuum; assembly: GCF_002878395.1. NCBI lineage: Eukaryota > Viridiplantae > Streptophyta > Magnoliopsida > Solanales > Solanaceae > Capsicum > Capsicum annuum. Next base: position 71,835,606 of record NC_061118.1, on the reverse strand, counting down.
CGCTGGTGCCATTGGCAGTGGAGCATTAGTACGACTCATTGTGGCAGTACTAGTCGCTGCCATAGTCATTGCAGTACCTTGCACTTGACTATCGTTAGTCATTTTCCTATCACAATAAGACAGAACCTTTAGTATATCGAAATACTATTAATAAAGTTGCAACAACTTTAAACACCTCTTGTTTCTAGTTTAACGATGAAGTTTTTATGAATTTCAATCATCAACTGAGTGATCTTTAACTTGTGATGAAGGTTTTATTTCTTCAAACCACTAGTGAAGTTCAAATGGAGTAGAAAGCTTATAACTTTAATCTCCAGAAACCTAAAGAATAAAAATTTTCTAATCCTGTAAAGTTAATTATTTTCTTAAGATTGGTATTTTTCAATATTTTCAGGTACACAAAATCTGTAATTTGATAAAATAACTTCAACACTAATTCAAGTATAAAACAAGAACACTATAAAGTATAACGACACCCTCAACACAAGATCAAAAGTGACCTTTCTAAGAAGTATATTTTTTTTCAGAAAATAAGATGAAACAGAAATGGCCAATTCACGGAGTGTCCTTAAGGAAATAATCCCCCTCAAGTACTCGAGGTTGCGGAATTTTTCTCCCAGGATAAAATGGTCAAACAAACCAACTGTAGCGGTACCTCAAACAATTGGAATCTCTTCGAACTCACTCACACAAAATGTTTTTGAAGACAAGAAAAGTTTGTATATTCAGAAAATTTTTCGTATCTAAACCTGTGGATGGAAACAGGTTTATATAGCCATCAGGTGCCTCTTCTGAAAGATGGCAATAGTTCACTCAAAGGTTGTATCCCTTCTGGAAAAGTCATGTATGTTCGTCCAAAAAGTGTGTCTTTTTTAAACAGTCACAATCATCCAAACGGGCATACCATTTTACGAATCAGTGTGTCATTTCATTGAAGGGTTGCATCCCTTCCGAAACAGCATTTTGACAGTATTTCTACACTGCATGCATGCATATTAATGGAGGATCAAAACCACATAAAAGATTCTGTTTCTGTTGCGTTTTTCCCTTTGTTTTTTTTGGAATTAAATTTCTGTCAAATAAATTTTGTCCAAAAAGATAAATCGCATCGATCGATCATTTTCTAAATCCCAATCCGAAGCCGAGCGAGAGACGACGAGGACGGCGTGAGAAACCTCTTATTTCTTGCCTCACTTACAAAGTGGAATAAATATTTCTTATTATAAACACTTGAAAATCATATTCTCCCACCAATGTGGGAGAATTAGTAGACTTTCCATTTTAGAGTACACTTTCCACAATAGTATTTTATCAATTTTTTCCTCCACTTGGTTCCCTTTATTTTCCATTCACATTTTTTATACATATTGAACCCAACAAAATGTTACTATCAAGCATGGTGGTTTCAAAATATCTAGGGAAGCATGCACATAGGCGGACCCACGTGGCACCGGCACGTGCACCCGGTAACTTTGTAAAAATTATATATATAGATATAGATATAGGTATAGATACCCTAATATAATGTTAATATATTAAATAGTGAACCCTCAATAACAAAACTTCTCTTGGTGCACTGTTTCGAGACTCAAAGTTGAGCGTCCTTCGAAACCCGACACCGCGGGTTCGATTCCTGGTGGGGGCTGGAGAGCTATGTTTTTTATAACCACCTTTAATTATTCCTCCTCATATAGACTTTAATTGTTCCTCCTCATCTGGCCCCACCCCAATTTAAAATAAATTTTAACACACAATTTCTCAATCCCTAAGCTGCCAACCCCAAACAATATTGGTGTATTCCTCCCAACTTCCTAAAATATTTTCCTTTTTTCAAACCCAAAAGTCCCTTCAAACAAATTTTTCTTTCTTTCAAGTTCCATCCCTACATTACCTTTATTCTTCATAATTTTGTGGCTATTGACGATAACCTATCGTAATTTTTTTACTATTAGTTACTTTTTTCCTTACTCATGAATTGTCTATTTTGTTTCTGCATCACTAAAGAAAAAATAGATGCTCATGGATATTAACATGATATTTAGTTGAAATGGCAATAGATAAAATAAGGTATTTTTTTATTTCTCAATTTAAAGTATTAATATTTTTTCAAAATTCTAATTGCAACCTATGGAAGGAGGGGTGTGATTTCCCTATTAGTAATGTTTATGTTTACTTATATTTTTGATGAAAATTTTATTTTGTAGGATTTTGTTATTGATTCTTGTGAATTGCAATTGGTACATATTATTCTCCTCAACCAAGTTCTAGTTTTAAAGACAATTATCTCCGTCTTATAAAGAATTTGATGTGAATTCACTTAAATCCGACCCCGAAGAAAGAAAATCAATTCATGAATATGACTCTACGATACGAGGTCAAGTGAGAAGACACTATATTCAACAAGGGCCTTGTCAACCAGATCTAAGTTTTAAGTGATTGTTTAGTTTGTTACATTGAGAAAGAAAAAAATATTTGTAGATATAAGCAACGTGCAATCATTGACCCTTTTTAGAATATGAAAATGCGTCGATGTCTAATATGAAAGGATGGTCTACTTTTCTTATATTAGCACTAAATTAATGATATTTGATCATTTTAAAATTTATACTTTGCTAATAATATTTTGCAAATTTTAAATTTAAAAGAATTATATGTCAAATTAGGTAGTTGATAGTTGACATGACTTAATTAAAGATAATGGTGCACCCGCTATCTTCAAATCCTGAGTTTGCCTCTGAGCATGCAACACATGTACACTAAACTAGTAGTAATAATTAATATTGGTTGGTAAATTCAAGCAAAAGAAAAACACAAAAAGGCTAACTTATTTTAGTCGTTTTGAAAGTGCACCAAATTAATCAGTTAGAAATTTAATAATGTAAAAAAAGAACTGTTAAACTAAAAGGAGATTTATTTTATAGTTACAAAATTAGTATTTAAATATTACGTGAATTCACGTGTAAACCTACAATGTTTAACCAAACAACCGATAAAAATAACCAAAAAAAGCTTATTAATTTTCCTAATATGTTATCAAGGAAAGTTGAAAGAAACTTATCATATTTTTAGGAGTTTTTTCATGTAAAACTTCATATATGTTTACTAACATTAATTTTCAGGAGTTTTTTCATGTAAAATCTCATATGTATTTACTAACATTAATTTTCATACTCATATATTTTATAAGTCTTTTCATATATTTTAATCTTTAATTCTCATTCTTGAGTAATTTCGAAGTCTTTTCATATATTTTAATATTTAATAATTCTCATTCTCATGTATTTTATTAAGTTTAAAGCATGTTTTTTTAATCGTATATTTTAGAACTCCTCTTTTTCATGTACATAAGAAAAAAAAAATCTACTAATATTAGGTCTCCATATAGTTTGTTCTTACCATATATTTTAAGATTTTTTTAATTTTTAATAATTAAATTATAATTGAAGGAAAAAAGTGAAAAAAATTTATTTTATCTATTATGAAATGTTTTGATGAAGGTAGGGGTGTGTAAAAATCGAACCGAACGATAAACCGAATCGATAAGGCGTTATTGGTTTATTGTTATTGGGTTATTGGGTTAATAATTTTTTAATGATTTTATAAAAAAATTATTGGGTTATTGGTTCGGTTTGATTTTTTCTTATTGGGTTATTGGTTAAACTGATAACCCAATAAGAATATATATATATATATATATATATATATTTTTTTTTTTTCTTTAATTTCTACAAATTAACAAACTTATTATTTCAATAATACAAACTCTTAATTTCTCCTAACAACATTTAGTCAAAACTTGACAATTCGTGCAAATTAAAACACATCATGTAGGATTTTTGGTTGCAACTAAGATTGAGTTTTTTTTTTTCATGTTAGTTACTACTATTTCTATTTTATGAGTATTTTCTTATCGGTTAAACCGAAAATCAAACCGTTAAGGACTAGAAATCAATAAATCTAAAACCGATAAAAAATATCTTATTGGTTTGATTATTGGTTTAGCATATTTAAAAACCAAAAATCAATAAATCAAACCGATAATATATAAAATTGAACCGAACCGACCGATGCATACCTCTAAATGAAGGACAAAAAATATGAATCACATTTTTTATGGTTTCACGCTTTTAATATTTCTATCTATCAATTTAAAAGAAGACAATGACCGACACATGAAATTTTTTTCAAAAATTTCTAATGTGTTTAGAAGTTGGAAATCAAGAAAGACTCGAAATTACTATCTTTTAAAGTAGCAAATTGAACACTATTATTAAAATTAGCATATTATGTAAATATTTTGACTCCTTTTTTTCAAGAAGTCGATAGTGTTACACTATTGAGATATTTCAGATAAACTTAATTACATATAGGACACAGAATGCTAAAACTTTTTGTCAAGATGGGGACTCTTTGTTAAATAGACCTTTTAAGTCTATTTTTTAATTAAATGGATCAAAAAAATTTTTATTTAGGGAGATGACCCATTTTTTAGACAGATTTATTATCTGTCAGACAGATCAATCCGACAGATGACAGATCAATCTGAGATCAATCCGACAGATCTATTATCTATCCGAGTGATATATAGACAGATCGGTTATCAATCCGGCAGATCTATTATCTGTCCGACAGATATATAGACAGATTTGTTATCTGTCCGACAAATAAGAAAATAAAAGTAGGCCATTTTGTTAATTGAAAACTTGAAGAAGACAGACCATTTTGCTAAATAAAAACTTGAAGGGGCTTAATTACCAAATTTTCTCCTCAAGATGTATATCTTTCAAACTGTTGGAGTTATTTTTCAAACATATATATATACTAGTCAACTTGTCCGCGCTTCGTGCGCCATAAAAAAATATATGAATTTATTATACCTTTTTGGTATTTTTAAAAAACTCTTATAAACAATATAATTTGTGTTAGTACATGAATGTGAAAATACCACTAGTATATTCTTGATTACATGTAATATTTCATTCACATTTACCTTGAAGGTCATCTCTACTCTCCTATTGCAAGTACAAATCAGAAACACACTTGTGTCAAGCGTGTTATATAATTTGAAAGTTTTAACTATTAGATTATTAAGCAATTAGGATAATTAAATTAGCTTACCTTAGAGCATAGAGACTTTAGATAACTTAAAACTTGTGTGAACTAAACATTAAAGGGGAAAACATGAAAAAAAAAAAAAAAAAAAAAGGTTCTCATAGTTCAAGTAGTACCATACCTTTTGATTAGTGATGAAATCAAAAATTTCACTAAGCGGGTTCAAAATATAAAGAAGTAAATATACGAATAAGCAAAAGGAGGTTCAACATATATTGTATATATATATAAAAGATATTTTTAATTATGTATAAACTATGTAAGTTTTCATCTAGAAAATTTGGATGAACCCCTCAATGTACTTGGTTCTACCCTACCTACGATGGATTAATATTAACCAAATTAAATTGAGTAATTAGAGCACAAGTACCTCTGGGATAGAATGTAATAAAATATTTTTGTAGGTTAAAGCATATCAAATTCAGGAATTATAAATCTAATTAAAAACAATATTTTTTAACAACAATATTGAACTTGTATTGACATGTAATTGCAGTATATATATATATATATATATATATAAATGAGGCTCTTAGCCCATCCTATGTGGTTATAGTTATTTAATTTGTATCCTTTATATTCGATATTCTTCTTTATTCTTCCTGGAACAGTCCTTTTTCAAAAAGGGAAAGAACAAAACAAAAACTCAAACCAAAAGATATAACAACATACCCATTGAAATTTCAGAAGTGGGGTCTGGGAGGGTAGAGTGTGCCTACCTTGATACTACTCCGTGGAGGTAGAGATCCCAAATCATTGTAAAATCTAGTCAAATGTCAACCCTATCATATAAATCATTGTTGCATAGAGACGCTTGGAAATTCAAAATGCAAAAAAATAATATTTTTTTATGGCTTATGCCTCTACTAAGATTTAATCTAATTTATCAATAATATCAAAAGAAGCTTACTTTTTTATATGCAGTACATAGACGTGAAACAACAACAAACCAAAGAGAAAACATAACAAAAGAAAATAACATACTATGAAAACAAACATCAAGATAATATGAAAATAAGATAATTATATAGACAAAAATATATATATTGAAAACATAAGAAAACCACAAATAGTGCTTTATAAATGTGATAATCATTTTGTGAACTCACTGTGAACTAGCACGTTGAAGAATCTTAATGCTTTGTTCTCTCTTTTCCTAAAGAAATCTTCTTTTTTGGATGTTGATGATTTTCATGGATGCAGTAGGTGATGACTAAATAACTTTATAGACTTATATATTACCCTAATTTTGTAACTCATTTTTTCTTTATTTCCATAACTTCAGCCATATTTAATGAGTTTAGTTTATTACAATTAAAAGCATATGATTTAATGTGGCATTTGTATCCTTCGTTAGTGTCTTTGTAAAAAGGAAGATCATCAATTTTTATGGTAGAAGATGAAGAACATATAATCATTAATATGTGTTAATGTGTAGTTTAATAAAAATAATTAAACTATTTAATATCTAATATAAGCTAAACTAATAGGATGGAGGAGAAAAAAATGCAAAAAAGAAGAAAATAAATAAATAGGATTAGAGGCTTCTAAAGCATGCCACATATGATTAGCTATTGATCTCTTTCAGGGGCGGATCTACAGGGGGTTCACGGGTGGCATGGCACTCGCAAACTTTGATCGGATAATTGTGTGTGTGTGTGTGTGTGTGTATATATATATATATATATATATATATATATATATATTGAACAAAATTGGTATATTATTTAAGTGTCACGCGGTGTAGCAGTCAAGGAAGTAGTGTCAGTGGCAAACGCGCTGAAATTTCACGTAGTCTACCAGAGTTCAAGTCCAGACGCCAGCAGTATTTTGTTACTTTTTGTTCGTTATTCTATTTTCTATAAGTTTTTTTCCTCTTGACTTAATCTTTGTTTGACTCCTTTTTTTTGGGTAATCTTTGTTTAAGAATTTTTAACTTAAGTGTAGAACATAATTGAAGATTCCTTCTTCCTTCAAATTTATAGTTAACCTCTCCTCGTAAATCATAATAATGATGCTTGGCATGATGTTATAATTTCTTAACAATAGAATTGGAAATATCCATATGTTGGCAACTATTTTGTACTTTCACGCTGACTGAAAAGTTGAATATAACTCTTGTTTACACAATTTATAGTAATAACAACAACAACGACAACAAACCCAATGTATTCCCACATAGTGGGGTCCGAGGAGGGTAAAATGTATGCAGTCCATACACTACCTTCGGAGAAGTAGAAAGATTGTTTTCGATAGTATTTATAAGAATAATCTTATTTGATCTATTTGTCTATACAAATTGAAAAGACAAATAATTAAATCGAAACTCAAAATCTATAAAATCAACAAAATATTTGTCTTGTTTGGGGCAGTGTAAATATCAAAATGTAAAGCAAAAATTAACTGATTTCCAGCTGAATACGTAAAAATTAGGTTCTTCGATAATGTTTCAATAAAATTTTTCTTCAAAAATCTCTTACTAACAAGCCAAATTCCAGTGGGATGCCCATAAAAATTATCCTTTTTGAGTAGTAGCTTTAACGTTAAAAATGACATGACACCCGCAACCTCGAAATCCTAGATCCGCCTCTGATCTCTTTTATATATATATAGATATAGATAGATACATACATACATACTTGTGTAGACCACTGCAATACAAAGTCACCAATTAACTCAGAGAAAGAAAATAATAATGTTCCATAACACGGGATGGGCCATGATAAGTAACAACTGATCACAAACATTATTACCTCTTATGGAGGCATTTTGTAACAGCTCCCGAACCTAGTGCTAGACTTGTTTTTATCCATGGTTTAACCTATTGAATAATCACACAACTTAACATAAAAAGCATGCTCCATCTGTAAATAGTTTAGCTCAGGAATCTCCACGTGTGACAAACTACAAGGCGTGTAGCATTAGTTTAGGCACTAAAACTAACCTCCAAACCTAATTCACCGGCGTTGGATTCGAAATTGAAAGGGAGTCATGCGGAAAGTTTAAAGTTTGCAAACTAATATGGTGATAATTCAGAAAACACATAAAACAATACTAAAAACTTAATATTATTATATTATTTGACCAATTGACCTACATATTATAAAACCTAATATAAAAAACATTAATCCTATTGGGAGAAATCTCCCCTAAACAAAGACTCTTTAATAACTACATTGTGGATTCTATTGTGTTATGGTATGAGAAGAGGGATCTTCTATTTATATATGTCCAAAACCTTTCGCCCAAAAAAGAGGTTAGCCAAATATGAAAAAGTTTTATATTTTCCTTTAAGGAAAAATGTAATTATGGTATTACTTTTATTTTCCTTTCAAGAAAAGTATAAATTATTTTTTGTAAGAAAATCAGGGCAAAAATCCTAACAAATCTCCCATTTTTTACTTGATTTTCTTCACTTGATCCACCTTCTTCTCATCTTTGATCTTTGTTCTTCACATAGTCTTCATCACTGTTGCTTGGCATGCTTTAAAAATTAAAGCTTTTCGGGTTAAAAATATATCAACCCTTTTCGGGTTAAAAATATTGAAGCCCTTTCGCAGGGTTAAAAGTGAGTTTTATTTTCAAATATGTGACAACAGGATTGTTGAAAATATGATTAACAATTATCTCCACATGTAGTTTTTGGACAAATATCTTCATTATCATTAAATTAATTGCAAATTGATCTTAAACTATCCTTAATTGAACCATCGGACCATTGACCCATGTGCTTTAATACCACTTGTTGGGTTCAAAATTAAGAGGGCATTATGCGGAAGGTTAAAGTTTACAACTAATATGGGGATAATTCAGAAAACGCATAAAACAATACCAAAAACTTTGAATTATTATATTATTTGATCAATTGACCTACATATTATAAAACCTAATATAAAAAATATTAAACCTATTGGGAGAAATCTCCCTTAAACAAAGACTCTTTAATGACTACATTGTGGATTCTATTGTAATTTGGTATGAGAAGAAGAGTTTCTATTTATATATGTCCAAAACCTTTAGGTTAGCCAAATATGAAAAAGTTTTATATTTTCCTTTTAAGAAAAAGTAAAAGTAATTATGGTATTACTTTTATTTTGTTTTCAAGAAAAGTATACCTTATTTTTTATAAGAAAATCAGGACAAAAACCCTAATACCTTTTTGCAACAAGACCAACTCCAAGCATGACACTTGGATTAGATGTATTTGTGCAGCTCGTTATAACAGCTATAAGTACACTACCATGCTTAAGTTCAGCAGGCAGTCCATGGAATGTGAATTTTGCAACTTTATCTTGCTCTTGCTTGGAGACAGCAAATTGTTGCATGATTACCTGGAGGAACACTATCAGGCAATTTAACCTGGTGATTTTCGTGAGCAACACTAATCACATACTTGGGCGACCACTTCTCAAGTAAAAGTTTTGCAGACCACTTCTCAAGTAAAAGTTTTGCAGGTCTAGATGCACAGAACAAATTATTTAGCATGAGAATCACACTACAAAAAATAAGGTTAATTATGAAGGTTTTATTTGCGGAGATTTCAAAAATTCGTACTACAAAATTATTTTGTAGTATTTATTTTAACCCCGCAATATAAGTTTTTTGTGGTTGTTTTATTGCGAGGGTTTGTGATAACCTCCACAAATTACATCAAATTGTGAGATTTGTCATAATTTGTGGTGGTTAATTATCCCGACAATACAGGATCACTACTAAAAGCAAGTCAAAGATTGACAATTTTTCTCATTTTTCACTAAAGTTGATGGACTCAATAAAGTCGTAAAATAGTGCATTTGATTTAAGAAAAACGATAGATCATTTGGTTAAATCGAGGGATGCCGGTCAAATTTATTATACCGTTGAAGTCCCTCAATTTTTCAGAAATATATTAAAAAATGTAGCAACTTGAAATCAAATTTATACCACGATATTAAACAATTCTACCACTAAATCACACATGTTTTTTCATTAAATACATCTATACTTTTTATCTATATTCTTCAATTACGATTTTGCACTTCAAAATTTAAAAACATCAAACTAAAATAAAACTTTGTTTTTATACAATTTGTGCACATTTTTGTAAGAAATATATATAACCGACAGATGTCTATTGGTTTTTTTTCAAATTGATAGCTTTTTTTTTAAAAAAGATTATTGAAAAATCGATGAATTTCATCATTTTTTACAATTTGTTAATAGTGAGTGTCGACTAAAAGCTTGAACTACAGATAACACTTTAGAGAATAAGAAAACTAGGATAAGTAGAATTATAAATATATTGCAAGTTTAATCAACATAGAGGAGAAAATTCAGTTGGGATGATGCCCAGATGAGGTTTTATATTTTAAATTTCTAAAATAATCATTTTTGGATTAATTATATTTCTTTAATAAAAAATTTAAAAGAAATTTAAAAAGCGACCACCTGTAGTCACTTTTTGATTTTAAAAAAGTCACTAGAAAATAATTTTAATTTTCAAAATTCAATTAAAAATATTTTATAAAGCGACCACATTTGAAATTAAAAAAATAAATAAACCGACCACTAGTGATCGCTTTTTGATAAAAAAATAACAAATAAATTGAGACCACTTGTGATCGATTTTCTTTAAAAATAAACAAAAAAATTTATATAAAAGCGATCACTTGTGGTCGATTTCTATTAAAAAAAAAATAATTTTAAAAAAGCAATCACTTATGGTTATTTTTATTTAAAAACTATTTTTAAAAAGTGACCACTTGTGGCCGCTTTTATTTTTAAATTAAATTAAAAATATTTTATAAAGCGGTCATTTGTGGTCGCTTTTGAAATTAAAAAAAAAGAAAAAAGAAAATTATTTGAGAAATCGACCACTAGTAGTCGCTTTTTGATGACAAATAAATTGAGATCACTTATGGTCGATTTTCTATTAAAAAAAAAAACTAATTTAAAAAAGAGACCACTTATGGTTATTTTTTATTAAAAAATAAATGCACAAAGAACCACTTGAGGTCATTGATTAAAAAATATATTTTAATTTAAAAATATATTCTAATTATTATATATAAAACCAAATATATTATTTTCTAAAATTACATTGATCACACGTAGTCGATAACCAATATAATAATAAAAAAATCAATTAAACTTAGATTTCGTAAAAAAGTTATACTAAGAAATATATCAAATAAAATAAATAAATTACGTTAAACATAATCTTTATCTTTTACTTATGTTTCAATATATAAAATAAATATTTTCCATTGTATATACGTTAAATTACGTTAAACATAATCTCTACATAATGAATATGTCTAAATCATACAGTTGAAGTAATAATATTATGCTATTATTGAAGTTATAATAATGTAACGTACATATATATATAACCGATAATTCATCAGAATATAATTAATATGTTGTATTATGAGGTAATATACTTATGGATGACGTAGTCAAAAACTAGGAAAATCTATCCAAACATATTGAATACCTTGATTTGAAACGATCGAAGTAAAAATATACTGTACGTTGAATTTATATTAATGTAAGCTAATCAAATTAATCGATAACTCATCAAATTATATATGTATATGAAATACATCACATTATATTACAGAGTAATATACTCGTGTACGTATGTGATATATATAGTACGCATTTAGAACTTGATAGTCAATAGTGTGTATGTATAGGTATATATATATATATATATATATTATGCAGTGATGTACGTAGTGCGTAGTTCAAAGCTTACATTTATATATATGTATGTATATCTCTTGTGTAGTGGTGTACATAGTGCGTAATCAAAATTAAAGCTAACAAAATATATCCAGTTATACATTGAATATACTGATATCATGCGATCGATCGATCAAGGTGATATATAGTATACTGTTGAAGGCATAATAACATAAGATAAACTAACCGATGTATATTATGGGGGTAATAAAATTGTGTATGTGATCGATCACTACCATAAATTCGCTATTTTTCGACTGACAGTTTCAATTAAAAAAAACTAGTCGCAAATTTCCGGCTACTTCAGTCAGAAAACTTACTTTTTTATTTTTTACAAAATATGTTTTCGATACTAGTTGTGACTACAACAGTCAGAATATTTAGCAGTAAATTTTGAAAAATATATATTCCGACTGCTGTAATCGAAAATATAAATAATTAAATAAATATATTACTAAATATATAATCTGACCCTTATACGAAAATTAAATAATTATTTAAATAAAATATTAAATATATAGTTCCGACCACTGTAGTCAAAATTATTAAATAATTAAATATATTTAATTTGTACCCGACTGTAGTGGTCTAAACATTATATTTAATTGTTAAATAAATACTTCTATAAAATATAAGTTACACGATAGTCTTTCATATTGTATTAATTAATTTAAATATATAATTAAATTGTGTAATTAAATCAACCCTCAATAACCTAAAATTCCCTTTGAAAATACTTAAATCCCCAAATTTCCCACATTTCCTTTGCCCTAGCGTGCTGCTCTCTCAAAAATTCTCTCAACTCTTAAAGTGTGTCACGACAAGATCTTCTCCACCACTCTTTTCCATCACTTCAATTCGGGTAAATGCTCAAATTCTTCTAATTCTTGAATTGATTTATGTTATTTGTTAGAGTTTTTGGTAAGTTGAGTAATGGATGTATAGTTAAACACAAAAATTGTGAGATACTGTGTGTTTGAACTTATTTTCGTTTCTCCTAAATTGTGACAATGATTTGTACACAAACACATGATTATACTTTGGTACATTTTCTTCGCACTTTGATTCCAACTTGCCTGTCAAAATCATCCGTGAAATTCACTCGTACCTTTGAGTTTCAATTTGTTTGCAAGTCATCAAGTTCTTGAATTGATTCCATGAAGATGGGTGCTTTTGTTTCTGTTTGTTTTATTTTTGTTGTTTTTTCCTCCTCTTAGTAGGTTGATTTTTTTGGTTATTTTCTGATGTTTCTGGTAAGAAAGTTAAGAGAACCATCAAAAGGAGAGAAATAGAATGAAAAAGAAATAGAGGAATTGTTGAAGAAGAAAAAGTTCTCTTCTTCATAAGAGAAAAAAGAGTAGAAAGCTTCTTCCTATGTAACTCTCGAATATAATGTAAAATAAGCATGTGTAGTTTCTTTCTTTTTATTAATGGAGAGGGATCCAACAAGGGGGGTCATAAGAAAATATAAAAAAGAAAGAAATAAAGTTGGACTTCTTTATTATCTACTCCCTCTACTATATTTAATATTCTGTTTGCTGCTTAACATTATAATCATGATGCATTTGTCTTTTTGTATTTAGTGTTGATTTCTAATATCGAATTTTACTGTGGCAGAAAAATTATAACTATATAGGTAATTATTGCCACGAATGTTGGCAATTGTAGCAAAAATTAAGATTTAGTTTTGTCAAATTAGTTTACGTGACTAAGAAATTTGATGACTTTTTAGATAGCTACAAAATTTGAATTTGTGTGGCTATTAATAGGTAGTAGCTACGATTTTTAAATTTATAGCTTAAATTCCGTAGCTATAAATACATATTCTTGTAGTGGTGGTTGATTTTTATGATCGCTTTTTCTGTTTTTTCTAGTACTGGCTTGGGATTTGATTTACAGATCATCATCTTGATGTTACTTTTCTTTTTTTGTGGCTTCGTCAGATGTTTATTTCCTCTATTCTTGAATATTTGTTTTTATTATCATTCAAGTTTCTGTTATTTGCATGACTTTATTTCTCTGTTGGTTGTTTAAATTATGGATAACCGTATTTTAGCTGTGATATTCCAAAATGTTTCTGTTTGTTTGTTGAAGTTAAATATGAGAATAAAGATGAATTTTTTTTGAAGATATTTTATATTATTTGTGATTCAATTTCATATCCAAACTAATTGGTGTAGAATCTAAATTTGAGTTAGAATTGATAGAATAGTGTTCTTTAAGTTATTTCTTTGAGTGAAAGGTGAAAAATTAGTAGTTGTATTTTGTTAATTAGTTGGTGATAGTCCTAGCAGGAAAAATCACACATATGTTAATTCAGACTTGAAATTCAAAAAGTTAAAATACTTTAGGTATATTTCAGACCATAAACTCTATTTGTTTTGCTCACCCATTGTTAGCCTAGTTATGACAGTTGGGAAAAAATGAATATGAGGACTTTCGATGAACTTTTTTAGTTCTTTTTTTTTTCTTTTCAAACTTGCTCATTTCCTTAGTATGTAAATAACTATATAAAATAGTATTAATCAAATTTAGATTCTAAAGTATTATTAGTAAGATTAATTTAATGAAATACTTCTAATAAAAATTTTTTCGAGTTTTGTGTCAAATCAGTATAAGTCAAGTAATATGAAATGAGTAAAGTAATTTAGTAATGAATTATAATTATTGTGATTTCTTGTAATCACCTAATTAGCACATTGCATTCAGGTTTTTAAATCATTCAGGTTTTTAAATATTTTATGGTTAATAAGTTTTGCTTTTATTTAATTATTTCATTCTAGTGATGCAAATTGAAAATGTGCTTACTTCACCCGTGGAGAATCACCAGGCAAACATTTAGTATGTTTTCATATTAGATTTTTATGGAGTTGAAATCGTAAACTTTAGATTATTGAAATCAAGATTGTTAATTATGTGTGACATGAATTTAGATTTATACTGTTTTGTATTCGAAATATTTTTAGTTTAACCTATGTTATAAGTGATTGTATATGTTGTAATTATATTGTTTTGTATACTGAATATTTTCTATCTAGTCTATTTTATAAATGATAGTATAGTAAAATTATTTGTACGTATGAATATAATTCTAAGTATTTTGTTTTTAAAAAAATAAAATTAAAACAATCTGTGGCGGTTATAAATGTCTGCAAAAAAATTATACAAGATATTAGAGACTATATTATGGGATTATAAACCCTTAAAGATTGAAGTTATTAAAAATCTAAAATCATATTATAGAGATTATAAATTGCTACAAATTCAATTTTAAAACTGCCACAAATTAAAAATTTATTTTATGACAGTTGATAGTGGAGGTTCTATAAAACCGTCACAAATTTGCTTGTGGCATGACTTATTGTTGCATTTTCTGAAACCACCTCAATTTTTTTTGTGGGAATTGAAAAATCACACAAATTGACAATAAACCCTCCACAAAATGAATATTTTTTTTGTAGTGTCACTTGAATCTTTTTTTTTTGTAGTGTCACTTGTATTTTTCATAAGCTGTTCCAGCTAAATATTTAGAACTTTATTAAAGTGAGATTCACCGACACGATCCTTGACATTTTTGAAAAAAGCCATTAGCGAAACCATCAAAGAACCATATATGTACCATGCTCACTGTTGTGTGACAAAGAATTAGGCAGGTGGAACACAAAGTAATGATGAGAAATTAAGATTGAGTCGGCTACATGAATTCTCATAAACAAGGCACACTAGGTAAATATGTTGACAAATGAATTGGAAAAATAAAGAGTCAGACTCCAATTACCATATATGAAGTATTAATAATAGAGTAATATCACTAAGATTGCACATAACTCATATCGGAGAGAATTTTATTTTTTAACAGAAATTTTATCAATCACCTTATAACAAAAGTTGTACTCCTATTTTGCTATCATACATTTGATGTACAAGAAAAATGTAAAGAAACTGAAAAGGAATTAAAGGATAAATAAAAAACATACAACAAAAATCATTACAATTTGCATGTACATATTTCACAAAGAAAACATGGAGAAAAATCAGAGAACATGTATATCTCAGAAATATAAAATCCACCGAAATTAATCAACACGCAAACTAAAGAAAAGTAACTTCAGAATATTAATATCCCAATCATGAGAAGATATGACGGAGAAAAAAAGCACAGTAAAATGGGAGAATTGGGGCTGAAGAGGAAGACAACAAGTGGTAAATGAAAAAGGAGGGAAAGAATGTAATGAAAGGGTGAACTCACATTTCAGTGAGGACACATGGGAACCTAATTAAGTAACACGTAGGAGTCATAATTGTATGAACTTCCATTTATGCCCTTTGTCGGCCACAAAAACTCACTTATATATAAGTGAATGTCACTACTAAAAAAATCAAAAAACATAGAGCACACAAAATCGACCACAAAAAAAATCGGAAAAAATCGACCACTTATAGTTGATTTTTTAATTTTTTTTTTTAAATGTGATCGCTTTATTATTATAAAATATCAAAATAAATATTTCAATAGTTTTTATATTAATTATTTATATTTTAAAAATTAAAATTTTAAAACAATAAGAACCGACCACTTTAAAAAAGATTAATTAAAAAATATTTCCAAAAATCGATCACAAGTGGTTGATTTTTTAAAATTATTTTTTAATTAATTTTTTAAAAAAACCGACCACTTGTGTCAGTTTTCTTATTTTTTTTAAAAAAGAAAATATTTTTTAAAAAGAGACCACTTGTAGTCAATTTTTATTTAAAATAAAAATAAATTAATTTTTATAAACCGACCACTTGTGGTCGGGTTTTATTGAAATTGCAAAATTAAATTAAATTTAAAAAAATGACTACTTGTGGTCGTTTTTAATTGAAATAATATTAATAAAATTTTAAAAAACCAACCACATGTGGTTGGTTTTAGATTTAAAAAAGATAAAAAGTAAATAATTATTTACAAAAAGTAATTATATCCCATATATAATATTGTTATTAATAAAAATAATATATTAGATTATGTAATATAATTATTGTTATTAGAAAAATAATATATTAGATTACATATATAATATAATATATTTACTTTATTAAAAAATAATCTAATATATTATTTTTTAAAATTATACTGATTACATGTAGTCAATAACCAATACTATAATAATAAAAATCAATCAATATAACGTGAAAAAACTCACACTAAAAATATATCAAATATAATACACAAATTATGTATAACGTAATCTTTATCTTTAACTTATGTTTCAATATATAAAATAAATATTTTCCTTTATACATACGTTAAATATCGTTAAACATGCATAATATTTATATAATGAATATGTGTATATATATATCATACCGTTGGGATAGACCATTGTAAACTGTTGTATACGCATTTGAAAGATGAAAACTGATCTTTATAGGACGTATTTGAAAGGTAATGTTTAGAGCACGTATTTACAGTCATAATAATATAATATATAACCGATAATTCATCAGAATATAATGAACGTGCTCTATTATAAGGTTATATACTTGTGGATGTGATATATATAGTACGAATTTAAGAGTCTATTTGTCTGTCTGTCTGTCTATTTGTCTGCCTGCCTGCCTACCTACCTACCTATATTTAAATATTCATATATGATGTAGTGATCGATTGATGAACGATGTAGTCAAAACCTAGTACTTAAGTACGTATATATCATATATATAGTACGTACTTAGAACTTGATATAGTCGATAGTGTGTATATGTGTGTGTATGTATAGGTATATATATAGTATATACATAATATACAGTGAAGGTATACTAATGACATAAGATAATGTAATCTATAATTCATTCGAGTATTTATGAAATACGTTGTATAGTATTATGGGATAGTAAAATCGTGTATGTGATGTTTATTGTACGTATTTTAAAGCTGACAGACAATTGAATATTTGTATATGTACGTATATCTCGTGTAGTGACGTATATAGTAATCGAAAGACAGATAACTGAATCTATATATCAAACTATTGAGGAAGTCAATGTAGACACGCGTATTTTTTTGAAGTTGTAATAATGTAAGACTAGTATTACGAGGTATATACATGAGAGGGGGAGGAAGGAAGCAGGGGAGGGGGATTAACACGTTGTATTGCGAGCGAGGTATATATATATCAATGAATTTTGTAAATTACGATAAATTTTTGTTTAATTATCTTTTAATTGCGATATTGTCTATATATAAATATATAAAATATCGTAATTCACAAAACTCATTGATATTATTATATTACTGAGGAAATATACTACTCATGTTAATATGTTAAGATAATAACCAAGTATTTGATTTGTACATATACACATTGCGTTAAATATGATGATAATATAATTAATTATATGATTTAATCGTTTTATTAAAATTGAGCACATGTGATTGTTTTTCGATAATAATCATTATAAAAGTAAATTGAACACTATTATTTTAATTTGTGATCATTTTTGTAAAATTTTATATAATTTAATTAATATATTAATTTATTTTTTTAACAAATTTTTTTAACTAATTAAACTATATATTTTTTTAATTAAACCCGCCCCGCCCCATCGGTTTTTAAAATATTTTAATTAAACACGACCTGCCCCATCGGTTTTAAAAATTATAACCGAAAAAATCCCCAAATCAAATCGCTTCCTCCCCACACAAAAAACACGATTCTCACATTCCCCAAATCCTCAAATCCTCTAAATCCGTAAATCTACCCCTATTGCCGCTAATTTCCACCGCCCCAAGCTCCGATAAGTTCTAAAAACTTTAACTTTTTATTTTTCTTTTAGATACTAGCTAAAGGGTAAAATTTATTATGTCTTGGTAGTAATTTTAGTTAGCTCAAAGTTTAAAAAGTATTTGTTGTAGTTATTATGCTTCATTACATAATTTTAGTTAGTTGAAAGTAAAAAAAGTAATGAAAATTTCATATTAGTTAGTTGAAGATTCAATTTTAGTTCAAGAAATATCCTTTTAGTTAGTTTAAGATTCAATTCTAGTTGAAGAAATTTCCTTTTAGTTAGTTGAACATTCAATTTTAGTTATTATGCTTCATTACATAATTTTAGTTAGTTGAAAGTAAAAAAAATAATGGAAATTTCCTTTTAGTTAGTTCAAGATTCAATTTTAGTTCAAGAAATTTCCTTTTAGTTAGGTCAAGATTAAATTTTAGCTAAAAGTTCCCCTCTTTGTGTGTTTTAGCAAGTAATTTAGGGACTTTAGAGGTGATTTTAGCAGAATGTTGGTGGTTCGTTTATGATGATTTTAAGCTAAAATACGAGAAAATAAGGATGCCAAGATTTTTGTTATTTTGCGTACTGATCAAGTTTTTTTAATTTTACACGCCTAATGGGTTGCTTGAAATTTGATGTTACCGTTTGATAAAATTCGAATTCAGGAAAAAGATTGCTCTTTAATTTCGGCCAAGCTAAGGTAAGTTGACTTCTCTCTAATTTGTTATAATAAAGCCTTGTTATTTTTCATATTGAAGTCTAGTAAAGCCGTGTGTGGCCTTGTTCGATTCACTAGCATTGTTGTTATTTTTTTTTTATTGTTCATATAAAATTCTAGTGAAGCCGTGTGAGGCCTTGTTTGATTCACTAGCATTGTTGTTGACATCTTGTTGGTCTTGTTGTTGCTTGTTTCTTGTATTGTGAACTTGAACTTGTGTCATTTGGTTGGTACTTTAAAGGTGATTTATTTGTTTACAATGTGACTTGTTTGGTGACTTAGTTACTTAAAAATGGTTAAGTGTAAGGACTTTAAAGAAGATTTTTTTGTTTAGAATGAGGTTTGATTGGTGGCTTAGTCACTTGAAAATGGTTAATTGTAGGGTCTTTAAAGGTGATTTATTTGTTTAAAATGTGGTTTGATTGGTGGCTTAGTTGGTTGAAAATGGTTAAGTGTAGGGACTTTGAAGGGAATTTTTTTGTTTTGAATGTGGTTTGATTGGTGGCTTAGTTACTTGAAAATGGTTAAGTGCAGGGTCTTTAAAGGTGATTTATTTGTTTAGAATATGGTTTGATTGGTGGCTTAGTTACTTGAAAATGGTTAAGTGTAGGGACTTTAGAGGTGATTTATTTGTTTAGAATGCGGTTTGATTGGTGACTTAGTTACTTGAAAATGGTTAAGTGTAGGGACTTTAGAGGTGATTTTTTTTGTTTAGAATGTTACTTGGTTGGTGACTTTGTTAGTTGAAAATGGTTAAGTGTAGGAACTTTAGAGGTGATTTTTTTTTTTTAGAATGTGGTTTGGTTGGTGGATTAGTCACTTGAAAATGGTTACATATAGGGACTTTGAAGGGAATTTTTTTTGTTTAGAATGTGGTTTGTTAGGTGACTTAGTTGGTTGAAAATAGTTCAGTCTAGGGACTTTGAAGCGGAATTTTTTTGTTTTGAATGTGATTTGATTGGTGGCTTTGTCACTTGAAAATGGTTAAATCTAGGGACTTTAAAGAGATTTTTTTTGTTTTGAATGTGGTTTGTTAGGTGACTTAGTTGGTTGAAAATGGTTAAGTGTAGGGACTTTGAAGGGGATTTTTTTGTTTAGAATGTGGTTTATTAGGTGACTTAGTTGGTTGAAAATGGTTAAGTTTAGGGACTTTAATTAGGATTTTTTTGTTTTGAATGTGATTTGTTCGGTGACTTAGTTGCTTGAAAATGGTTAAGTCTAGGGACTTTAAAGGGGATTTTTTTTTATTTGAATGTGGTTTGTTAGGTGACTTAGTTGCTTGAAAATGGTTAAGTCTAAGGGATTTTTGTGTTTTGAATATGGTTTGTTTGGTGACTTAGTTGCTTGAAAATAGTTAAGTTTTTGTAACTTGATCTAATTAGTTGAATCTGATTGATTGCGTAGATGGAACCTGATTATAGCTGGATTAATCAACAGAACAATGTTAATAGAATGGGTATTTGGAAGTAATTTGTTAAAGGTGTCAAAATATTTGTTGAGCATGTAAGACACTTGATATGCGGACACGTTATTGGGTTATTCGTTGTCCTTGTGTTAGATGTGATGGTATAAATCTTGTAAGTGAAGAAGATGTAAAGGAACATCTTTATAGAAAGGGGTTTCACGAGGACTTTTTAAGATTGTGTGGTATTCATGGCGATGTTGCACAAAATAACTTTTTTATTGGAGAAAGTAGTAGGTCTGCAGGGCATAATGAATATCAAGATACTAGGATGACAGAAATGGTGCACGATGCTTTTGGGATGTTACGCGGGGTTGACTTTAAGAAAAATGTTGAAGATGTTCCTAATAGTGAAACGGGCAATTTCTATAAAGAATTGCATGCTGCTAGTCATCTTTTGTTTGACAGGTGTTCACACTCTCGTTTGTTTGTTGCTGTTAGATTATTAAGTATTAAATCTGACTGAAATATCACTGAAGGAGGAATGAACTCAATGATATACCTTATTAAAGAGTTAGTTGACCCTGGCTTGGAGGTTCCTGATTCTTTCTGTAAGGCAAAAAGATTGGTGTCAAAGTTAGGTTTCTCTTCGGTTAGAATTGATTGTTGTGAAAATGGCTGCATGTTATACTTTAAGGAAGATGCTAAGTTAGAGTTCTGTAAGTTTTGTCAGCACTCTTGATATAAGCGTGGTTCTACTGGAAAAAAAATTGGTATTAAGGCGATGCATTATTTACCTCTTATACTAAGGTTGAAGAGGTTGTATGCTTCAAATAACTCAGCTCCTCATATGAGATGGCACAGTGAAAATAGAAGGCTCACGGTGTTATGTGTCATCTATCTGATGGAGAGGCTTGGAAGCATTTTGATGTAACTTATCCAGATTTTGCAGTTGAGCCACGAAACATTCGATTGGGATTATGTGCGGATGGGTTTTCTCCTTTTTCAGTTAGTGGTGCGCTATATTCATGTTGGCCTAAATTTATCACTACTTATAATCTTCCTCCTGAACTGTTGACGACTAGTCCCTATATATTTCTGAATTGTGTTATTCCTGGCCGTATAATCAAAAAAATGGAATAGATGTCTACTTGCAACCTTTGATTGATGAACTTTAAATTTTATAGCATGAGGGGGTTGAAACTTGGGACATCTCTCTTAAATAAAATTTCAATCTGCGTGAATATCTAATGTGGACTGTTAATGATTTTCCTGCTTATGGAATATTGTCTGAGTGGATGACAGCTGGAAAGCTGGCTTGTCCATATTGCATGGAAAAAACTAAATCTTTCACATTGAGACATGGCAGGAAAAATTCATGGTTTGATTATGATAACGCTCAACTTACACGTCAATTTAGTGTAAGACGTTCATCGTCAATATATTTACCCAAATTTGGAGTCGGGGTCGAATCCACAGAGAACAATGTGAGTGCTTATTAAACTAATTTGAAACTATAGCTACAATTTGAATTCAAACAGATGATACGAAGAGATAAAATGGCGGTTTTGAAGATTAGCAAATAATTGTTGGTCACTTTAGTTTCAGTGTTTGTAATCAAGACTTTATGGAAAACCAGAATTATGTTCACTATGGGTTTTGGTACTTGACAGATGTTAATAGTGATTCAAGATTCTCACAGTAAATAGGACAACAGATTATCTTTATCGAAGTTATGCCTAAATGTCTCTTGACCTACTTAAGCATTTAATTACCTAATCCTCTCGGACTTATGAAATTTATATTCACTGACCAGACTTTACCTCAGGTTAATCAACCTTGTTATCGTCAATTATTAAATGAAAGTTTTTAGTGCTTCCAAGTCCCTGTCAATAATTCACTTTCTACTGTATTTGATTTCTTATCTCAAGCAAATCAAAGAAGGTGCTATCTATTGTTTGCAACCAATAGACAATGATTAAAATCTTAGAATTGTCAAGGAGTCCTATTACCTTTTGAATCTTAAACACTTCGCATCTTACCAAAACTTAACCCATAGATCCCATAATTTGGGTTAGAGGGGTTTAGCCACTCATGATGTAATGATCGAAACAACTAGATGAATTCATAATTTGAAAGATAAACTTACCACAAGATGAATAATAACTAGTGATTCTCAGATTAGATCACAATAGGAATCCTCAAAGTATTTATGGAAATCTCTTCAAAGTTAATTATTTTTCAAGCCAAAAAAACTAGAGAGAAAAGTAACAAAATACGTGTCTCCAAAAGATGTTCGCCTCTCTTAGAAAACCCTCAACGAGACATTAAATAGTTTAGCCTAAATAAGGAAACAAAATCACAGAGTTTAATAATTCCTAGAATTAGGCGACGACATTCGTGATAACTTATCAGGAGCCTGACGACTTATCACAAATGTTGTCAGCTCCTTCTTCAATTTTAGTACTTCCTGCTTAAGGCTGATGACAAAATGTGATGATCCATCAGATCTTTGACGACTTATCATGGATGTCGTCACTTCTCTACCTCAGCTCCCATGTTCTGCCTTTGGTTGACAGCAACTTTGACGTCCTATCAACTCTTTGATGGCTTATCAGAAAATATCGTCACAACTTTCAGCTGAGATCCATTCTTTGTATAAGGCTGACGATGAAGCTTATAACTTATCACAGGGTTGACGACTTATTAGAAATGTCGTCAGCCATACTTCTCTTCTATTTGCTTCCGATTTCAACTCTTTTGCTTCCATCCTTGTTGGTTCTCATACATCTTGGTTTCTACTGCAAAATCAAAGATAAAACAATCAAAAATGACAAAAGTTGCTTAAGACTTTGCAATCATTCTCAGTTAAAAGCCTCAAATGTGTTAGCATCAGCTCACACATCAACACCCTCAACTTAAAACAATTGCTTGTCCTCAAGCAACTCAAACACAACTAAAAGAATACAAAGTACATTTGGCAGTCAATCATCTATATCATATCAAAACATCTTCACCATCTCCAAGGTCAGACAATTCAAGAACAACTATGTATATTAGTGAAGAACAATAATGCAAAACATAGGGATCAAGATATGGCACCAACTCAGCAACACAACCATACATGCATAAAGTTTACACTATCCAAACAAGTCAGTAACTAGCGATGTAACCAGTGTGCCCTCACTACAAAGAAATCTCCCTTTTCTCATATCAGACATCACATATATAACCATGGGGACAATCATAAGACACTCACTCTTAGAATGAAGTTCCAATCAATGTATGCCGAATACCATCGGCTTGCCTTTATTTTCATTACCCAGATCGTCAGACATGTCAGCTAGGATCACTATAGGTCTTCTCTTTGCCTTGTAATGTAGGCTATGGGCTGGTATGATACTCGATGATATGTAAAGTGACTAAGCCTCCTTGACACTACACTATCTTTTTAGGGTTTCACTCATTAGCCTTTTTCTATTCTTCTCTTTTCTTGATCACACTTATTCAGGATGGGTGCGGTATTTTCTACAATCATTTTTTTTTCACAACTTTTTTTTCTTGCTCTTTTCTACCGCACCCAATTTTTTATTCTTTTCTTTTACTCTACCTTTCTTCCTACTCATTTTACATCACGCACCCCTATGCACCCTCAACTTAGGCCATTTTCCTAAGTCAAGGTGCATAGTATCCAAGGAGTACCAGAGCCAAAATAGGTTCATTATGATATAAACTAAAAGGTGACAGGTGTCATAAAAAAGTAGGCTAATCAGGCTTAAAGTAGGGATCAAGGGATATTCTACATACAGTGAAGGTCATTTAGGCTAACAGTGGGCTAATATCAAAACAACCTATGATCCTTTCCTACCCCCTATCCTTCAACCTAGGTAAGACTAACTAGGCAAGTTATGGATTCAACATACAATGGAAACTGAGTAAGATCTCACACACACATGGCACATAAGTATATCACAAGCTACTACTCGTTTAGTTCATGCAGCTGTTTAGCACTGGTTATTTCGTCACTAGAACTAATGCCATACAAAGATGCACAGTGGTCACACTTAGATGGAATTCACACAAGTAACTACTCAGTCCATTGAAGAGGTGCTCAAAAATTATAAAAACAAGTTAGCTGCCTCAAGTACTAGTATTTTTCCTAGATGACTACAAGATTTTACAACAACAATTTACCCTACACCCTCAACTTAAAATCAAAAAAAATCTGAACTAAGGATTAGGGTATACCTGGGGTACATCAAGCTTGGGGGTCATGGGTTCCTGACCCTGCTGCCGCATCCTTAGCTGCCCTATCTCTATCAGGAGCCTTGCTCTATTCTGGTGTAGTTGACCTGGTAGTTTCTGAAGGCCTACTAGTAGAGGCACCTGCGACTCTCGCTAGGATGGATGTCTCCCATCTCTTATTGTCAACTATGGACTCGATCCTTGCCTTCTTTATTTCCTCATTTTCAGTCTTCTTTCTTGCCCTTTTCTCTACTTTTCTTTCTTCATCACTGTCAGGCCTCTCTCTCTTACTTATCCTTGCCTTTCTTCTCACTTTTTTTCTTTTTTTTCTTCTCTGGTTCCTCTGTGACATTAAGCAATGGGATTTCTCCCTCAGATTCCTTAACAGCCAGATCTGTAGACACATTTCTAGCCGTTCGGTTACCTATATGGTGACCTCCAACCGGAGAAGCATGACATGCTTCCAATATACACAATACATCCATTTCTAGAACACATCTCCTTATAATATTGGCAGCATATCGCTGAAAAAGATACGGCTCATCTCATAAGTAATGTGTCACATTATGCAGAAATTTCTTTCTTTGATGGAAAGAAAGATTTTCTGGAATGACCTCACTCACAACATAATTTGCAAAATCAGCGTACCAAGGCAATTTCTCCACAGCAATAGCCAAGATCTCCTCATCAGGAAATGCATCATTTATCTCTATTTTATCACTAATTGCCTGCTCACCTTCCATTCTAGATAGATGATCCGCAACCTGGTTTTTACAACCTTTCCTATCTTTGAATTCAAAGTCAAATTCTTATAGTAGTAACACCCATCTAATCAGCCTCGGTTTTGTATCCTTCTTAGCTGTCAAATACCTCAAAACTACATGGTCAGTGTGGACCACCACCCTGGTCCCAAGCAGATAAGCCCTGAATTTCTCAAAAGCATACACTACAACCAGGAGTTCCTACTCAGTGACAGTGTAGTTCTTTTACGCTCCATTCAGTGCTTTGCTGGCATAATATATTGGATGAAATAGTTTGTCTCTCTTTTGTCCCAATACAGCTCCAAGGGCAATACCACTTGCATCACATATGATCTCAAATGGTTTTGACCAGTCTGGTGCAACTATGATAGGGGCCTCAACTATATTCTTTTTAATACATTCAAATGCCTTCAAGCACTCATCATCAAAGGAAAACTTATCTTTTTTCTCCAAAAGTTTGCAAAGTGGATTTGCAACTTTCGAGAAATCTCTTATAAACCTCCGATAAAAGCCAGCATGCCTAAGGAAACTACACACTCCCTTCACTGAAATGGGAGGTGGTAGTTTCTCAGTAAATTCAACCTTGGCTCAATCAACTTCTACTCCTTTTGCTGAAATTTTGTGCCCGAGAACAATGCCCTCCTTTACCATAAAGTGGCATTTCTCCCAATTAAGCACCAAATTAAATTCAACACATCATTGCAAGGCCATACTCAGGTTTGTGAAACACAACTCAAATGAGTCTCCCACCACAGAGAAATCATCCATGAATACCTCTATGGTGCCCTTCACCATATCCGAGAAGATAGATATCACACACCGTTGAAAAGTGGCGGGTGTATTGCACATCCCAAACGACATTCTCTTAAATGTAAAGGTGCCATATGTGTATGTGAATGTCATCTTTTCCTGATCTTCAGGAGCAATACAGATCTGATTATATCTAGAATAGCCATCTAAGAAGCAATACCATCCCCTTCTAGCCAATTGATCAAGCATTTGGTCTATAAAGGGCATCGAAAAGTGGTTTTTCAAAGTCCATGAATTTAGTTTGCGGTACTCCACAAAAACTCTCCACCCATTCACAGGCCTAAGTGGAATCAGCTGATTCCTTTCATTTGCAACCACAATTATGCCCCCTTTTTTGGGCACGCATTGAACTGGGCTCACCCATTTGCTATCTGAAATAAGGTAAACCACTCCTGCATCCAACCACTTAATAATTTCCTTCTTAAACACCTCTTGCATTGGTGGGTTAAGATGACACTAGTGCTTGATGGTTGGAATATAATCTTCCTCCAGTTGTATTTTATGCGTGTAGATGCCAGGAAAAATGCCAATAATATCTGCGATAGTCCATCCGATTGCTCTCTTATACCTCTGAAGTATGAAAATAAGTGCTTCTACTTGCTGCTCGCCCAAATCAGCTGCAATAATAATGGGTAGCGTATTTTCATGGCCCAAAAACATATACCTTAAATGCCCAGGAAACTCTTTCAATTCCAACACCAGTGGCTCTTCAATGGATGGCTTAGCCGGTGGTGTTGGTCGATTCGCATGATCAAGGTCTAGTTTCTTAGGAGCATAAGGGTATGAACCCATTCCTGACAAAGCACAAATAGTCTCTTCATATTCCTCAATGCCTTCATGATAAAAATTCATCAAAACTGCAGATAAAGGCTCAACAACACATTGCTCTTCTATTGACATCTCCTGTTCATCCTTATAATATATATCAACTACTGAGAATACACTCATTTATTCATGTTGCTTCATTGATTTACACACGTCAAATCGTACCACCTCATCATTCATCCTGAATAAGAGCTCATTCGCTCTCAAATTAATCAATATACTTTTGGTTGCGAGACAAGGTCGACCCAAGATTATGGGCACCTCAAAGTCCACTCTTCCTCAATCACATCTTCAACCAAATTTTTCCCACAGAAGGGCCAGGTAACATCTTACCATTCCTAGTGGTAATCGCCATACATGAGCCATCATTCTGCGAATTCTGGACCGTATCGCTTGGTAATGTTCCACTCTTCCTCTAGTTAAATGCTGTGAAGAGTAGGATCATCTGCTGCTCCAACTATTTGATTGTGGTGGAGTGTGAGTTTATCAACTGAATAATAGATGACAGATCAGTCTTCATGGTAGTCACACCAGAGTTGGTAGCCTTCACTCCCTTCAGCAACTTAGCCATCATGTCCTCCATGGACATCTTTTCAGAACTTGTTGTAGCAGCCTCACGATTTCTAGGAGGGACATAGAGCCCGCTCCTATCATTATTATTCCTCTAATTTACCTGCTCCCTATCATTATAACCATGCTTATCATAATAATTCCAACCTTGATTCCCTTGGCCATTGCCTCAAAAACCCTCCTGATTATTAAAATAGTTTTCCTCTTCTTCTATATCTGTATCAACTCTATCTTGAGATCCCACAGCTTTTACTTTATCAGTCTTTCCTGATATCAAGTTCTTGGTTAGTATATCCATTTGCGTTTTTAGGTGAGCCATGTCTTGGTCACGCTCCTTATATCTTATGCATTGTTCCGTAGTCATGCCCACAGAAATAGTGGGGCTGGCTACCACAGAGTCTCTGGTATGCCATACTCGACTGTGTGTGGTCATTCTCTCTACATCTCTGAAGCCTCTGGGAATGTAAGATCAACAAATGAACCACCAGCAGCATTATCTATAATTGGTTTAGTGACAGAGTTAAAAGCCCTGTACAAAGTCTCCATCAAGTGTTTGTCCATCATATTGTGGTTCGGACACTGTGTTAGCTTCTTCTTGAATCTCTCCCAGGTTTCATGCAAGGATTCAGTCGGGAGCTACCTAAAATTGCTTATCTCATCCCTCAACTATACCCTCCTGGAAGACGAAAAGAACCTTTCTAGGAAAGCTCCTTCCAACTGCCTCCAGTTGGTGATAGAATCGGGTGTCAGCTCATTAAGCCACAATATTGCCTCCCCAGACAGAGACAACGGAAACAACCTCAATTGGATAACATTCTAACCCACTCCTGGGTTATCAAAAGATTTAAAGAGGGTGACAAAGTTCACCAAATTGAAGTTTGGATCATCCCCAGAAAGGCCACCAAACAACCCCTTCAGATTGAGGAGTTGAATCATAGTACTTGTAATGTTGAATTTTGCCCCAGGTGCCAACGGTGGAGGAATAATTAGACCCGTTGCACCCGCTTCACTCCAGAATGAGTAAAATAAATAATAGTGGTGTTTAGGTTAAGGGTGATGATAATGTTGATTACTGTGACATCATACACGAGATCTTAGGACTGGAGTATGCTGGTTTCCCAATAAAAATAATTATCCTCTTTCGATGTAAGTGGTTTGATCCAAGCACAAGAGGCACAAGAGTACATAGGGAGCATAACATCATTGAAGTGAAGCACAATAGCTCGTATCATATTTACGATCTATTTGTTCTAGCACAAAATGCTAAACAAGTGTATTATGCTCCTTGTCCATTGCGCAATGACAAGTCTGATTAGTGGGCTGTAATCAAAATAAAGCCTATAGGTCCGATGGAAGTTGAGAATGTGCTGGTGTGCGTATCAAAATGAAATGTAGATTGATCACCAGCTAGTGAAAGTTGAATTAGTGGACGGTTTGAATCACCCAAAAAATATATTTGAAGAAGCTAATATTGCGGAAGAAGAGGCTAAGTGGGTAGGAGATGAGAAAACCTCCAAAGAGAGTGAATGGTTTAGTAGAGAGTCTTCAAAAGAGGAGGATTAGTTGTGTAGGTTGTATTTATTATGTATTGATGTCTTTATGCTTTGTACTATATATTTAATTTTATGCTTCTTGTTTAAGATTGATATGTAATATACTATTTTACTTTGTTGTTTCCACTTTTTCACAATTTATATAGTAATAAAAATATTTTTGTCTATATCTCGTGTTGTTGGAGCTATTTGAAATGTGAATTAGTAACTTGAAATTATTTACTTGGAATGTTTTCTTATATATTCATTTTGCAGTAACTAAATACTTGTTAACTTAACATAATTTAGATGTCAGGCAGAGGTGACAAAGGTAAGGCAAAAGTTGAAACTACGAAACCAAAAAAGAATAGACAACCTCTGCCTTATAGATGACTGACAGACATTCATATATCTAAGGGTCGATTTGCTGATGTACCAGTACGACCCTCATATTCTAGGTCGTCTAAGGATTTTCTATCTAGTCCTATGCATGTGTGGCCACTACATGGGTCTGCACTAACTCATTCTGCTTCTATGATCGTGCCACCGTTAGCACAATACTATCGGACAACCACTGGCTCCTCCAGACATGTACCATCATCGATACTCTCCCTCCTGCAGAAGTCACACAACTTCGCACAGTGATTCTGCTAGATCTATTGGGTTGTCGGATCTTCATCTTGGAGGCACTCCATCTAGTGCTTCAGATCTGCCCACGCCAGTGCATTCACCATCACTTACTAGGCAGCCAGGAGACAAAGATGATTCTGGAAGAATTTATCTTGTTCCAGTTGCGAGAGGGTAAGACTTTTAAATATAATAACGTTACTCATTTTTCATTACTATATTATTATGCCCTATGAAATTACTGTTTCATCTTATGTTGTAGGTTTAGGCCGGATGCTAGAGTTGGACAAAAGACGTGAATATGCATTACTCGGCACTTCAACGGCTACTGGACCAGTTGGCAAAAGGTTCCAAAACTTGATAGGGAGAGAATGTTTGAAGAATTTAAGGTAAGGATTTAACTTGTCGACTACTTATTAGTATTTTGTTAGAACAAAAGATTGAATATTATATTTTTGTTGTAGAAAGTTTACTGGTGGGATGATGCAAATAAATTTCTTATTAAAAAGAACTTTTTCATAAGATATAGAGTCAGATTTAACGATCTCTTGGATTATGCCCGAAAGAAATTGGTAAAACCTAAGTGGATTCCTGGCCGCATGGCAACTGTACCTTCGCCATTGGAGTAGCACAGAATACCAATTGTTGAGTGAAAAAGGAAAGAAAGCCCGGGCATCATCCAAGGGTGACTCCCTACATACTGGGGTTGCCAGAAGTATTCTTGCTGTGAAGGAAAAAATGGTATGTAACTTTTACAGTGTTAATTATTTATTTCTATTTAAATTTTTTTATTATTTGAACATTGATATATAATATTTTCATATGCAGGAAAAAGATAAGGGTAGGCGAATACCAACTGATGATCTATTTGAGGAGACTCATACGAAAAAGAAAAAGGACCCGACTGATGAAGATGTCTGGGTTGAATCTCATGCAAAAGCTGTCCATGTAAGAAACAAATTTTGAATTATAACTACTTTAATATTTTTTTACTTTTAGTATTAACTTTACTTTAAATATAGGACGAATATACGCGTTTTCTTTCCGAGTATCATAGTACTCAGCCTCCTGAATTCAGGGTGACCCAATACCCGAGCATGTAGAGTAGGAGTTATGGACAAAAGCTGTGGGTCCTGTAAATAGAGGCCATTTCTACGGATTTCATATAAAAATTTTTGGCGATAATATTAGGTGTTTGTCCGACGATGCATACTCTATCTCTTCAGTTGATAGAGAAACCATTGAAAGACTATAAAATACAGTTAACTTGTTGAACAGAGAGAGAGGTTTGCTGAATAGAGAGAGAAGCAGAAGAAGACGGAGAAGGCAACAACATCACAAATCAAGATGCTGCAGCATCAGTTCAGCTCTTTCATTCAGACTGCGGGGGTTATTCCTCCGTGTCCTAGTAATGCAGTTTGGGCTGCAAAAGGTTTATGCCCCCTAGATGATTTCGGCACGGATGATGATATGGAAGACGAGGATGAATTCGATGATGATGACTTTTAGTTTTTTTATTTTTGTATGTGTTGTATTTATTATTTAGACATCTTATTGTTTGAAAGTATTGTTGTAGTTTTTTCATACTCACTTTTGTAGGACATTTTGTACGTGCTGTAGACTTTTGAAAGTATTTACGTTTAGATTTTGGTTGTTGCTGCTGCTGTATTGATTTGGTTACTGCTGTATTGGATTGTTGTTGTTGCATTGTGTATTTGGATTTTGTTTTTTATTTTTTAAACAAAAATTCCAGAAAAACTAATTTTTTCCCCAAAAAATCGACCACATATGGTCTGTTTTTCAATTTTTTTTCAGAAAACTGACCACGAGTGGTCGGTTTTTTTTCCTGAAATTATTTTTTCTAATTTTAATAAAATAATAATGAATTTTTAAAATATATATATATTTTAAAAAACCGACCACTTGTGATCGATTTTTAAAAACCTACCACAACTTTACCGATTACACACTTTGGTCGGTTTTGTGGTAGGTTTTTGGGAAAAGCCGACCACATATGGTCAGTTTTCTCCTTTTTTTAGTAGAGTGTGTGTGTGTATATATATATATATATATATATATATATATATATTATATTATTATTATTATTATTAATTAGTGTTTGTATATGATAATTAAGAAGAAAATAGTGAATGACAAATTTATCTATTATAAAGTTTCTTTTAATAAAGAACATGAGTGTATGCACAAACTATAGGCGGTTACAAATTGAGATTAATTGTAAATAGCAATTTCGTTATTGTGATACTTTCGACTCCTCATGTGGCTATATTGTCAAAGTTGGAGGTTCTGAAGTTGAAGAACTTACTGCAAGACTACTTGCATAACCAACAAATCAATTTATCTTCTAATGATAAATTTTTGAAGCTGAGTTTGATATATAAAGACTTGAAAATTATGGACTTAAGAGCATTCCTCCTTGACCTTGTCAAGTTCTCTCTTATGTCTGTTAGTTAAACTAGAAACGAATCACATAATGTTATAAGACAAAACACGTTATTGTGTATATCAATATCACGATGTCAATACTTATTTCAAAATCTATTTTCACATGAGAAGTTATTATATTATTAAAATATATCTCCAATATTTATACCTAAATTGATTTCATGGAGTTCTTATCCATTGCTAACCCAGTATATCAAAATTTGACAAGGAGTCTTAATTTTCTTTTTTACCTAATTTTACGAAGAAAAAAAATAGATTTTATTATTTTCAAGATTAAGTATTATTTCTTCTCTTCCATCTCTTAAACAACTATTTCCAACAAATATTTCTCTAATGCATATTCTAGGACTTCGCCGTCTTCATAGTTGGAAATATAATTAATGCTATCTATTAAATCAAAATTCTGGCTCCTAAAACTGAAAATAAATGTAGAGTTTATTTATCTGTGT
This sequence comes from Capsicum annuum, assembly GCF_002878395.1. NCBI lineage: Eukaryota > Viridiplantae > Streptophyta > Magnoliopsida > Solanales > Solanaceae > Capsicum > Capsicum annuum. Next base: position 71,802,601 of record NC_061118.1, on the reverse strand, counting down.
CACATCAGCATAAGCGTCACATAACTGACAATAATCTAAGTAGGAATTCTCTTCAAAATATCATCCTTATATGGCATAAATTTCGGATTAAAATAAAAAAGTGAATCTTCATATAATTACCTATAAAAGTTTTAATATTCATACTCAACAGAATTGAGCTTGAATTTACTCTTACCAAATTTCTTATTTTCCTTTCTCCTTTTATTGACTTACATATATATTCTCTACTTCCCTTGTTCATCTTCCACTTTCTCAATTCCCATTTCAATTTCTTCATTGGTTCACTTTTTTTTTTATGATGTTTTCCTCTCATACACTCCTCCCCTCTCTCTTCAGCCATAATGTAGACATCTAATAATTGAGGGACAACTTCAAAGCCTACATTGATTAAAAATGTTGCCATCTGAAAATCCTTCTCCTTGGAAGACTTTTGAAAACCTAAGAAACTCCTTTCATATGATCAAATCACAAGTTAGATTTGATCATTTTAAATGATTTTTGCAATCTTCGAAGCCTAAACGATCATTAACAAACAAAAGAGAAAGAACAAGTAGAAAAGCATATCTAAAAAAGTGGATCACTGCTAAGCAAAAAGATATAATGATCTGAATAAAAATATTTACCCATTAGATAATCAATTAGAAAGAAGGAAAATGAGTTTTGGATGAATGTAATTTGATAATAAGAACGATTTTTTTTTTAACTTTTTAACTAATTTAAACTTTAAAATACGTACATGAAGGTGCTGCCAATAGCCCGAGTGGGCTTCTTTTTATATCCATCGTCAAAACAATCTATTTAAGGCGGATTTGCGGCCAAACTGATGGGAAATTTTATAAGTCGTGTACATCTTCATAAATAAAATAGCTTTAAAAGTAGTAGAATGTTGGAACACATTGTTAAAAAGGAAACATAACCCTCTTTTTGTGAAAAAGACAGGCTAATAACAAAATACCTAATAAAATATTACCATAAATTTAGAAATTCATCTATAAGTAGAAAATCTTCTTTATTTAATGATTATTTTTATATTTTTATAGTCTAAATTCAATATTATAAATTAAAGGAAAAATCTGAAAAGACGCTTTAGTCTGAGGCGGAGTCTTTTAATGTAGGACAAAAAGTTCAAATCACTTTTCTAAGGACCTTCACACTTTTAATATATTATAGATATAGATTATAAATACATTAATTAAAATGATATAGAAATTGATCACTACTAGAAAATATTAAATTTCCGATAGCCAATGTAGTGGGAATGTGATCGAAAAATAAGGTAGTTCCGACTACTTTCCGACTGCTTGATGGTAGTCGGAATATAGCTTATCGAAAAAATATTTTCAACTATAGTAGTTGAAAATTTTCGACTACTTTAGTCGAAAACGTAGTCGGATATTTAATAAATATTTATTTAATAATTATAAATATTTCGATTACTGTAGTCAAAAATTTAATAAATAATTATTTAATAATTTTAATTATTCTGACTACTGTATTCAGAAATTTAATAAATAAATATTTAATAATTTTAATTATTCCGACTACTGTAGTCAGAAATTTAATAAATAAATATTTAATAATTATAATTATTTCAACCACCGTAGTCGGAAAGCTAATAAATAATTATTTAATAATCAATAAAAATATTCACCTAGTAATTATATAATTAAATCTTGCATTAGCTTACACTGCTCTCAGATTATAAACAACATAACTAATGTATTTTTCATAATAGGATCAAACACGACAAAAATTTATAAATACAACCACTTCAAAACATCCAAAACAAACATCAAATCAAATAGATTAAACTCTAAATGTCACAACAAAAAACAAGAACAATAACTACAATCTAGTTATCATCAGATTCACTATCTTCCTCATCATGAAATACTTGAGGCATGTGCTTATTAACCAACTCCTTAAATTTAGCAAACTTAGCATCGTTAGCTGCACATTGCTACGTCAATTCCATAATTTGCTTTTTCATCGCTTTCATTTCTTCCATAGTTTGTACCGTCCTTCTTTTTCTTCCTATGCGTCTCTTCGTAGACCTCAAGAAAAGTGGGCTATTTTTTTCCATTTTCATATTCCTGCAAAATTTTAGAAAAAGAGATAATGCAAGTATGAACGAACCACCAGATGTGAATTGAAATCCAAAGCCAAAAGTGGTAGAAACTGACTGAGGAAGAGAGGGGGTTAAGGAAGACGAGGGAATTCGAAAAGTAGCAAAAATTAAGGGAATCACAGTTTGAGTCAAAACTCAGTTTGAATTTTTGAATGACATGATCATCAGGGATTGTTTCTAGCATTTCTAGTGCACTTGTCCATGTTATATTTTAACACGTTATAGTAGATATCATGTCCTTTTCCTTCAATTACTATTGGTCATCTTTTAGGTAACTTGAGAGTCTAAAACAACTATTTAGATTTCTTTCAATTGAATCGAGAATCTTCGGAAACAGCTTCACTACACCCGCGAGGTAGTGGTAAGATCTACATACACTCTACTGTATGGACAATCATACATAATTATCCTGATAAGAAAAAGGAGCTTATGACTAGCATGTAAATATCCATGATAAGCAAACTTGATAGTATTCAGTTTATATTCAACTTTCAGGAATTCAAATTCATTAAACCACTAAAACAACTCAAGTCTAATGTGATGTTTTCTCTACTAAACCAACTTTTCAACTATTCTACTATTTTTTGCCCTACAACTAATATAACATATAAGCCAAACTACTGTGCAGTACTTTACTTAAAATTTTACACTTCTCACTTAAAGTTCAAATGCACCAACAAAACCATAGTAGACTACTAGCATTAGAACGCCCGGACTACAGTATGTTGCTCTAAGAATAAATTTTTTCATCCAAAAAGCATTCTTAGTCACCAAGATACAAACATATGAAGCAAAATAGAAACTATCACTTTATTAACCATACCTTTAATTCGTTAAGTGTTACTTGAGTCGAAGGTATTTCAAAAAAGAACTCTCAACCGGGTAGGATCTGCATACACTCTACTTTCCCGAAAAAACTTAAGGAACTTGATGAGATTGGAAAGAAAGGCTTACTTGTTGCTTTTTCTGATGGAAAGGTCTTTACCTTGTTGCATTTTCTAACTTTTACAATATTCTTTTCCCCCTCTTGGTAACTACATATATTCCATTTCATTTTTATAGGAACTCAATTTATCCTCAATGGAGGAGTGAATAACAAGAAAAAACTCTTAAAGATGATGTAAGAGTGGCTACTGCTCCAACTCTTTATCTCTTTTCTGAATAAATAGAATACACTTTGTGCATGACTTTCTGGGAATTAACTGACATGAAACTCACTTAAGGATGATTGGCTGATGCACCATTACATTGCTGATATTCACTTTGATCTATACATTATTTTTCTCGCCAGGAAGACATGGCTAATACAGTAAAATATACACCTATTAATGGTGGAAAAACACTCATTACTGAACTGAAAACTCATTTCTCTTTTCTGAAAACTAAAAGAACCGTTACTTGTGCATATGGTTTCATGTTTGTTTTCATTCTTGTTACTTTCTTCTTGGCTTTTAGTCCTTCTCCTAAATCTTCTTCTCCATGGTTCACTAATATTTTCTCTTTAAGTGGTAGTAGTACTAGCAGTGGAAGTGGAGGTGATACTTTTTCTGATGCATCTTATAGATCTCATTTCTCTTCTGTTTACTCTTACTTTTTCCCTAATTCTTCACAGCAAGTTCAAAATTATACTAACCCTTGTGAATGTGTCAGCACTGGCACTTAGTACAAAGTGTTTCAACAACAATTTTGTAAACAATCTAAAATCTTTTAATTAACCATGAATTCGCTAAGCCAAGCAAAAGCAGTAGTACCATTAGTCATCCAAAAACCACTCTGAAATCAACCAAAAACCGCAAAATATACTAAGTACACCAACACTTATCTAACATTAAGCTCATCTATACAAACAAATGAACTACAAAATAAACACTGAATAGCCAACGTAAAACGGTAGAAGGAAAAAGCAAAGCACAAAGTATACCTGGAAGAGAGAGAAGGCAAGTTAGCAGTAGTTCCAGCACCAGCGTAGCTAATCTGATTAACAACTCGCTTCCCCAAGTTCACGAGTCCACCACTCTACAAATTGGCGTCCATACAATATACACTCTAAAAAAGTCAACAAGACAATATAGCACATCCAGAACAAAAAAGTGTTGATTTGTTGAACCTCTTTTATTCTTTCACTGTGGATAATCAACTTTATTGGCTTTCCATTGAAATACTATCACTATCTTAGTAAACACTTGCAGCAACTTTATAACATTCACGACCAACAGTATACCATCTTACAACTCTCAAACAAGGTCACTCATACAAGAAGAACCAAGATCGACTATAACTTCCACAAAAATAGAACGATCCAATTTGTAAACACACCAGATAAACCTAGCTATTGAATTACTAATGGAAAACAATATCTGAAAACTAAGATATTACTTAGACAAGTCCTGTAAAATAGAACAACAATCATTTAGGACAATTTATACTTTTAATCTATCCAACTCATTTTACTCCAGCTTCGGTACATATAACAAGCAATCTAGTAAATTCATAAATGGCATAACTAAGGACTGAAACGACGCTAAGAACAAAATAAATTTTCTTATCAACCCAAAATTTCAATTAAAAGGATTCAATATTTGAAGAAAAATTAGCTGAAGAGGGATCAACACTTACTATATACAAAAAAATAATTTTAATCATAAATAAATAGTATATTTTTCATCAAAAGAGGTTCCGATATAGAAGAAAGACAAAAAACCTCCAACTCGCCATCACCGTCACGACCAACTCACCGTCGTCGTCATCACCAAGTCGCCGTCGCCGCTGCCTTCAAACCGTCGAGTTGTGGTATTTTCTATCTGAGATTGTGAACTAGGGTTTTGATTATGTATTTTTGAGAGAGAACTAGGGTTGAAAGAGAGAGAGACAACAGTTAGAGAAATGGAAAAGTGTTAATATGTTTATTTTATATCTTATATATATTATTTAATAATTAAATATAGAATTCCGACTACTTTCATCGAAAATAAATTTAATATATTTAATCATTTATAATATTTTTTACTACAATAGTTGAAAATATTTTTATTATATTTAATTAATTATTAATTTTATGAATAAAGGTATGGTTATATATTTATTCATATATTTATTTAGTTATTAGTATTTCCGACTACAGTAGTCAAAAATATATATCTAATAATTTATTTATTTGATTATTTAGATTTCTGACTACAGTGGTTGGAAATATATATTTAATAATTTATTTATTTAATTATTTATATTTTCGACTACAGTGATCGGAAATATATATTTAATAATTCATTAATTTGATTATTTATTTTTTCGACTATAGTGGTCAAAAATATATTGGTAATAATTTATTAAAATTTATTTCCGACTACAGTGGTCAGAAGTATATATATTTAATAATTTATTTATTTGATTATTTATATTTCTGACTATAATGGTCAAAAATATATATTTAATAATTTATTTATTTGATTATTTATTTTTTCGATTACAGAGGTTGCAAAAATATTGGCAATAATTTATTTAAATAATTATTTAATTTGGTATGATTATATATTTAGTCATATATTTATTTAGCTATTAGTATTTCTAACTACAGTGATCGGAAATATATATTTAATAATGTATTTATTTAATTATTTATATTTTAGACTACAGCGGTCGAAAATACACTGGTACTGATTATATATTTATTTAATTATTTATATTTCCAACTATAACAGTCAGAATATATATTTTCCAGAATTTGCCGCCAAATATTCTGATTGTTTTTGTCACAAATAGTATTGAAAAATATTTTGTAAAAAATAATTAAAAAAAATGATTTCTGACAGAAGTAGTCGGAAATTTTCGACTACTTTTTCATTCAGAAATTTTGAGTCGAAAAATAGCGAATATCTGGTAGTGTGATGTTTAAAATGTTTATTTAATTATCTTGTTGAAAGCGTTGTATGAAAATTATAAGACGTATACATTTTAATTGATATACGTCAATTGAAATAGTATAGAAACTAGCGTTTGGAATGATTATTTAATTACATTGTTAAAAATATTATATGAAATAATAAGTTAAATATAAGAAACCACTTTTTAAATCGACTTCATTTCGTTAATACACCAATTTCTATATAGTTCAGATACCATAAAATTATTGATACACTAATTTCTATACAGTTTGGACACCACACAATTATTGATACATCAATTTATATACAATTCAGACACCATAAAATTATTAATACACCTATTTCTATAAAATTCACGCACCATAAAATTATTAATACTCCAATTATATATATATATATATATATATATATATATATATATATATATA